>NC_055980.1:27155085-27159722 GCF_018492685.1 Alosa sapidissima
GTGTGTGTGTTGTGAAATGTTGCATAATTACACGTACAAATAGAGACCTGTCCCTGTGGCAACTTGACCTGTGGCTGACCCTGTCAGGTGATCAGATAAAAACAGGAAAAAGACCACACGTTTCCTCAGCTCACACACACACACACAGACTGTGTGGACCTCTGACTGGCTGCTTGAATAATTTATCATTTTATCAGAGGAACAATCAACAGTATCAGAGTTTTAATTCGTCCCTTCTGACCTCGGCCTCTCCTCTCTTCTCTAGCTTCTCTTCTCTCACTCCTCTCCTCTCCTCTCCTCTCTCCTCTCCTCTCCTCTCCTCTCCTCTCCTCTCCTCTCTTCTCTTCTCTTCTCTTCTCTTCTCTTCTCTCTCTCTCTTCCTTTCTCCTCTCTTCTCCTCTCTTCTCTTCTCTTCTCTTCTCCTCTCTTCCCTTCTCCTCTCTTCCCTTCTCCTCTCTTCTCTTCTCTTCTCTTCTCTTCTCTTCTCTTCTCTTCTCCTCTCTTCTCCTCTCTTCTCTTCTCTTCTCTTCTCCTCCTCTCTTCTCTTCTCTTCTCTCCTCTTCTCTTCTCTCCTCTTCTCTTCTCTCCTCTTCTCTTCTCTTCTCTTCTCTTCTCTTCTCTCCTCTTCTCTTCTCCTCCTCTCTTCTCTTCTCTTCTCTTTCTCTTCTCTCCTCTTCTCTTCTCCTCCTCTCTTCTCTTCTCTTCTCTTCTCTTCTCTTCTCTCCTCCTCTCTTCTCTTCTCTTCTCTTCTCTTCTCTTCTCTTCTCTTCTCTTCTCTTCTCTTCTCTTCTCTCCTCCTCTCTTCTCTTCTCTTCTCTTCTCTTCTCTTCTCTTCTCTTCTCTTCTCTTCTCTTGTCTTGTCTTGTCTTGTCTTGTCTTGTCTTGTCTTGTCTTGTCTTCTCTTCTCTTCTCTTCTCTTGTCTTTTCTTTTCTTCTTGTCTCTTCACCTCTGTCTGAACTCGGTCAGTGTTCTCTCTCTTCCTTCATGGTGTTTGGAGTTGGCTTTGCTGTTGTGTAATGGAATCTCTTCTCCAAACTACCTCCCAACGTTTCAACCCAACTTACGCTCTTCAGCTCTCTTCTTTACTCTATTCTATTCTACTCTACTCATCTCTACTCTACTCTACTCTACTCATCTCTACTCTACTCTATTCTACTCTACTCATCTCTACTCTACTCTACTCTACTCTACTCATCTCTACTCTACTCATCTCTACTCTACTCTACTCATCTCTACTCTACTCTATTCTACTCTACTCATCTCTACTCTACTCATCTCTACTCTACTCATCTCTACTCTACTCTACTCATCTCTACTCTACTCTATTCTACTCTACTCATCTCTACTCTACTCATCTCTACTCTACTCATCTCTACTCTACTCTACTCTACTCATCTCTACTCTACTCTACTCTACTCATCTCTACTCTACTCTACTCTACTCTACTCATCTCTATTCTACTCTACTCTACTCTACTCATCTCTACTCTACTCTACTCATCTCTACTCATCTCTACTCTACTCTACTCTACTCTACTCATCTCTATTCTACTCTACTCTACTCATCTCTACTCTACTCATCTCTACTCTACTCTACTCATCTCTACTCATCTCTATTCATCTCTACTCTATTCTACTCTACTCATCTCTACTCTACTCATCTCTATTCTACTCATCTCTACTCTACTCATCTCTACTCTACTCTACTCTACTCATCTCTACTCTACTCTACTCTACTCTACTCTACTCTACTCATCTCTACTCTACTCTACTCTACTCTACTCATCTCTACTCTACGCATCTCTATTCTACTCATCTCTACTCTACTCTACTCTACTCATCTCTACTCTACTCATCTCTATTCTACTCATCTCTACTCTACTCTACTCTACTCTACTCTACTCATCTCTACTCTACTCTACTCTACTCAACTCATCTCTACTCTACTCATCTCTATTCTACTCATCTCTACTCTACTCTACTCTACTCATCTCTACTCTACTCATCTCTATTCTACTCATCTCTACTCTACTCTACTCTACTCTACTCTACTCATCTCTACTCTACTCATCTCTACTCTACTCTACTCATCTCTACTCATCTCTACTCTACTCATCTCTACTCTACTCTACTCTACTCATCTCTACTCTACTCATCTCTACTCTATTCTACTCTACTCTGTTCTATTCTACTCTACTCTACTCTACTCTACTCTATTCTGTTCTATTCTACTCTACTCTACTCTACTCTATTCTGTTCTATTCTACTCTACTCTACTCATCTCTACTCTACTCATCTCTACTCTACTCATCTCTATTCTACTCATCTCTACTCTACTCTACTCTACTCTACTCTACTCTACTCTACTCATCTCTACTCTACTCTACTCATCTCTACTCATCTCTACTCTACTCATCTCTACTCTACTCTACTCTACTCATCTCTACTCTACTCATCTCTACTCTATTCTACTCTATTCTGTTCTATTCTACTCTACTCTACTCTACTCTATTCTGTTCTATTCTACTCTACTCTACTCTACTCTACTCTACTCTACTCTACTCTACTCTGTTCTATTCTACTCTACTCTACTCTACTCATTTCTACTTTACCCAAACATTTTACACAGATCCTGCACAATGTGTGTGTGTGTCTACAGTAGAGAATAACTCCAAGCAAATTCACAGTTGCAGATTCACACATATAGCTTTTGTGTGCAAGCAAGCAACCCCCCCCCCCCCCCCCCCCACACACACATACACACGCTTACACAAACACACTCACATATGCTGCCACACGTCAACATGCCATCACAGAATGAATAGCTGTTGATGGCGTGTTTGCCCAAGCTGTTCTCTTCCCAGATCTCTCTCCTGCCATCCTGCATTTCCCTCACGTCTCCCATCTGGCCGGCCATTGGTCTGTGTGTGTGTGTGTGTGTGTGTGTGTGTGTGTGTGTGTGTGTGTGTGTGTGTGTGTGTGTGTGTGTGTGTTCCTCCTCTTATCTGAGATTCTCTCCATCTCTCTTTCTCCCCCAGACCTATGGGCTCATTTCACACAAGCAAAGCAGAGGATTGAAGCAGGTGACCATGTGTGTGCGTGTGTGTTTGCTATGCGTGTGTGTGTGTCTAACAGAAAGAGGGTCACTTCTATATCCCCTTTTAATAGCCTTATGTGTGAGAGTGAGCACTTGTATTTGTGTGAGTGTGTGTGTGTGATAGTGAGTTGAATTTTGAACCTGTGCCCTAGAAAGGTGTCTCATCACTGGAGGTCCTATCGGCAGACTGTGTGCCTAGTAGGTGCTTTGTGTGTGTGTGTGTGTGTGTGTGTGTGTGTGTGTGTGTGTGTGTGTGCCCTCCTCTGACCTGCTTGTGTCCAGGGAAAGTTTCCATCTTTAAAGGCCAGTTTTCCATGACAGTGGCTTTGCTCCCCACCTCGTTAGGCAGCTCGTTAAGGGGCTAATGAGTTAACGAGCTCCATCTCCACACAGTCCCGGGGCGTACACAGTGGAGCTCACACAGCAGCCCCGCAGAACTCTGGGTAGTCCGTGCAGGGGATTGTGGGTAGTGGGGAGCTGAGTGGGCGACAGCAGAAGAGGACTTGAGGCCCTGCTGTCCTCTCAGCCTGTCTGCTCTGGCAGAGTTCCAGTGGCGCCATGCCAACCATTGTCCTGCCGCCATGGTGACAAAACAGGGAGGAGGAGGAAAAGGGAGAGAGAGAGGGTGGGAGAAGAGAGAGAGGGAGAGAGAGAGAGAGAGAGAGAGAGTGGAAAGAGGTGATTTCATCTGTACGGAATGCTTGCCCCGAGGGCTTTCTGAGATCTAACAGGGGTGGGTGTGTGCCTGTGTGTGTGTCTGTGTGTGTGTGTGTGTGTGCGTGTCTGTGTGTCTGTGTGTGTGTGGATAGGGGTTGTTATGACAGGTAGATCTGTGGGGAAAGGTGAGATATCGCACAGAGTTCGGAGAGTAGAGGGGATCCTTCAAGAAGTTGGGATCCAGAAATGCTTGTGTGTGTGTGTGTGTGTGTGTGTATGTGAATGTGTGTGTGTGTGTGTGTGTGTGTGTGTGTGTGTGTGTGTGTGTGTAGTGTATCAGAGGACTCTTGAAGTTGAGTGCCTCTCTGAGTGTATTTGATGGAAGGGTGAGACATGGAAGATGAAAGCGAGGTTTTACATTTCTCTCTCTCCGTCTCTCTCCCTCTCTCTCTTTCTGTCTCTCTCCATCTCCCTCTCTCTCTCTGTCTCTCTCCCTCTCTATCTCCTCTCTCTCTCTTGCTATCTCTCTCTCTCTCCCTTGCTTTTTCTGATATGCATACTTTATGCTCTTTTCTGAATTTTGGTTATCACTGGGTGTTGTTGGTGTGTGTGTGTGTGTGTGTGTCTAAGCGCACACTGATGTGTGCTGTATGTGTGTGTGTGTGTGTGTGTACGTACATGTGTAGTTAGGGTGTGATTGTGTGTGTTTGTGTAGTCGGGGTGTGATTGTGTGTGTGTGTGAGTGGGTGTAGTCCGGTGTGTGTGTGTGTGTGTGTGTGTGTGTGTGTGTGTGTGTGTGTGTACGTGTACGGTTTGAGTCTGGGTGGGGTGGGTCCAGCGGTCAGTCACGACTCACGAGGCGTCCATGCGTGCAGACCCTGCC
>NC_055980.1:27164922-27167422 GCF_018492685.1 Alosa sapidissima
TTCATTAACTAACCACTTGTAACTCCTGAGTTAATTATTAATTATAGTATTAGGAAGTGGTTTATAAAATATGTATCATCACCCTAACTAATCATTAGTGCATGTGTATGTAACAACTGTTAAATAATGGAAATATTACTTAATTAAAAACATATTATTGCATAATTTATTAAGTATTAACAATAATGTATAAACATATTTAAGATATAGGCTTATTTACTATGAACAAACTATTTATAACTGTGTGAACAAATGCTTTACAAATGATAAATTAGAAATTACTAATGATGAACAAACCATTAACTAATAAGTAACAAAGGCTTAATAAATGATGAATTGTGTGTAGTTATTATAAAGTGTTACCGACGCATTTAAGCACAAACGAATATGAAACCATCTGCTTGACACTCTCAGCTCCCGCTACAGGAAGTCTGCGCTTTCCCCTCAGTGCGGCCTATTTGGACCTCACAATGACTTTACACGCACATTGTGAAACAAACACGCCTGAAGTGGGTGCAGAAGTGTTAGTACATCTGGCCCTGCGTGCGATTGATTGGCTGGTGTTGATATGAGGCTGCATGTGATTGGCTGATGTTGATATGAGACTGCATGTGATTGGCTGGTGTTGATATGAGACTGCTTGTGATTTGCTGTTGTTGATATGAGGCTGCGTGTGATTGGCTGGTGTTGATATGAGGCTGCGTGTGATTGGCTTGTGTTGATATGAGGCTGCTTGTGATTGGCTGGTGTTGATATGAGGCTGCGTGTGATTGGCTGGTGTTGATATGAGGCTGCTTGTGATTGGCTGGTGTTGATATGAGACTGCGTGTGATTGGCTGGTGTTGATATGAGGCTGCTTGTGATTGGCTGGTGTTGATATGAGGCTGCGTGTGATTGGCTGTTGGCAGGTTCTGGAGCAGCACATGGACGGGCGCTGGAAAGGGCATATCCATGACAACCAGAAGGGCATGGACCGCGTCGGCTTCTTCCCACCCTCCATAGTAGAGGTCATCAGCCGGCGCTCAGGTACACATAGCGTGCGTGTGCGTGTGCGTGTGCGTGTGCGTGTGCGTGTGTGTGTGTGTGTGTGTGTTTAATGGTGTCTGTGCTATATTCTGTTATTTTATTTTGCTTTCTTTCTGTCTGTGTTTTATATTCAGTTCTTCACACACACACACACACACACACACACACACACACACACACACACACATATACTCATGTACATTCAGAAATGGATTACATTTTGACATTTTCATCTATTACATAACAGTGTTACCAACAGAAACACACACACACACACACACACACACACACATACACTGACTTACTCTCTCTGCCACGCACACACACACACACACACACATGCGCGCACACACACATCCTCAGCTACAGACATGTGGAGACTCTTACACGTTGAAATACATGTGGATTATACTTATAGCATTAGCAAGTACAGTACAGTACACATTCATATGCAGAGAGAAAACTAATATTACTAATCTGACACATGTGCTTACACACTCATACACACACAGACACACACACACACACACACACACTCTCACACACACACACCTTACACACATTCATACAGGCTTATCCTCGGGCTGTCAGGACAAACTTGGGTCTTCTGTAATCAGGGGACCCCAGAACTCGTCTGTGTATGTGTGAGAATGAGAGACGGATAACACACACACACACACGCACGAACACACACACACACACACACACATACACACACACACACACACACACACGCACACACACGCACGCACACATACACACGTACACACACACACACACACACAGACACACACAGACAGACACACACACACACACACACACACACACACACACACACAGACACACACAGACACACACATACACTCTCGTCCTCTCTGCTGAGGCTTAATACTGCAGGAAGATGAAAGAGTTCCTCAGAACTGGAGCTGGGAAACAGAGAGAGAGACAGAGAGAGAGACAGAGAGAGAGAGAGAGAGAGAGAGAGAAGGATGGAGAGAGAGAGAAGAATAAGAGAGAGAGAGAGAAGGATGGAGAGAGAGGGGGACTGGGAGAGAAAGAGAGAGAGGAGAGACAAGGAGAAAGATTTTGAGGATTGAAAAAGAGTGAAAGAGGGAAAGGGGAGAGAGAGGGGATATAGGGAGAGAAAGAGAGAGTGATAGAGGAAAGAAAGAGAGAGTGAGAGAAGGAGATAAAGAAAGAGTGAGAGGAGGAGAGAGAGAGTGAGGGAGGAGAGAGAGAGAGAAGGAGGAGAGAGAGGGAGGAGAGAGAGAGTGAGAGAAGGAGATAAAGAAAGAGTGAGGGAGGAGAGAGAGAAAGGTGTAATATCCGGGGGTCTCTGGAGACGTTAAGCTGCCCAGTCATCTCCATGTCACAGTAATCCCTCATACACACACTCCTTCATTTCACACACTCTCATCCTCCTCTCCTCCTCTTCCTCTCTTCTCCTCCTGTCTTCTCCTCCGCTCCTCCTCCT
>NC_055980.1:27174922-27179922 GCF_018492685.1 Alosa sapidissima
AATATATTCGAATATGTATTAATAATATTTTAACCATTAAATGTCTTCAGTAAGACCGATATTGGTATCAAACTTAAGTTCTATTTGTTCTGTCCACCAGAGAGCAGTGTATCAGTCAATGTCAATAGACTACGTGCACGAAAGGCTTAGTATTTATGCGTGTGTCAAAATTATTATTATTGAGCATAGGGCTGGGCGATAAAACGATAGCGATATGTATCGCACATGTAATCGATATCAATAAAAAATACGTTCGATAGAACATTCATAATTAAAAGCAGCTCACACCTCCTGCCTTATGTTGTCCATAAATAAAATAGGCTAAATATATCTTGCATTGTAGTATGTCAAACTCTACCAGAGTAGGCGGTAGAAGTAGGCCTACCTCAACACAGACTCTCCTTGCCCCGTGCACTCTCTCTCTCCCTCTCAACAGGCGCATCCCTCCTCCTCAGCATGCACATGTAATCCAAACATTAATCGTGCAAGACGACTGGTTAAATTGCTATTAAATCCGGTTAGCATCATTAGCACGCTGCACGAATTTGTTCAAAACTACTGCATTCAAATTGACTGCTAAATTCTAATCATCTCAATCCCAATGCAAATGGAAAAGTATTTTCCAAGACTCAAACGGCCTGTCCCAAGGAGAAAAAGTATTCAATTGAAACTTAAACACACGTGGGGAAACTGAACAGTCTAACCAGTAGACTATGATAAACTAGCAAATTAAGCTAACGTTACTTTGTTTACAATATTTCCAGGCTTCAACCAGTGCTGCTTTTCATTCAGACTTATCTGCACATTTATTTATTTGAGTGTTTTTAATGATTGTGTTGCCATTTCTTTTCCCTGTTTGTGATTAAAATCAGAGGAAGGTTAAGTTTAAAATAAAAATGTCTATGTGGGAGCTGAGCTCACTAAGCGCAAACCAGCCAGGATGCTAACCTACAGGAGCCCAGATGGCCAATAATAGCCTTGCTCATGAGCTCACCATTTCACTTCACCAGGCGTGAAAAATACCTCAGAATCTGAACTGAAAACAACCAAATACATTTACAAACACATATTTCCATAAGCTACAGGTTCGAATATTAAGAGATCCCTAAAATTCGTTCGAATATCTTTAAATTTTAAAATAATCGAATTATATTCGAATAACATGCATGTGAGTGTGCTTGCGTGTGTGCGTGCGTGTGTGTGTGAGTGTGCATGTGTGTGTGTGTGTGCTTGCTTGTGAGTGTGCATGTGTGTGTGTGTGTAATGTCCTCTGGTCTCTCTCCAGGCTGACCTGGGTGAGTGGCTGAGCACCATTGGTCTGCCTCAGTACCACAAGAAGCTGTCGGAGAACGGCTACGACTCCATTACCATCGTCAGGGACCTCACCTGGGAAGACCTGCAGGAGATCGGCATCACCAAATTGGGTAGGACACACACACACACACACACATACACACACACACACACACACACACACACACACTGACACACACACACACACACACACACACACACACACACACACACACACACTCTGATACACACACACACACACTGATATACAGTACACACACATACACACACACACACACACTGATACACACACACACACAAGGGCTGGAACGGTACATGTATTGGTATTGAACCGAAATGGTACGGGCGGCACTGTTCGGTGCATGAATTTACACGGAGAATACACGGTATAAAAATAATTAAACAACAATTGGGTTCTATGGAACTATTTATTTGTTTCTGATTGGCCGAGAGACGTTCCATGAGTTGGAATATCCCTGGACATTTCAACTCAGACTCAGCACAGCTAATAATAAATCACTCCGCGATACAATGCGAAGATTTGACACCCAGCTCTCCACTATTTCAAGCAATGGGTTACTCCTTAGCAAACCATAACGAAACAGTGCTTCACCACATCTGTGGATTAAGCCACACAGTCAACTCAATGTAAGTAAGATAAACGAGGATGCTAATTGTTCTCAGCATTGCCAGCATTGTGTATAATATGATTGTCACTTGGAGGAGACTTGTAGATAACTAACGTTAGCATAATTAGCTAACCGCTGCTAACATGCTAGCATCGTCACATCAGGCTGTGCACAGTAGTGTAACATTTATTCACTATACATTAATAAAGTTGAGTGGTTCTGCAATGTAGACTATGTTTCCGTTTTTTTGCAGTACCATGTCCCTTACATGACATGGTCCAGTGTCCTTGTAACATGCATGCAGCAAACCTAGATATGAATGTGATTTCAGCCCGACTTTCATTTCAGCTTCAACATTTCTTTCAAGAAGACATGTAAACCACAAAGACCCTTAACGAGGGGTCTGGAATGTTGGTTACCTAGCAACCAAGACGCTGTTTATTGAAAAGGGAACTATTTTTTGATGCGTAAGAACGATGTCGAAATGAACATTTTTAAACAATAATGGGGTGTTTTCAGATTATTTAGTTTGTGGTAGAATTGTTGTATAAAAGCAATATAGCACGAGTGAGAGTGGGGTTGGTCATGGATATTCCCACGGCTGTTGTTGCCTGCGCCACTCGGCCTCCGGCCTCGTGGCTACGGCCGAACAACACCCGTGGGAATATCCATGACCAACCCTACTCTCACTCGTGCTATATTGCTTAAATAAATCTCACGCGCGAATTAATGAATGCAAGGCAGAACTACTGTTAGATATACGAGTTCCTTAGTTCGCAAGTTTGGGAAAACTTCGGTTTCCCGATCAGTTACAGTAGTACAGGCGAGAGAGTGGTGGATAAGACTGTGTCGACGTTGTTCAGTAGTTGTTGAGTATGTGAGTGGAAATACATTGAACATGCTAACGCATATATGACGCCATCACCCAGATGTAGGTCTACCAATCACTGGAACGAGACAAAAAACTTCTCCCTGCAGTGCTTCACCAGCCTTTAGATACAAATAGGGCCAAAACGCTTAAAATGATGTTGTAATGACGGAAAGTGGTGTAAACCGTGTGGTGATCACCTTTATGTTAGGGCAACTTGTGCTCTCACATGAAGAGCTGGCAGTAAGTGTTAAGTGTGGTGATCACCTTTATGTTAGGGCAACTTGTGTTGTGCTCTCACATGAAGAGCTGGCAGTAAGTGTTAAGTGTCAATGCTAACCAGGCTAATAAACAAACCATGCTACGATGGGTAGCATAACTTCGAAGGGTAAAGTCACGTGACCTCTAGTTGTAGTCCGTTTATGAAACGAAAGGAGCAATTTTGTTTTTTTTAAAAGAAAGCAGAATAGTGTGATATTTGCAGTTAGTAGATTATTACTGTACACACACTGAAAAATATTGAGGCAAATTGTAGATCCTTCCATGGATGTTGAGGGTCTCGCCTAGTGGATTATTCTATGTCATTTGCACTTTCATAAATAAGAGATGCTGTAAGTCTATTTTCAGTTTTATAGCGGATTGTCTTATTTTGTTTACAAGTTACCGATGGAGTCTGTAGATGATGTGGGGTACTTATTTACTGTTTACATTTTACTTTGCACACTTTGCACAGGCTGTTGCAGCTAGCTCAGGGGAGAGATTGTAGCACTAGCTAGTAGGCCCTGCAGCTAGCTCAGGGGAGAGATTAGCACTAGCTAGTAGGCCCTACAGCTAGCTCAGGGGAGAGATTGTATCACTAGCTAGTAGGCCCTACAGCTAGCTCAGGGGAGAGATTAGCACTAGCTAGTAGGCCCTGCAGCTAGCTCAGGGGAGAGATTAGCACTAGCTAGTAGGCCCTGCAGCTAGCTCAGGGGAGAGATTGTAGCACTAGCTAGTAGGCCCTGCAGCTAGCTCAGGGGAGAGATTAGCACTAGCTAGTAGGCCCTACTGACACATTCACAATAAAAAAAAGAAAAAGTATTTTCTTCTGCATTGTTTTTGCTTTTCCCTCCATTGTACCAAACTCGTACCGAACCGTGATGTCTGAACCGAGGTATGAACCGAACCGTGACTTCTGTGTACCATTACACCCCTAGTACACACACACACACACACACACACACACACACACACACACAGATACACACACGCTCAGATACACACACACACTCACTCTCACACACACACACACACACACACACACATACACACACAGAGAGCTGATGTTGTTGCTGTGCTGTCCCCCAGGGCACCAGAAGAAGCTGATGCTGGCGGTGAAGAAGCTGTGTGACGTGCACCGGGCGCAGCTGCAGTCCGAGGCCTTGGGGGGGGGCACTCTGCGTCGCCGCCCCCCCCCCCTCGCTGCACCTTCTGACCCTGGAGCCGGCCGACGGGCCGCCGCACGCCGCTGGGGTCACGGGGGTCGTCTCCGGGGGCGACATGCTCAGCTTCCAGGGCAGCGAGCTGAGCGCCGAGCTGCAGGACGCCATGAGCAGCCCGTACGGCTCGGGTTGCCACGGCGACACCCTGGCCGCGGGGATGGGGCTGTCGCACAGCGAGGAGAGTCTTGACGCGCGGTCCAGGGGCTCAGGCCGGTCAGGGGACGCGCCCGGAACGCCCACGCGCTTCAGCCGGTCGCGCGAGAGCCTCAGCAGCTCGGCAGAGGCCAGCCCCGCACGCGAGCGGAACCTTCCGGAGGGCCACACGCACGGGTCAGCCAAGGCCGCGCTCTCGCAGAAGTACCCGGCGCCGCAGCCTCCCGCCAAGCCCAAGGCCCCCGGGATGCCCGCCGCCATCGCCATGGCGACAAGCGGCCGCGGCTTCAGCTACCTGGCGGGGGTGGGCAGCGCCACGCTGGAGGGGTCATCGTCCAGGGGCTTCGGCGGCCGCACCCAGAGCCTGACGCGCTACGCGCTCTCAGACGGCGAGCCGGACGAAGACGAGGACGATGGAGGATGCGCGCGTCCCTCTGGCCTCGCCCACCCCCGCCAGGTCCCGTCCTACGCCACGCTGACCCGTCGTCCCGGCCGCCACGCGGTCGCCCGCTTGCAGTCGGCCCCCGAGGGCCACGCCTCGTCCAGCCTCTCGTC
>NC_055980.1:27184922-27187422 GCF_018492685.1 Alosa sapidissima
CTGTCTCTCACACACACACACACACACACACACCACTCATTAACGAGTCTTTACAGTGAGCTGATTGGCTGGGATGTCTTGATGCAAGTTCCTGTAACGTGGTCTGGAAGTGAACCGCTAAAAAGTTCCGGAATAATCTAGTTCTAGTTCCCGTTCTGAGTTCGTTGGACTTTGCGGTTCATGAGAAGTACTGGAACCACCATGACTAAAATGTCATGGAGAGAGTGTGTGTGTGTGTAGAAAAACAACAAGAGTCATATGTGTTGATGATCTGAGACGTTTATTACTGTAAGAATCACACACAAGCATCCACATGAGCCAATGAGAACACAGCGCATTGCTGGGGATCAAAGGGGAAAGGTCATGGAGTGGTTGGGGTCAAAGGTCGTGGAGTGGTTGGGGTCAAAGCAACACTGTGGCGAAGTGTCCCAGGTAGAAAAAAACAACACAAAGACAGATGTGCTTAAAAACTCACAGGCAAATTACGAATCCCACACCATCCTCATCATCATCTTCATCATGGTCATTTGACACAAGGCTACAGCTGGAATGATATCTTTCCCAATACAATTGGTGTGTGTGAAACCAAAAGAAATTAAGCACAGTTACACACACACACACACACATGGCAGATGAAGGAGTCCCTGTCCGATGCCTGTAGCTCTCTCTCCCTCTCTCTCTCCCTCTCTCCTACTCTCTCTCCCTCTCCTCTCTCTCTCTCTCTCCCATACACACGCGCACACACACACCACCCTCTCACAGTGGCTTCAGTCTGGTCCAGTTCCAATTTTCAGTTAATCCAACACACATACACACACAAACAATTGACTGTATTTCCTACAAAAATCGACATACACACTCACACACACACACACACAACAAGAACAATATCCCAATGTATCAAAACTTTGCCTCAGTCTTCACAGCGAAGGCCACACTGATCTGAGCCCTGACTGACCAAATCAGCTCCCAATCAACACCCTCTTCCTGTAAACTGCCCTACCTTCCTACAACGCATTCTGCATTCAATACATCTGCTCCATATTTAAAGCCAAAGACACAAGCTACGAAACACAGTGACCGACTGGACAGTAGGTCTGGGGTCTGTCAAAGAGCTTGGAATGGAGGTGAATTCTGTTCCAACCTTGGAACACAGCATTTCTGTCATCTGTGACATCACAAAGGACTGCTGTCCCTTACATTCTAAATGGAATGTCTGTTGCCTAGGATACCCTTGAACTTAAACAATGACAAAGGAAAATGCAGTAATGTTGATACTCTCTTCTTGACAGATCAATGGAATGTTCGCATCCTCTCTACTCAAAACCACTCTGACCAGCACCCTTTATTTCCAAACTTCAGCCACATAACGCAGAACTGCTTAACCCTTAAAGGGAATGTTGGAAAATGAATGTTCTAAAGAATATCTGGGTTCATTGAGTTCTACATAGAATTTTAGAACCTTGAATTGTTGCGGAACGTAATCTTAGTGCCGCACACACCACTTTCCATGTTCCATTACTAAGACTGCATTGTGTTCGACACAACTGCACTCAGGCCTTTTGCCTCCACCTGGTGCAGTATGATTGGGTTCTAATGATGTCGGTGCGGCTCGGTAAAACTCCATTGTTTGTCACATGCTGGTCAGTTGAACATTCCGGCACTGGTGTGCGTGGGCAAGTGACAGGAAGTTCCGGCGCTCTCGTGTCGGACTCGACGTCGATGTGTGTTGGCTCTCAGCCAGGCCTTCTCTGATGGGACTCAAACAACAGAACTCACCCCAGAAAATGGACTATTTTAGTGGTTATAATGAGAATTGCATTGATAATAATGGAGACTCACAGAGATCTTGCTTGGTCTTTATATCCCAGTCTCTGCACGACTGAAAGGAATATGCTGGAAAACACCACCATGTGCTATTTGAAGTAAACACCATTTCTGTGCTGGCCTCCATTTGTTTTTTTCAGCAGTGTAGACAGGTCAGATTGCCAACCAAGAACAAATACCTACTGATGGACCACACACACGCACACACACACACACACACACACACACAGGTAAGACTGATTGTGCCCTTATAAACATAGTTTTGGTCCCTTAAAGGTGAAATGTTAACTGCCATAACTGCTAATATAACCCGTCTCAGCTAAGAGTCCGGACTACACTCAGTGGAAATACACACAACTGAATAAATTACAGTAGAGGGGGGTGTGTAACACACACACAGACACACACACACACACTTCACCATCTCTAGTCTCCAGGCACTGAGCTCTCTGACCAGCAGGGACACACACACACACACACACACTCATGTGGAAACGAATAAACAAACACACACAGAACAGTTCTAAATCAGAAGCTTCTGAGCACAAACTTCCTCCACATTTTGCTCAATCTGGGACACGACAAAAATGACATTTTCAAACGATTCTCTTCCATTCACACTATAGGACTATCATTGTCTCTAAAATAATTGTTTTTTTCTGTACTGACTGAA
>NC_055980.1:27208604-27211104 GCF_018492685.1 Alosa sapidissima
AGTTAGCATAGCCAGCTCATTTACTGCAGTTAGCATAGACAGCTCATTTACTGTGACCACATTAGCTAGCAAAGCTGTTCATGTCTATATCGTGGCAGTTAGCATAGACAGCTCATTTACTGTGACCACATTAGCTAGCAAAGCTGTTTGTGTCTATACCGTGGCTCATGAATGGATACATGGGCATATCACACATCTTCTTCAAAGGGACAATGAATAGAACCCCCCAAAGCACACCAGACACACACACACACACACACACACAATATTAGTTGGCATATCTGATTTCAAATAATATGACATTATGTAATGTAATGTAAGGTATAATAACAAATATATACTCTTAGCTTTGGGTTTGAAACGTTTGGGTTTGAGACTGCACTTACAGGGATGAAGAGTTTGAGATTACGTAACCACTACAGTAGAATTCCAGATTAAGATCTAGAGCTGATGTAACTACTGCAGTAGAATTCCAGAATAAGATCTGGATCTGATGTGAACACTGCAGTAGAATTTCAGATTAAGATCTGGAGCTGATATAACCACTACAGTAGAATTCTAGATTAAGATCTAGAGCTGATGTAACTACTACAGGAGAATTCCAGATTAAGATCTGGATCTGATGTGAACACTGCAGTAGAATTTCAGATTAAGACAGCTCCACAGTAGGCTAATTTAGAACACTGAGGTGCCTCGAGGTCAAGGTCAGAGTGAAGGTCAGATCCTGACACTAAGGGCCTCTGACCTCACCACAGTGTGCTATAATTGAACCTGATTAGCTGTCGCCCTGTTTTCATGAATCTGCTTGGCCCTGAGCCTGTCCTGTTGAATCTGATTGGCTGTGTGGATTTTGTAAATATAAACATGATTGGCTAATTATATGTGTGGAAGAAGGCTCAGTATGTTTTGGACAATGTGGGCTTCCTGAATGTAACTGGCTGGTCTTCTGTCTTTAAGAATTGGACTGGTTGTTGATCTGATTGGACCATTTTGAAGCAAGCTATTCTCCGGTTCTGATATCACACTGCAGACTCGGTGCAAATGAACCTGATTGGCTGATGTGTTTGTAATTGACTAGGGTGTGTGTGTGTACTGTATGTGTGTGTGTGTGTGTGTGTGTGTGTGTGTGTGTGTGTGTGTGTGTGTGTGTGTGTGTGTGTGTGTGTGTGTGTGTGTTTGTGTGTGAAGGAGAGTGTTGGTGTGTGTGTGTGATCAGAGAGGGAGAGTTTCAAGTTCAGTCAATGCTTTTGCAGTCTGCAGAGTGTTGGCAGATGAAGTCGAGAGGCAAGCTGCTCAAATACTTCTAGTCAGTTTCTGTTTGTCCGTAAATATACAGTTATTGAGTTTGTGACTTGCTTTTGTTTTCAGTTGTGTGTTTAAGCTAGGTTGTAGCCAGCTAGCTCGCTATAGCTGTGTAAAGTGGCAGCTAGTTGATGCCAATATTTACCTGCTTTTTTAAAGCTATTTGATGGTCTTCCTTAAGAGGAGATATTCAGAATAAAACAGCAAGGCAGATGACCGTCCAAAATTGATGTCACAGACAAATAACTCAAGTAGGCTATCAAATAGCCTATTTCAACTCCCCCTAAAGTGAACTGGCTGACTAGAAGTGGTTTGATTAAAATGTAGCCAAGCCTGCTGCCATTTTTTTTAAAACTCCCTAAGCTGTACTCTTTGGTTTAAACTGGGTTTTGGGATAACTTTATCCCTCAAAGAACAGTATAGTGCCTTAATAATATTAGTTTAATAAAGAACAATATAGTACCTTAATAACAAAACAGTACCTTAATAACAAAACAGTACCTTAATAACAATAATAATAAAATACCTTAATAATAATAAAATACCTTAATAATATTAATTTAATAATTGATCATTTTTATTACAGTTTCCCACTCTTTCAAAAAGCAGCATCTGCCACTGGTGTGTGTGTGTGTGTGTGTGTGTGTGTGTGTGTTTCTCGACCTTGGGAAGCGCAAAGTCCCCCTCGCCCTAGAATCGGAACCAAGCTTTCTAGGATTTCGTAAGAAAGCGAACAGTAAACTCGACCACCCATGCCGCCGGTTTTGGGGTCAGATCGGACTGGCCTGATCTCAACGATCTCTGCAACTGGACTGGTGTTGACTTGCAGTGGTCTGGAGTCGATGCCACACATGTTACACCACATGAAGTAATGATTAAGGATACAAATATCACTGTGACTGCAAACAGTACTGCAAGACGGCCTGCGCTATTTAGTTCCACCTGGAAACAGTCGTGCGTCTCTGCTGTCAATCAAACACCAGCAGCGTCAGATACATTGGAGAGGACTCAAACTCCAAGGAAAGCTCGCATCTATCCCTTTTGCAGATCAATCCATCTCACACACAATTTTTCACAATTCATCTATTGATGAAGACATACTAATATTTACAGTCAAAGCTAGGCTTCAGGTATACCCAACAAGGTTAAACCTGTCAATCTGGTATCCTCGTTCCCACTCACCATTGTGTATACATCA
>NC_055980.1:27226104-27238604 GCF_018492685.1 Alosa sapidissima
TCTCTCCCTATTCTCTCTTGCTCTCTCTCCTTTGGTATCTCTTCATCCTTCTCTCCACCTCTCCCTCTCCACTTCTCTCTATCTCTCTCCATCTCTCCCTGTCTCTCTCCATCTCTCCCTCTCTCTCTCCACTTCTCTCTATCTCTCTCCATCTCTCCCTCTCTCTTTCCACCTCTCTCTCCCTCCTTCACTATCTCTCTCTATCTTCATCCCTCTCTTACAGTTCATCATGATCAAAGTTTGTCTCATCAACTTCTCATAAATGATCACGCACACTCTCGCACATACACACACACACATGCACGGAGCACGCCACGCACACACAAACGCACACTGACGTTATCGTTGCAGCTGACACCCTCTCTTTAAAAAGCATCAGTGGCTGTACTGGAGCTAGCCAATGGCTGTGCTGCTATAGACAACATCCAGATACACTGACAGCTCATTAAGAAACAGCATATTAACTTTCAGGAGTGTGTGTGCATTCAAGTGAAAGAGTGTGTGTTCTGCTGACCATGCCTGTGCATGTACTGTATATGTGTGTGTGTGTGTGGGGGGGGTCCCTCCAGGAATTTGCGATGTTGCGATGGCAACAATTAACGCAAATTCAGCAAATCTTCGTGAATTCTGGGTGACCTCGCAATTTTGTCCAAACACTGCAACTTTTTCGCAAATTTGACCAATCATCATGGTTTCCCCGTGAAATTTCACCTACCACAACAGCCCCTCGCGCAGAATATTGACTCAGATGCCACACTCACTTCTGCAGACACCAGAGACTGCCCTATAACTTGTTCACTCCTCTGCAGTTTTGATGACAATAAATAGAAGGCTAACGTTAATGATCTGCTTTACTTGCATCTGTCATCTCAACCTAGTGTTGCTACCCTGCCTAAGCTATGAAAGTAAGTTAATTAAGGCCTACTTGGTTTACTGACATTTGAGTAGGCTAATATATGCAACCCATTGGCAAGCGTTTACACCTGGAGATGTCCTTTTAGCTCGTGTCATGTTTGCTAGCTTGTGGGCTCAGTTTGTGTAGTGCAGTGCTACCAAAATCATAGAAATTAATAACATTGTAAGACATTTACCTCTTCTATGATCCAAGAATGATTTCATACAAGTTATTTTTTAACATTTATTTTAACTAATGACATAGAAAACATCCCGAATTCTATCCACATATCGTAATGCACTATGCAAAAAGTTATTTCCAGTCGTAGCCGAACACAGTGAGATGCAAGCGTTCCAATCCACTTAGATATGTTATTACGCTACTCTCACATCCTTAAAGTGGCAGGCAGTCAATTAGACTTACACACCACCAATGTAATAACATTAAAGAAAAGTGTAGTCTAATAGTTTAAATCAATATGAAATTACTAGATACTTAGTTGGTTATTAGTAATTATGCAAGTCACAGAATATGAATTATTAAAAAGATAAGAACTTAATATGAATTACAACATATATGAATGTATTGAAACATATGACATTATGCCATCTCTTTAGGGGGCTGTCTTTTTTGGACAGTTCTACGAAAGGTTATACTGCTTTGTGAATTACCCCAGTCAAAGTATTTACACAAATAAAGTAGGCCTACCTTGATCTTCTGTAACCCTTACTATTTACCTTTACTTATCCTTTTTAATAAGCATCAAGATGATCCGTGTAATTTTGGTCTTACTAACCTTAATTACCCTCAATTAAAAAATAATTTAAAAAAAGAAATCGCAACTATTTTTGCAATTTTCACTTCCTCTCGCAATTTCTTCGCAACAAACAGCTAAAAACACCGCAACTTCCATCGCAATTTTTTAGAAAAGTTGTAGCGAAATCAGGCATTTTAGATCGCAACAATCTCAAAAAATCCTTGCGAAATCCTGGAGGGACTGAATCTCGCTCATCGCACGGCTTCCACAGATCTGACCCAAATCAGTGCACATGCAGTGCGCATCTCAAACATGCGTCCACCACACACACACACACACACCCTCTCTTTCTCTCACTCACACACACCAGTGTTTCCCACAGAATTTGATTGAATTTGTGGCGGTAGCATGACTTGGACAACACACACACACAGACACTGTCTTCCCAGGATGGATTGACCCCTCCTCAGATAACTTGCGACTCATCCACGCTGGTGGCTACACACTGGTGCTTGTTTACACAAACTCAGAGACTTGCTAGTGAGGGGACACCACACACACACACACACACACACACACACACACACACACACACACACACACACACACACACACACACATCCTCCATAGAAACGCATGGGGTCAGTACATACAGTATAACCAGAGACTTGCTAATGAGGAGACAAAGAATCATCCATAGAAACGCATGGGGTCAGCACATATAACCAGAGACTTGCTAACGAGGAGGCACAGCACTCAAAGAATCCTCCATAGAAATGTACACACACATCTGTGTATATACAATATGTCTACACACCTCTCACCCATTCCTGTAATTTATATAGCAAACTGCATTTTTCTCCTTTTAAGCCTTATTAAAGATATTTATTTAGTTCAATTCAGATTTAAACACAGATTCACCTAATGTCACCAGGGGTGCGGTGCAAAACCACGTGGACGTCCGTCCATTGGATCTTCAGTCCAACTCCTTAAGCACTCGGCCATCCTGGTCCTCTGACCGGACGTGTTATGGTGAGTTGAACCTTCACAGATGAGGCCAAAAGCAAATATTTAGATACTGTATAAAGACGTGACCAAGGCTGCCCACAACTGGTTTAAAGGGAACGTAGCGTCACCAAGACACAAGACAACATTCTGATGGAGGCCCAAACATCTGGCAGAAGTGGGGTTTGAACCCACGAGGACATGTGTCCATTGTAGCTTAAGTCCAACGCCTTAACCACTCAGCCATCCTGGTACGCTGCACCTGTATTTTTTACATAAGGCCGGTTGCCTACAGTATATGTGCTTCCAAACCTTCAGGCTATGAAGGGGGTTCTCTCATATTGCTTAATGACCATCAGAGAACAGCTTCTCTCATATTGCTTAATGACCATCAGAGAACAGGTTCTCTAATATCGAAGGGGGTTCTTCTCTTATTGCTTAATGACCATCAGAGAACAGCTTCTCTAATATCGAAGACCAAGAGACCGGAGAGCAGAGACCACCAGAGAACCGGTTCTTGAATTGGTTCAGGTTCAGGATCCTTTGGAAACTTTGCACAATCTGAAGAAGCAGTCCACATTTGCACAAAAGCATCATGATGAAGGATGCATTTTGGCACAAAAGCATCATGATGAAGGATGCATTTTGGCACAAAAGCGTCATGATGAAGGATGCATTTTGGCACAAAAGCATCATGATGAAGGATGCATTTTGGCTTATAATATATTTGACCTTAAAGCCCGTGCTACAGTCCCAGCTGCAGACAGCAGGTCATTACCAGGAGTGGGGTTCGAACCCACGAGGACATGTGTCCATTGGATCTTAAGTCCAACGCCTTAACCACTCGGCCATCCTGGTCCTCTGACCAGACGTGTTATGGTGAGTTTAACCTTAACAGTAGCAGGGTTCACACATGAAGAAATGACCAAATGACCAAATGACCAAATGACCCAATGACCAAATGACCCAGGCTGGACACAACTGGTTAGAAACAAACATAGAATAATAAAGAAGTACAGGGTTTAAACACTGACCAGTAGAGTAGTGTCTGTTTTAGCGGATACCTGACCAGTAGAGTAGCGTCTGTTTTAGCGGATACCTGACCAGTAGAGTAGTGTCTGTTTTAGCGGATACCTTTATATCATCACAGTCATTAATAACACATTGTGCGATTTGATTATAATCAGAATATTTGATTATAATCAGAATCTTACATTTACACTGTGATAGGTTGATATTTGATTATAATCAGTATTGTGATAGGTTGATCATAATGAGTGTGTGTGTGTGTGTGTGTGTGAGTGAGTGAGTGAGTGTGTGTGTGTGTGTGTGTGTGTGTGTGTGTGTGTGTGTGAGTGAGTGAGTGTGTGTGTGTGTGTGTGAGTGAGTGAGTGAGTGTGTGTGTGTGTGTGTGTGTGTGTGTGTGTGTGTGTGTGTGTGTGTGTGTGTGTTAAATAAAGAGTCCAGGCTGTGATGTCCACATGAGAGCGGGAGACCAGCGGCCAGCAGAGAGGAAAAAGCAACGCGCTGTGGCAGATACAGTGTGTGTGTGTGTGTGTGTGTGTGTGTGAAATAAAGAGAAGCGCTGTGAGCAGATGTGTGTGTGTGTGTGTGTGTGTGTGAAATAAAGAGAAGCGCTGTGAGCAGATGTGTGTGTGTGAAATAAAGAGAAGCGCTGTGAGCAGGGTTCGAACCTGCGCGGGGAAACCCCATTGGATTTCGAGTCCAACGCCTTAACCTCTCGGCCATCACAGCTGCAGCAGACAAGCAGCTCGGCAGCGCAGATACGAACACACTCACACCAAATGCAAAGTGCTCCTCTCTCTCTCTCTCTCTCTCTCATTCCCTCCTTCCCTCCCTCCCTCCCTCTCTTTCTGTCACATGCACACACCTCCTGCTGTCTCCCTTTTCTCTCCCTCCCTCACTCTCCCTCCCTCTCTCTCCCTCCCTTTTCTCTCCCTCTCACACACTCTCTATCTCAGTGCTCTGCCCCCCCCCCCTCTTGTGCGTTTTCTCTCTCTCTCTCCCTCTTGTGCGTTCTCTCTCTCTCTCTCTCGTGCGTTCTCTCTCTCTCTCTCTCTCGTGCGTTCTCTCTCTCTCTCTCTCTCTCTCTCTCTCTCTCTCTCTCTCTCTCTCGTGCATTCTCTCTCTCTCTCTCGTGTGTTCTCTCTCTCCCTCTCTCTCTGTCTGTCTTCAAAAATACCTCTAGTTCATTTTCCAAAGAGCTTTCTCTGGGCTGTGGATGTCTACACACACACACGTACACACACACACATGTACACACACGTACACACACACACACACACACACATGGTACACACACGTACACACACACACACACACACACATGTACACACACGTACACACACACACACACACACATGTACACACAAGTACACACACATGTACACACACATGTACACACACAGACACGTACACACACACACACATATGTACACACACATGCATGTATAGTAAAAATATTGTATAAATAGTATTGAATCAGGTACTGTAAAAATAGAAACTGTAAATGAGAAGTCCATCACAGTCTACAATGCAGTGTACACACACACACATGTACACACACACACACGTACACAGACACATGTACTAGTCTACAACGCAGTGTAAATGAGACCAGATAGATAGATAGATACTTTATTGATCCCCAGGGGAAATTCAGGGTCTCAGTAGCATACAGATAACACACACACATGCACTAACAGCAGAAAAAGTAATTAAAAGTATATAATATAAAAACACAACTAAGCAATAAGGACAGTAGAAGATAAAGAATATACTAAATATACTAAAATACAAATTATACTAACACTTACAGTTTTTTTCAACTGCTTACACACTAAATCTTTGCTTGTCACACAATTTTCTAAACATGTCGTCCAAACATCATAACCAGACACCAAATCTGCAAAACCATACACTAATTCTCAGTGTTTGACTCAGTTTTCAATTGACTAAAACACATTTTGCAAAACACCACACACAATGTTCTACTTAACACATAAAAATCGAACAGGAAGTAACTTGATTTCATTTTTCAAACACAACCCATCAAAATGCCACTAAATCACCAGTGCTTCACTCTCTCTCTTCACATGTGTAAACACTCATTACTTTACTGAACACCATCCAATCATTGCCTTAGTATAGGTTTATGAATAGATATGCTCTATATGTAGGTATGGACCCTTTCAATCTGCTCCTAGAGGATTTCCGGTTGAAATATTCAGAACCAATGCAGATACTTTGAAAATTACAGTAATCGGACTTTAGCTTACAGTAATGTTCTACAAAAAGTTGACTTTATGTAAAATTTGTTTTTTGATTTTTACTCTATTTTTGTTTGTCCCCATGTTACAGTGCCATTAGCTCAATACATTTTTCTGTGCCTCCAGAAATGCCTTAGGAACGCTTACTGTAGAATTGTTTGTTTCTGCAGTTGAAAGGGTCTATAGGCCTATGAATACATACTGTACACGACCACCCCCCCCCCCACACACACACACACACACACACAAACACTTGTCTATAGAAAAAAACTAAATCAGTGTTTTCAAAACTCCATGTACATCTGGTGGTCACTGTATTCTTCTTTGCTTTTTTTCTTGCTGTAAAATACTGTTTTCACAACAGCAAAATATTTGGGAAAAATCACTATTTTTGGTTTCAATATTGCTTGCATTTTTACTGTGTATTTCAACTTCTCTTTGTTGATACCGTAACTTTCACTCTTGTATGGAAATACATATAGAAAGCCTAAGACAGAAGAGCTTTAGGTTTTGAGCAACAGTGTGTACATGATGTATCAAAATGTCATATTATGACAAAAGTGTTTGTAATGTGAGGCGATTGTTTGCTTTAAACATGTGTTTTTTTGATATTTTGAATGTTGTGTGTCATTTTGCTGGAGATTTGGGGCATTTTGCATTTTGTGTGAGCAGTTGTGGGTTTTGTGTGTGGAGTTTTGAAAAATAGACACAGAGTTTTGAAAACGTAGCCTGGCTAGCGCCACCACTTCTCAATGAGACGTGGTCTGGGAACCAAACGTTCATTTTCTCGTATTTTAAAAAAATGCCCAGATCCGTTTATTGGGTGCCACGGATGTCTATCAAATGCGTCTGTGCATAGCTCATCATAGTCTTGCTTTGCCCCTGTTCTGTGATTGGTTCCCTATCTCAGGCGAAAATTTGCTCCATGGTCTCCAGGCTGCCTTAGCAGCGTGAATCAAATCGCGCGCAAGGCAGCATGGGAACACCCAGGCTATGGAAAATGTGTGTAAACAATTGTAAAAAATTGTAATCTAAATCAATTGTAAAAACAGTATCCACATAGTGGTGATTACTCAATCAAGAGGCGCTTGCAATGACTGAGGCAGGGACTGAGCCTGTGATTCTCTGTGCATAGTAAGAAGGTAAGGTGCTCTGTGTGAGTGAGTGCCATGGTGATAGTGCAAATGAGTAAGTCCAACAGTGCAACAGTGCAAGAATAAAGTCTATATATCTATATGAACAGTGTGGCCACAGTTCGGCTGTGTCATGGAGGGAGGGGTTATGCATATGTGCTAATGTGCTAATATAGCACACAAACAGTGAGGCAGAAAGACAGTGGTAAAAAGTGGCTAGTGGACAGACAGTATCCAAACATGGAGGGGGTGAAGAGGCAGACAGTAGAGACCGACCGATTTGGGTTTTTCTAAAGCCGATGCCGATACCGATTTTTAGCGGTCGGAGTCAGCCGATGGCCGATGTGACCTGCCTAATTTTTGGCCCGATTTTTAGGGCCGATATGCTATCGTATTATCCTTAATTGGCATGCTAAAAATCATACTAGTAAGAGGAGGCACAACACTTGTAAACTTCACACGATTTATAAAAAATGTAACATTAAAAAATCAACATATTAATTAAATATAAAATAAATAAATACCAACTCTGAGTCTTCTTGCAGTCTGTTAGTCTATTAATTATTCATTTTAATATGTTTAACAGAGTGCAAGAAAACTTCCATGATGTGACAACTTCAGATAGTTACTTCAAAACGGCAAAATACATGTTTAGGTTATACAGTTTCACTGTGGAACTTCCATGCCTTACCATACCACAGACCTAGGAATCAATATAAAACAACAATACAACAATATAAAACTCCGTCTCCCAGCATGCTGTGCAGGAAACCGGAAATAGGAACTAGAGAACATCCGTTTGATACTTCTCAAATTCGTAATCAAATCAAACATGTATACATCGCAAAAACAAATTAACACGGGATGACAATGTTTTAAAACGTTCACTTGTTATTTGTGCGTCCTCTTTTTGTTAACATTTCACTTAGAATGTCCGTTACTTAAGTTTAGATCGTAACATAGCAGTCACCGGCGTTGAGGGCGGGGGCTTGCATAGTCGGCGCATTCCCAACGCACTCGTAGCCACAACGCTAAGCAACTTTCATTTCTTCTTCAACTCCGATGCAGTTGAAAACGAATGGACATGGGATGACAGTGTTATAAAGCGTTCACATGTTAGATTTGCGTCCTCTTTTTGTTAAATTTTCACTTAGATTGTCCGTTACTATAGTTTAGATCAAAACATCACGCTGGTCACCAGGGGTGTGTTTCTCGACAGTGTCGTTGCTAACTAAGTTAGCAACTTACTTGGTTGCAATGCAATTTCCCATAGGCAACCTACTAAGTTGCTAACTGGTTAGCTGAACTAAAACTAAACTGAGAAGTCTATCTCTCCTCTTCCCTTAAGTGAAGCATTGAACAGTTCAATGGCCCTGGGGACAAATTACTTCCTTGGTCTGTCTGTTGTGCAAGGCAGCGAGCAAAATCTCCAGCTGATCAGACCAGACCAGATCAATGCCGTGTAAATGGGACCAGATCAAGGACTATATTGTTCAACCACCATTTAGCCATTCAGGAAAACTAACAATGAACTTGTATTGCTTTACACAACAGATGTAAAACAAAAATGTCAGTGAGCACAGATAAAGCAATGTTCCTCTCTCTGCACTTTAACTCATGTTGTACACACACACACACAGATAAAGCAATGTTCCTCTCTCTGCACTTTAACTCATGCTGCTACTAACAACAGTGGGTGGAGGGGGCCGTGTGTGTGTGTGTGTGTGTGTGTTTCTATTTTAAGATAGCGTTGTGTGTTGTGTGGTTTCCTGCTATGCCTTGCTGTAAGGTTGACACCCCTCCCTCATTGTCCAGCAGAAAATATGTGTGTGTGTGTGTGTGTGTGTGTGTGTGTGTGTGTATGTCAGTGTGTGAGAGAGAACACAGATATCCGGAATGCTATTCTAGAAAACAAATCTGTCCAGATAAAACCCACTTTCTCTCTACTAGCACACACACACACACACACACACACACACACACACACAGACACACTCACCATGATGGGTTTCAGAGTGTGTGTGTGTGTGTGTGTGTGTGAGCAGGGAGAGAGAGTGTGTGTGTGTGTGGTGTGTGTGTGTGTTCCCAGTAAATCAATCTCTTAAACCACACCTAGCAGTTATGGCCTACAAGGACACAATCCCCAAATATCCCATTATTGACACAGTAATATCTACAGCAATACACACACAGAGGGACACACAGATTCACCCACAACACACACACACACAGATTCACACAACACACACACACACAGATTCACACAACACACACACTCACCCACAACACACACACACACACACACACACACACACACACACACACACACACACACACACAAAAGAGATGTAAAAAAGATGACGTACGTGAGGAAGATAGACAAGTGAACAAAGTGATAAAGAGATAGAAAAAGAGAGAGATGGAGAGAGAGAGAGAGAGGAAGAGAGAGAGAGAGAGAGAGATATCTAGGCGTTGTCATGCTGAGTCTAAAGGTTCATTTTGTGGACAGTTCCAAGGCCACACACTCATAAAGACTTTGTCACACCTGGTAACAGCCTGTGCTCAATGTGTGTGTGTCTGTGTGTGTTGGGTTTGTGCTTGTGAGTGTGTGTGTGTGTGTGTGTGTGTGTGTGTGTGTGTGTGTGTGTGTGTGTGCTTGTGAGTGTGTGTGTGTGTGCTTGTGTGTGTGTGTGTAAATGTTTTACTGATGTTACAAAATCTCAGAAAGTCAGAAAGTGTAATGTGAGTATAATGACGCCTCTAACTCTGTCTCAACCACACACACAGACACACACACACACACACAAGCTGAATTCCTAACACATGGTTTACTATTAATGTTAATATCTGACCACATCATAGCAAAACAGTAATATATATCTACCACAGCAGCCTTTGGGAAACACAAACACACACAGACACACACAGACACACACACACACAGAGACACACAGAGACACACACACACACACACACACACACACACACACGTGATCTGCTGCTGATACAGCTGGTATTCTACTGCTATCACCTCAATAGGATGACAGGAGGTAACATATCCACCTATGGGGGAAAAACTCTCAAGCACTTTACAAGCGTTGCACTTTGCTGTGCATGAGTGTGCTAGTATGAAATGAGAGTGTGTGTGAGTGTGTGTGTGTGTTTGTGTGTGTGTGTGTGTGTGTGTGTGTGTGTGTGTGTGTTTGTGTGTGTGTTGCACTTTTCTGTGCGTGAGAGTGCCAGTATGAAATGAGAGTGTGTGTGAGTGTGTGTGTTTGTGTGTGCGTTGCACTTTGCAGTGTGTGAGTGTGTGTGTGTGAGTGTGAGTGTGTGAGTGTGTGTTTGTGTGTGCGTTGCACTTTGCTGTGTGTGAGTGTGCTAGTATGATATGAGTGTGTGTGTGAGTGTGTGTGTGAGTTTGTTAGCTTTGAAGTACCTATTTTTATTTTATTTTATGTTTTACTGTCTTTTTAAACTCACTGCCTGAGTACTCAGAGAAATGACACATGACGCAAACCTTAAATCTTGAACACACACACACGCACACACACACACTCTGAAACCCACGGTGTGTGTGTGTGTGTGTGTGTGTGTGTGTGTGTCCAGACCTCATAAACTGCTCAGGAGGCAACCCTGAGTCTGCATGATGACTTTGCTTCACTGATTAACTCTGCCGTTCTCTGCTGACCTACTCTTAACCTGACAAACACCTCGCTCACACACACACACACACACACACACACACACACACACACACACACACACAGATGGCTAAAAGAGAATGGGTGACCAACCATAGGAGTTACTCAGTATCACCCCACTTCATTAAAGCTGCAGTTGGCAAGTCTGGCAGATTGAGGGGACTTAGCCAAAATGTTGAATGTTTACAACTCTCATGCCCCTCCCCCACTACTGCCCTCATCGAGTTTGTGCTCGTCAGTGCGCACCAGACTGCACCAGACTGTGATTGACAGTCAGATCTCACACAGCCCTGCTCTGATTGGACCAGAAGAACTGGGAGCTGTGGAATTTTGCAAAACAAATAACAGGCTCTAGGTGGAGGTAGAAGTGCGGGTTTTTTCTAAAACCAGCTGATTTATGTTGTTCTATCGGAGCATAGTGTCAGTTTCAGTGAATATGATCAAACAAATCTGACTGCAGCTCTGCGACCACGTCCACATGAAACCAGCAGGTGTGTTCTTTCTTGCCGCTTTCACACCTTCAACGACACCGGTGAAAAAAACTTGCGTCCACCTGAAGAGGCGAAACCGACAGAAAGCGCTGTAATGCATATGCCAGGCCAGCAGGTGTCGCTGTGACAGTGCAGTGTGTAGTGCATATGCCAGGTCAGCAGGTGTCGCTGTAACGGTGCAGAGGCTTCACAGTAATTCACAAAGAAGAGATCAAAACATTCCAAAAGCAGTCTCGTGAGATAAACAGACTACGGAAAATTCAGTTTTCAATTCAACTGCAAAACTAATAAAGCTCATCTTCAGGGTATGTGACTGCTATGTGGAAATGCTTTTACGTTGCTATACAGTCCGTTACAAGAGCAATGACCACGTGTTAGTCAGAGGCTGGAGTAAACGGTGTGCTTGTAACGCTCGATGGTGTTTTATGCCCCCAACGTCGTCTTCCAGGCAGCACTGCCACCGCTGACTTAAAGGCACTTTAAGGCACCTCAACGCTGCCTTGAAGACAACGTTGGGGGCATAAAACACCAAAAAATGCTTGGGCTCGTGGTATCGACAAAAGGTGCACAGAAATCATGATGGAGAAAAGTCAAACATTTTACATGTAATATGGCACACACACACACACACATACACGTGATGCATGTAATATGGCACACAAACGGTTTGGTTTGTTCTGACGAGCAGAGAGTCAGGTGGAGTGTGGTGGCTGGGTTCAGGGGGAGGGGTTATGTAGGTGGGGTTATGTACAGTAGGTGGGGTTATGTAGGTGGGGTTATGTAGGTGGAGTGTGGTGGCTGGGTTCAGGGGGAGGGGTTATGTCGTCATCGAAAATGCCGGCCTTGCTGTCCACACGGCAAAAGTTAATCGGCGGTTTAAAAAAAAAAAAACACTCTGGAACCCGGTTTTAAAAATGGAAAAAATGGACACACAAATACACACTCACACACACACACACACACACACACACAGACACACTCACACACACACACACACACACTCACACACACACACACACACACACACACACACACACACACACAGACACACTCACACACACACTCACACACACACACACACACACACACACACACACTCACACAAACACACTCACACACACACACACACACACACTCACACACACACACACACACACACACACACACACACACACACACGATCCGCCATGGACGTTGCACACTTCCACCAAGACACACACACCCACCC
>NC_055980.1:27248644-27263644 GCF_018492685.1 Alosa sapidissima
CAATAAACATACAAAGTACTTTGTGTGTGTGGTTTGTTTGTTTGTTTGTGTGGCGCGCGCGCGCACGTGCCTATGTGTGTGTGTGTGTGTGTGTGTGTGTGCGGCGAACATGCACATGTCCGAGAAAGCGTTCCTATTGTATTGAACTGCGCCACATTTTCATAAACTGATAAGAAAAACTCTCCTCACTCAGGAGTTATGAATCGCTGATTAGAAAGAAGTGATGTGTTTTGTTCTCTCTCTCTCTTTCTGTGTGTGTGGTGTGTGTGTGTGGTGTGTGTGCTATTTGGTTGATAATTAGCTGTGTTGGCAGTGTAATGATTGAAATCTTGAAACCTTGACACACACACACACACACACCACACACACACACACACACACACACACACACACACTAAGGCATTAGTGTGGCGTTGTGTACTTTGATCAGGTTTATGGCTCCACTGCCCCACCCTGGAGGGATCTGGAGCTGACGTCAGCCGTTGGCTTGGACCACACTTTAATTCACATCAGCTGTGTTGAGCCGTGTGTGTGTATGTATGTAGAGTGTGTGTGTGTGTGTGTGTGTGTGTAGAGTGTGCGTGTGTGTTGAGGAGCCGTGTGTGTGTTGAGGAGCCGGTGTGTGTAGAGTGTGTGTGTGTGTGTGTGTGTGTGTGTGTGTGTGTGTATGTAGAGTGTGTGTGTGTAGAGTGTGCGTGTGTGTTGAGGAGCCCGTGTGTAGAGTGTGTGGTGCTGTGTGTGTTGAGGAGCCGTGTGTAGAGTGTGTGTGTGTGTGTGTTGAGGAGCCGTGTGTAGAGTGTGTGTGTGTGTGTGTTGAGGAGCCGTGTGTAGAGTGTGTGTGTGTGTGTGTGTTGAGGAGCCGCGTGTAGAGTATGTGTGTGTGTGTGCGTGTGTGTTGAGGAGCCGTGTGTAGAGTGTGTGTGTGTGTGTGTTGAGGAGCCGCGTGTAGAGTATGGTGTGTGTGTGTGCGTGTGTGTTGAGGAGCCGTGTGTAGAGTGTGTGTGTGTGTGTGTGCGTGTGTGTTGAGGAGCGCTTGTGTGTGTAGAGTGTGTGTGTGTGTGTGTGTGTGTGTATGTAGAGTGTGTGTGTGTGTGTGTGGTGCGTGTGTGTTGAGGAGCCGTGTGTAGAGTGTGTAGAGTGTGCGTGTGTGTTGAGGAGCCGTGTGTAGAGTGTGTAGAGTGTGCGTGTGTGTTGAGGAGCCGTGTGTGTGCATGTTCTGCAGTGTGGTGTTGTTGTGCATTCTGTAAGTATGGATGGTGTGTGTGACTATGAAAGTGGTGGGTGTGTGTTGTAGTGTATTAATCCATTTACTGTAATGTGTTGAATACTTAATCTCTCTCTCTCTCCCTCCCTCTCCTTCTCTCTCTCCATCTCTCTCTCTCTCTTCTCCTCCTCTCCCTCTCCCTCTCTCCATCTCTCTCCCTCTCCCTCTCCCTCCCCTCTCCTTCTCTCCTCTCTCTCTCTCTCTCTCTCTCCTCTCTCTCTCTCTCTCCTCTCTCTCTCTCTCTCTCTCTCAGACCCCAATGCAAAGATTAACGTTGTGGTGACGCGACTGACGCTCATGTGTGAGACGGCACCTGCTCCCTTGACTCTCGACCTGCAGGGTGAGTCTCTCCTTTACACACACACACACACACTCACTTTCTCTCTCACACACACACACACACACTCACTGTCTCTCTCACACACACACACACACACACACACTCACTTTCTCTCACACACACACACACACACACGGACTTTCACTTAATTTACTACTTAATTTACTGCACACACTCAAACGCACTCACAGTACATCATTTGCACAGGAAATATGACTTGGAGTCATCAGGTCTCCTGTGTGTGTGTGTGTGTGTGTGTGTGTGTGTGTGTGTGTGTCTGAGAGGGAGAGCGCATGGCGCCATCTTCATGAGTAGACTAATTAGTCTTATTTAACGAGGGTAATGAGGCCGACAAACCCCTAGGGTGACTTAATCTACACCACACACACACACACACGTTGATTGCTTGATCACTGTTCTTTTCCTGACACTCACATATACAGATAATATACATTTTGATCATTTTATATATTTAATACTGATTAAAACTAAACAGCGTGTGTGAGTGATTTGGAATGACCAATACTGATTAAAACTACACAACGTGTGTGTGTGTGTGTGAGAGAGTGATTTGGAATGACCAATACTGATTAAAACTACACAACGTGTGTGTGTGTGTGAGCGAGTGATTTGGAATGATGACCAATACTGATTAAAACTCCACAGCATCCATGTATTCACAAAGTGCCTGTTTCACCTGACAATACACACACTGCTAATAGTCACAACCACATGAATGAATGAATGAATAAATAAATAAATAAATAAATGTTTACGTTAAGGACAGAGATGGCCACCTACTCAAAATTTGCAGACTGCCTATGACTGCTGACACAGAACAGTGTGTGGGATAGATAGATAGATAGATAGATAGACAGATAGATAGATACTTTATTGATCCCCAAGGATCAAAATGGTTCCAAAATGCTATATCCACCATTTTAATGAATTTTCATCATTTTTTTACTTTTTAGTTTTGCTAAATAATTTCAGTAGAACTGTAATTGGGTATTGTTATTTTATTTATCTTGACTCAATCAAAACAACACAACTGCAATTTGATTGATATTTCTTGGAATACACAATTGAATAACATTTGTTTGTGGCTGGTGTTTTTGGTGCAGTCACCACACACTGCTGTAGTGTGTGTGTGTGTGTGTGTCTGCTGTAGTGTTTGTTTATGGCTGGTGTTTTTGAGGTTTTATTCTCAGAATCAAAACAGCATCAAAGCAAAAACACACTTCCAAAATCAGAATGTTTTTTTAGAAAGTTTTTTATCGAAAACCACACACACACCTGCTGGTCAAGCCGTTCTCTCCTTCTAGTACTTTCTCTCTATGCAGTTCTGTAGTAATCGATCAGTTTCAGCTGACTGTTTGTGTGTGTGTGTGACTGTTTCTCAGGTGATCTGGATGTCATTAAGAAGCAGGCGTTTATTCTGAAGGAAGGCGTGGAATACAGAATAAAGATCAGCTTCAAGGTGACACCATCCTCTCTCTAACACACACGCACACGCACGCACGCACGCACACACACACACACACACACACACACACACACACACACACACACACACACACACACACACTCCATCCTCTTTCTGTACACACACACACACACACACACACACACACACACACACACTCCATCCTCTTTCTGTACACACACACACACACACACACACACTCCATCCTCTCTCTAACACACACACACACACACACACACACACACACACACACACACACACACACTCCATCCTCTTTCTGTACACACACATACACACACACTCCATCCTCTCTCTGTACACCAGGGGTGGGCAAACTTTTTGGCTCAAGGGCCACATTGGGTTTTGAAAATTGGCCGGCGAGCTGCACAACAAAACTCCCCCCCTCCACCCCCCACGCCCTGCTGCAAAGGAGATGACTAAGTAGGCCCATCATCTCTATTCAACATGATGTTTTGACATTGACATTGTAAACGTTATCTAAGGAGAGTGAAAAGCAGTTTGCAGTAAAGCTAACCAACGTCGTTTCTATCGCAGGAAAAAAATAGCGAGCAGCCTGATAACCAAATTAAATGCTTGGCGGGCCGGATGAAAGTGCTTGGCGGGCGCACTCACACACATCCACACACATCCAACACACACATCCAACACACACACACACACATCCAACACACACACACGCACTCACACACACACACACACACAGTGTTGAGTGTTGTCATAGCTGTGTGTTCTCTCTGCAGGTGAATAAGGATATCGTGTCGGGATTGAAGTACGTTCAGGCCACCTACAGGAAAGGAGTGAAAGGTCAGTTAGCTCCTCTAGTGTGCACACACACACACACACACACACACACACACACACACTAGCACTCGCACACACTCACACGCGTGTGTGTGTTGCTGAAAATGACTTTATATTTGTGTGTGTGTTGCTGAAAATGACTGTGTGTGTGTGTGTGTGTGTGTGTGTGCGTAGTGGATAAGTCGGACTACATGGTGGGCAGCTACGGGCCGCGGGCGACGGAGTACGAGTTCCTGACCCCCCTGGAGGAGGCGCCCAAGGGCATGATCGCCCGCGGGACCTACAACATCAAGAGCAAGTTCACCGATGACGACAAGAACGACCACCTCTCCTGGGAGTGGAACCTCAACATCAAGAAGGAATGGAAGGACTAAACTCTTCCTCCTCCTCCTCTTCCTCCTCCTTCCCTCCCTCTGCACTCATCCATCTCTTTTTTCCTTCCTGTGTGAAATGCCCCCCCCCCCCGGTCTAATCATCGTGTCTGTCGTCATCATGAACGCATTTCTGGTTTCCTTGGTGATGACGGAAGAAATGCGCTTTTTGTTTCCACCCTCCGTCCAAGTGTCCGTACAGTCAATCAGTCAGTACAATCCCCCATCTAACCCCCCCTCCATCTACCCCCCCCCCCCCCCCCTTCCCTTTTTTGTTTTTCTCGACTGCTTCTTTGTATTGTGCCCCCCCCCCACACTCCCTCCCGATTATAGAGGATTTTTTTCATAAATCTTAAATCTATATGTGAAGACAAACAAAAACGTGCACAATCCTGTTGTTTTGTGTTTTGGTTTGTTTGTATATAAAAGGTGAACATATGCGCGTGTTAAATGGATGCTTTTGTCCCCAGTGATCTTCACCCCTCCACCCCCGGGCCATTCCGACCCGACTCAAACATTCCTCTCCCAGATCTCCACCAGCCCATCCCGACCCAAACATTCCTCTCTTAGAATTTTTCCATTTTTTTTTTTCTTTTCTATTTTTTTTTTACCATGATTTGCCTTGTTTTGTTCAGTTGATCTGGCGTTGGTGCTTGGTTCCTGCTTGTTGTCGTTGGTTGTGTACATTCCCCCCAATACTGTACCAGGTATTTTTTTGTTTCCCCCACCGTACAGACACACACACACACACATTTATGTCAAGACCAGCCCTTGGCAAATGATATCCAGCTTTCTGGGGAAACTTCTAGAACATCTGTCTCGTGTTCCCTGATCTGTGTGTGTGTGCGTGCGTGTGTGTGTGCGTGTGTGTGTGTTCTCTTGAGTTGTGAGCAGCTTAGACTAGCGGCACTCTTTCGTTGAGTTTCCTATTTCGTTTGTTTTCCTTTCGCCACATTGCCTTAAGAGTGGGAGTCCCGCCGAACGAGCGGCGAGCAATTGTCCGTCTCTGCCTTCCAAGCTCCACGACGACGGTCAGTCCGACGGACGCCCAATCACGCGACGCCACCTCCTCCTCTCAGGCGGTCCCGTCAACACGGTATTCTACACGCGTTCTAAACCTCGGTTCCCTTTCCACCTCGCGAGTGTTTTAAACTCCTGTTTTAGTCGGAATCTGCTTTGGGACCCCCCTGCCCACCAGTCTCTCTGACCTCTCCCTCTCTTCCATTGAGGTGCAGTATCGCCCTCTGGTGGTCACTGCACTGCACTAATGGGACGGCCAATGGGCAAGCAGGAGCCTGGCCGCCGCCTCCACCTGTCTCACGCTGCTGCCATGGTGACTGTTTTGATTCACACTCCACCAATCATGGGCCCGCCGCCACCGAATGTAGGCCTCATCATTTTAAAGCTGTTTTGATGTGGATAGGTTGGTGATTGGTTGATTGATTGGTTGATTTGATTGGTTGATTTTGTTTACCGTTTCGGCTCCACGTGGCACTTCTCCAACCCGACGCCCTTTCTGCCTTCTGACACTTCCTGTGGCACTCACTACATCCCACCACTGGGGGGAGCCACTCAGACAAGGACGCTTCATCTCAAAATGCAGAGAAAAAAAGCCACACACTCTCCACTAATAACACACCCCACAAGACATATCACACAAGGGCTGCAACTACACACGTACACACACACACACACACACACACACACACACACACACACACACACACGTGTACAAACCTCAGGAACATGTGTGTGTGCTACACACCTGGGAGGTGATTGTTACCTCGAAGTCATCAGAAAGGAACTTCCTAAACAGCTGCTGAGTTTTTTTCCATATGATGTGCTCGATCAACAAACCTATTGGGAGAGTGTGTGTGTGTGTGTGTGGACTTGTTGAAACCCCGGTCTTAACTGTTAAATCAGAGCCCTCGACTAGTCTGATGTAGTTGTTGACCGGACGGTTTCGAGGTGGTCTTGTGATGGCAGACGCCGCACGGAGCTAACACCCCGCCATGACGCCTCGTCTGTGAGACCACCTGCTTCCAGCCAACGAGATTCGGCCACACAATGTGTGACAGTCAGTCCTTCAGAACGTGTGTGTCAGTCCTCCAGAACGTGTGTGACAGTCAGTCCTTCAGAACGTGTGTGTCAGTCCTCCAGAACGTGTGTGTCAGTCCTCCAGAACCAGAACGTGTGTGTCAGTCCTCCAGAACCAGAACGTGTGTGTCAGTCCTCCAGAACATGTGTGTCAGTCCTGTCTGACGAGCTCCACTTTCCTCTCCATCTGTCTTAAAGGGCGTCTGTCATATCTCATATCTCATGTCTCATGTCTCATGTCTCAGACTTTCTTTCTCATTTCTCTCACATCCATCACAGTTGGAGATTACTGTACGCCTGTGTCAACATTAAAGTGTTCAGAACAAACTGATTTCAATGGAAATGTTTTGATTTTGTTGTTTCTCCAGCTCACAGGACCATGTAGAAGACTGATTTCAGTTTGTCATGGACATGAGAAGTCAGAACACCCATTAGCATGGGGATAAATGCAGAGACCAAATTTCCCTCACGGGATCAAAAGAATATATGTACTTAAAGGAATGCTCTGGATCAACGCATTCATGTCAAAATAGATCTCTTTTCAAACGACTGACATAGTTCAAAATAAGTGTGCAACACTTCAGTGGTAGTGTCCATGAGTATCCTACAGATAAACCGAAGTGTTGCACACTTTTAAAGTGAACAGAGACGCTATAACAAGGGAGCTTTCTGAATGCAACACACATTAGGGGGATTTCACTTGATGTAGCCGCCTGTAGCCATCTTAAGCTGACTGCATAACGTGATTATTTCTGAGATTCTGATATGTTCAAACCGGAGTTGTGCCTACGGCATGGTTGAAAACGTATCAGAATCTCAGAGATAATCACGCTACGCAGTCAGCTTAAGACGGCTGCACCAAGACGAGTCCCCCAATAGGCTTGTTTCTGTTCTGGTATTGTCCAATCAGTGAGCGCATTCTGCGTCAGGTGGTACTAGGCCATGATCATGACCACTGAAGTGATTTAAATGTGTGTATTTATTAGAAATGTTTATCCAGAGCAGCTTACAGAACGTCAGGATACGTCAGTGAAGATGATAATAACAACACTGCACAACTCAGTCTGTAACAGGTTTGGAGAACAAAACCAGTCTGACCGGGTATTCCAGTGAGTAAAGTTTAATAATGTCAGAGCGCAGACACAGGATGGCAGATATCACCTGACATAGGTAACGGTATCACCTGAACACAGCAATTCTGCTTTCAGTCGACAACCCACACGTGGGTAGATGCAGCTTTAGAGGTGTGTATAACCTGCCTGGCGACCTATACACAGCTGGGGATATGATTTAGATGGAGGGAGGTTGGAGCCCCCCCTGACTGCAGGGGGCGCTGCTCAGAGAGAGTAGGCTAGAACAAGCCCGAGGTACCTGTGTTGAAAATGCACAAACACGTGTGTTTTAAATACCTGTGGACAGGTGATCTCTCAGCTTTAGTTACCTGATGCTTCACTAATGATATTGACTTATCTGAATCACTTGTGCACAGGTAATCACATCTGAGTGAATTCTCTCTGATTGATGCTTCTCAGGTGAGCTAGCGTGTTGAGTTCTCCTTTCTTGCAAATTGGGAAAGGTAAGCCTAGGCAGCGGATTACCTGAGTTCAGGTGACACTAGCGTGTAAAGTACCTGCGTTAAGTCTTCTCGTGTCCAGTGTTAGCACAGGTGAGGTTTAGCACAGGTAGCGTTCAGGTTTTATCCTGAGGTGATCAGCACGTACACACCTCACACACATGACCCGAGTGCATCATCATCATCATCATCATCATCATCATCATCGTCAATTCAGAGACCCTGAGGGCAATCAAGTTACCTTAAGACAACAGAGGACCTAACAGATGACCGACTGGTCAATGCGGTTGGCACAGCCAAAGATCTCCACCGCTAGGGTATGCAGGTAAGAGGCTTACGCCTGTTAGCGCTAGCCTCTCTACCGCTGGGGTACGCAGGCAAGAGTCTGTTAGCGCTAGCATCTCCACTACTGGGGTACGCAGGCAAGAGGCTGCCGGCTCGATGGTGTTTTATGCCCCCAATGTCGTCTTCCAGGCAGCGCTGCCACCGCTGACAGGTGATGCCTGTTAGTGCATCCACCGCTGGGGTACGCAGGCAAGAGGCTGACGCCTGTTACTGCTAGCCTCTCCACTACTGGGGTACGCAGGCAAGAGCCTGTTAGCACTAGCCTCTCTACCGCTGGGGTACGCAGGCAAGAGTCTGTTAGCGTCAGCCTCTCCACTACTGGGGTACGCAGGCAAGAGCCTGTTACCACTAACATCTCTACCACTGGGGTACGCAGACAAGAGCCTGTTAGCGCTAGCATCTCTACCGCTGGGGTACACAGGCAAACACCTGTTAGCGCTAGGCTAGGCTAATTACAGTCAATGAGACAACAGAAATCATTCCCGTCACGTCGACGTCTGATAAACATCAAGAGAACATTAAGAGAACATTTTATAAGGCTAAATCAATATACACAGTGATGAAAATAAAAATAATGATTTTAAAAACGCTAAAACAGTTTTAGTAGAGCAAGAGAGGAAGATGGAGTCACTTGCGGGCCTTCCTGGCCTTGGCCGGAGTTTTGTGTGTGTGTGTGTGTGTGTGTGTGTGTGTGTGTGCTAGTGTGTGTGCTAGTGTATGAGTCCCGTGCTGGCCTTGGCGGTGCTGTTGTATACAAGCTGTACTGCATGTCAGGTGTGTGTGTGCATATGTGTATTTGTAGTGTGTGTATATGCATGACGTGTGTATTTGTAGTGTGTGTGTGTATGTGTGTATACATGTGTTACTTGCACTTGCATGGTGGTGTTGTACAACAGCTGTACTGCATGTCAGTTGTGTGTGTGTGTGTGTGTCAGTTGTGTGTGTATGTGAGGTGTGTTTGTGAGGTGTGTGTGTGTGTGTGTGTGTGTGCTAGCATCTCGGTCACTTGCTAGCCTTGCATCCCTTGCTGCTGCTGTGTGTGTATATGCATGACGTGTGTATTTGTAGAGAGTGTGTGTGTGTGTGTGTGTGTGTGTGTGTTTGAAGTGTGTGTGAGTGCTAGCATCTCAGTCACTTGCTAGCCTTGCGTCCCTTGCTGCTGCCGCTGCCGCTGCTGGTGGTGTTGAGGTCACTCTTGGTCTTCTGCAGGCGGGAGAAGATCTCCTTGAACAGGGTCTTGTACTCGGGCGTGTTCTGGCCCAGGCGCTTGTCCACCGCCTCCACCTGCCGGCTGATGCCCTCCAGGGCCTCGGGGGTGGACGGCGTCTGGGGGGGGCTGGGGGGGCTGGGGGGGCGGGGGGGCAGGACCTGCGGGGGGTCGGGGCAACACTCGCGCATGGAGGGGTCGCGGGAGACGGGGCGTGAGGTCTGGACCTCGGCGTGGCACAGGCTCTCCTCGTGCCGCCGGCACTTGCCCAGCAGCTCCTCGTACTTCTCCAGCAGCGCGTGGTACTGCTCGTCCACCTCCCGCAGGATGGACATGCCGCGCTTGCGCACGCCGTTGGCGTGGAGCGCGTAGCTGCCCTGGCGCCGGCCGCACGCGTCCCTCGCCGAGATGGCGTTCAGAGCCGTGTCGCTGCAGCTCTTACGCACCGGGACGCCACCGCCGCCACCGCTGACCACTCCGCCGGACGCGTCGGAGCCCTCCCCCTGGCCGCCGCCGCTGGCCGCGCACGCCGTGGCGATGGTGTCTTCGGGCGTGTCCGTCTCGGGGGCGGAGTTGAGCAGGGTGTGTTCCAGTGGCTCCTCCTCCATGCTGCTTCCTGATAGGCCCAGCAGGCAGAGGCGGGACTTACGCAACTGCTGCATCTCCTGAAGCTCTGCCTCTAACTCCTGAGAGAGAGAGAGGAGAGAGAGAGAGAGAGGAGAGGGAAGGAGAGAGGGAACAAAGGTGAGAAAAGATGCAGAGATGGTGTGAGATAATTCAAAGAGACACATGTGAGACAGAAAGTTAAGACTGAGACACAGGAGAGAATAAGACACAGGTGAGAATGAGACACAGGAGAGAATAAGACACAGGAGAGATTAAGATACAGATGTGAAGGTGAGACTGAGACACAGGTGAGGCTGAGGCCCGTGTGTTAGTGCGCGTTGCTGACCTGCACGCGTAGCGCACAGCCCTCGGCCCCTAGGAGGCGCTGCTCCAGCCTCTGGAACTCCTGCAGGACAGTGGCGCACTCCCTCTCCGCGTCCTCACGCCGCCCGCGCTCGCCGCCCAGCAGTGCCCGCAGGGACGTCACCGTGCCACGCAGACGCTCGTTCTCCTGGTCCAGCGGCCGCCGCTCCGACACCAGGTCCACGCTACCCGCCGGAGCCACCAGGAACCCGTCCTCGTACCTGGGACAGAGAGAGGAACCCTCAGCACCAGAACCACAACTAAGAACCAGAACCACAACTAAGAACTAGAACCAGAGAGTCAGTCCTCGTACCTGGGACAGAGAGAGGAACCCTCAGCACCAGAACCACAACTAAGAACTAGAACCAGAGAGCCAGTCCTCGTACCTGGGACAGAGAGAGGAACCCTCAGCACCAGAACCACAACTAAGAACCAGAACCAGAGAGCCAGTCCTCGTACCTGGGACAGAGAGAGGAACCCTCAGCACCAGAACCACAACTAAAAACCAGAACCAGAGAGCCAGTCCTCGTACCTGGGACAGAGAGAGGAACCCTCAGCACCAGAACCACAACTAAGAACCAGAACCAGAGAGCCAGTCCTCGTACCTGGGACAGAGAGAAGAACCCTCAGCACCAGAACCACAACTAAGAACCAGAACCACAACTAAGAACCAGAACCAGAGAGCCAGTCCTCGTACCTGGGACACAGAGAGGAACCCTCAGCACCAGAACCACAACTAAGAACCAGAACCACAACTAAGAACTAGAACCAGAGAGTCAGTCCTCGTACCTGGGACAGAGAGAGGAACCCTCAGCACCAGAACCACAACTAAGAACCAGAACCAGAGAGCCAGTCCTCGTACCTAGGACAGAGAGAGGAACCCTCAGCACCAGAACCACAACTAAAAACCAGAACCAGAGAGCCAGTCCTCGTACCTGGGACAGAGAGAGGAACCCTCAGCACCAGAACCACAACTAAGAACCAGAACCAGAGAGCCAGTCCTCGTACCTGGGACAGAGAGAAGAACCCTCAGCACCAGAACCACAACTAAGAACCAGAACCACAACTAAGAACCAGAACCAGAGAGCCAGTCCTCGTACCTGGGACACAGAGAGGAACCCTCAGCACCAGAACCACAACTAAAAACCAGAACCACAACTAAGAACTAGAACCAGAGAGCCAGTCCTCGTACCTGGGACAGAGAGAGGAACCCTCAGCACCAGAACCACAACTAAGAACCAGAACCACAACTAAGAACTAGAACCAGAGAGCCAGTCCTCGTACCTGGGACAGAGAGAGGAACCCTCAGCAACAGAACCACAACTAAGAACTAGAACCAGAGAGCCAGTCCTCGTACCTGGGACAGAGAGAGGAACCCTCAGCACCAGAACCACAACTAAAAACCAGAACCACAACTAAGAACTAGAACCAGAGAGCCAGTCCTCGTACCTGGGACAGAGAGAGGAACCCTCAGCACCAGAACCACAACTAAGAACCAGAACCACAACTAAGAACTAGAACCAGAGAGCCAGTCCTCATACCTGGGAGAGAGAGAGGTACCCTAAGAACCAAAACCAGAGAGCCAGACCCACAAACCTGAGAACCTGTCCCAGACTATGAAGATTATCATTATCATTATCTTCATAATCATAATCTTCATATTTGTGTGTGTGTGTGTATGTTATATATGTTATATGTGTGTGTGTGTGTGTGTGTGTGTGTGTGTGTGTGTGTGTGTGTGTATGTTATATGTGTGTGTGTGTGTGTGTGTGTGTGTGTATGTTATATATGTTATATATGTGTGTGTGTGTGTGTGTGTGTGTACCTGGGGGCAGTGCACAGCTCCTTTAGGCAGGGGAAAGAGTGGACAGTCTTGCGTCGTTCCTTCTTCTCGCGTCTGACCCGGAGTTCCTCCAGAGACCGGAGCTCCTCCACACGACCCGTCAGAGCGTCCACCTGAGACTGCAGCGTCTCCATGGTACCCGTCAGACTGCGGGGAGGACACACACACACACACACACACACACATAGAGACACACACACCACACACACACACACACACATACACCACACACACACACACATAGAGACACACACACACACACCACACACACCACACACACACCACACACACACACAAACATACACCACACACACACACACAGAGACACCACACACACACACACAGAGACACACACACACACACACACACACACACACACACACACACACACACACACACACACACACACACACACACACCACATTTTTTAAAATAGCCTATTATTTCTGGGAAATGAAAATGCTTTTCATAAGTTGATAGTACTGCTAATAGGCTGCAATGTTTAAATTAAAATAGTTTTACCGTCATGTTATGGATAGAAATCTAGCCCAAAAAGAAGCAGACTTTGTTTCTTTATCCAGGTGTAATGCTACTGTGGCAATCAGGAAAACCCTGACGCTAAGCGTAAATAGAAAGAGGAACACGGACATTCAAAAGGAGGATTCATCTTTTTTGTAGGCTAGCATAGCCCTTCTGGTTAATATGTCAACGTAACCTAAATAACACTGTTAAAAACGTGTTCTACACGTTAGTTTGGTACTTGGTATGCCAGACTTAACTGTTGCATAAAGCTTCAAACCTGAACATTTCCTAAAGGCACTGACTGACCTTTGCAAGTACAAGGTAAAGGTAGGCTATATAGACGTCAGTCAGAGAAGCAGACTCATTTTCTTCTAAAAAATGTACTGAACACTAGACGGAACATTTGACGGTCACATTGGCAGCATCTCAGTTGTTACATTGGAGAATTTCTCATGCTAATAAGTCATTCAGTGAGGGGGAATTTGTGATGTGTGTCAGATATTTCTGTTGCTTGCTACTCATTCCTGAAAACGATAATTTGTAGCATCTGCCAAGTGTCTCACTTTAAATGAAAAGAGAAGAGCTATTTAAACTGTAGGCCTAAGTCGCTGTTGTGGTGTGGGCATCTTTTTTTGTTTTGCGGCTCTTTTGAGTTGTGTGGAATTTTTTTTGGCTCTTCATGCTGGACTGGTTAGCCACCCCTGCTGTACAGATAACATGAATATACTGTACAGGAACATAAATAAACATAAATCTATTGGTCTATCTATCACAATCTATTGATACACAAACACTTGCATTACAGGACTAAGGACTCACTCAATTGTATATGTGTGTTTCTTTGAGCTTGAAAGGGTGTTTTGGTCAATCTTCTGCTGAGAGGCTTTGCGCTCTAACAGGTTGTGTGTGTGTTTGGTTGAGCAAGTGTGTGTGTGTGTGTGTGTTACCGGTCAATCTTCTGCTGAGAGGCTTTACGCTCTAACAGGTTGTGTGTGTGTTTGGTTGAGCAAGTGTGTGTGTGTGTGTGTGTGTTACCGGTCAATCTTCTGCTTTGCTCTTCTTTTTCTCTCTTTCCTTTAAAGCTACATTGTGTATTTCTTGGGTTAATTCATGGGGGAAATTCTCCCATCTAGTGGTGAGCTGGTATATTGCAACCGACTCCAGCTCTCCCCCAGTCCAAGGGTGATCTAGGGAAGCCGCACCATAAATATCCTAGCTGACACTACAACAGTTCATACACGACTTTATCGAGTATTCCTTCTTGTGATGAGGTTATTTTAGAAAAATAATTGGAAAAAGTGTAAAGGTACCAAATTATCAGTACTAACATTATTCGACTATACTGTACAAGGTATGTATTTCAAGATAACGTTAACAGGGTCTTCTATCAAGTGATTCAATGATAAGGATTTCCCGGCAGACATGAGCAACTAAAAATCAACTCAAGAAATTACACAATGTAGCTTTAAGTGTGTGTGTGTGTTACTGGTCAATCTTCTGCTGTGAGGCTGTGCTCTCCTACACCAGTTTCTCTCTATTATTTAACTGTGTGTGTGTTACCGGTCGATCTTCTGCTGCGAGGCCTTGCTCTCCAGCACCAGTTTCTCGTTGGTGATCTCCAGCTCTCTAGCCGTGACGTCCAGCTGCTCGTACACCTTAGCGTGCTGCTCGTTCATCTCACGCAGCATCTCCACCTGTTTGGACAGGTACTGCACGCACACACACACACGCACGCATGCACACGCACGCACACACACACACACACACACTTGTATTCTGTATTCTGTCTGTGCACACACCAACACATATATGCACAAATGTAACGTTATATCTATGCATTATATTACATTTAGCAGACAAAGTCACTTACATATTTACATTGTCCCCGGAGCAACGTGGGGTTAAGTGCCTTGTTCAAGGGCACCATGGTGGAAGCCGGGAATTGAACCCACAACTTTCAGACTACTGCACGCTAGCCCAGCTCCTTAACCACTACACTGCCACCACCCACTATCACCATATCTTACCACCACTTACTCTCCAGCACCACACACACACACACACACACACACACACACACACACACACACACACACACACACACACACACACACACACACACACACACACACACACACACACACACACACACACAGAGACA
>NC_055980.1:27268644-27281144 GCF_018492685.1 Alosa sapidissima
CTGTGCTTGAGGCAACTTGGAAACACACACACACGCGAACACGCGAACACACGAACACACAAACACACACACACACACTATTCCCGCTGTGTCTTCTGCACGTGTGCCTCTGCATTGCACACACATGCCATCCTCATCTCTGCCCTGTGACAGGACACCAGTGCACACACACACACACACACAATATAAGTCTAAACACACACACTCAGCACAAATATAAACACACATACATACATACACACGCACGCACAAGACCTCGAGAGACGAGCAAGAACAGGGCATTCTGACGCTCCTCTGCTCCTTCAACTGAGATGACAGGAGAGCAGAGACACACACACACACACACACACACACACAGATGAAAGGATGAGGTTATGGTGTGGGGGATGTTTTATCTTTTTTCATCATTTCAATGATCTAAATGAAAGAAGGGAATTGCTATGATGATGATTACTGAAGATACAGAAAGAAAGATACAGAAAGAGAAATCTCATCAGATGAAAAAACAAGAGCTAGAGGTGAACTGCCACCCCTCATCTCATAAAACAGCACAGCCAGTCAGGAGGCCAACACACACACACACACACACACACACACACTTCCCTGCGAGAGATGCTGTTTGTCTGGCTGCCTAATCAGATCATCTCCCGACACACACACAAACGCACACACTAGCCTGGCTTAATTACGACAGAGTGGAATAGCGTGCGTGCGTGTGTGTGTGTGTGTGTGTGTATCCTCTACATTTAACAGCAGACAGCTAAATCCTCTCTTGTCTTCTCTTCTCCCTACCCTGGATTCCCTACCCCTCCCTCCCTCCCTCTCATGCTCTCACTCTTTCTCTCTCCCTCCCTCCCTCTCTCTCTCCTTCTCTCCCTCTCTCCCTCCTCTCACACTCTCACTCTTTCTCTCTCCCTCCCTCCCTCTCTCTCTCCTTCTCTCTCTCCCTCCCTCCCTCCTCTCACACTCTCACTCTTTCTCTCTCCCTCCCTCCCTCCCTCCCTCCCTCTCTCTCTCCCTCCCTCCCTCCCTCCCTCCCTGATGCTGTCCCAGATGTGCTGGAGGCCGACTGGGTCGGGTCAGTGTGGTACTGTGCTTTAGGTGACTCGCGCCGCCTGTCACTCAAATCTCTCCTGCCCCGTGTCTCACTGCCCTCCTGCGGAGAGCTGTTGAGCGCTCTCCAGGAATCGGACACACTGGCGTCCAGCAGTCCAGCAGGAACACTTCCCAACCACACCAATTTGTGTACGGCTACAATTAGAATCAGAATCAAAATCAGAATTAGAACAATCAGAATCAGAATTAGAACTGGAGTCAGAATCAGAACTGGAGTCAGAATCAGAATCAGAACTGGAGTCAGAATCAGAATCAGAATTAGAACTGGAGTTGGAGTCAGAATCAGAATGACTCTGAGGGCTTGGTACAGCCCCCCATTATGACATCACATCACAGAGAGGTCCAACCTCTGCAGTTTTACTGACTTCCTGTGTTTGTTTCTACAGAGAAAGTGTTTGTTTGTCAATATGTCAGTACTGACACCATCCCCGCTGATACACAGGCAGTGTCGTGTGTGTGTGTGTGTGTGTGTGTGTACTGTGATTGATTTCTCTCTGAATGACTCCTACCTGGCGATCAATATCAAGGCTGGTGGGCCACATCGACTTCCTGTGTAAGCCCAGCAGAGCCTCCCATTCAATCTCGTCCCACCCCACTGGCGTCTCGGCTCCACCAGCTCCAATCAAATTATCTCCAGATGCTTGCAAACGCGCTCGATGCAGAACAAGCTAACATCCTCACAAACAGCCCCCCCCCCCCCCTCTTTCTCTCTCTGTGAGTGGGCCATATCAGTCACTGACACACAAGCTAAAGCCAGGAGGACTAGCCTACATAACAGAGAGCTGTTGGCCACCTACATTACTGTGTGGAGGATCGTGGGTTGTTTGGGACGATGAGCTTTCAGTCTCTTATAATGTCCTTTAATGGACGCTGTTTTTTTACGCAGCATTTTGCCTAAAAAGAATATATTGCCCCTGATCCCCTGTGGTGCAGATAGGGTACTGCAGTGCACATAGCAACCTCTGCCTTCCCTTTCTGACGCGGACAACCTCTGCCTTCCCTTTCTGACGCGGCCACTATGGGATTCTACTTCTGTTGACTCACACTGCCACTGGAGCAGCTTTATGCTGGAGCTGCTGCTCAGCATCATGCCGTCTACAGAAGCTCCGACACCAGTGGGGTAGTCTAGTTAGCTGTAGTGGGTATACAGTGGGGTAGTCTAGTTAGCTGTAGGCTAGTGGGTAGGCTATACTGTGATCAACCCCAAATGTCAATAGCTATCCTTACCCATTTTAAGTGGGCATACTGAGATGGTGATGCTTTTTAAGTGGCTATACTGTATGGTATACTGTATTGCGTATCACGCAGACTATACCACTGTGTGACACTGACACACCTGACGGTTGGGGACTGTTCCTGTTGTTTCTCTTCAGTTTTGGGAGAATGTCTTTTCAGCGCGGAAAAAAAGCGCTGGTTGTTGTCTAGCCTGCACCGGAGCGCTCGTTCACTCCTTCTCAAACATTCCTCTCATAATCTGTCAAAGGCCCATTGTTCTAAATCTCCGCGTCTGCGGAATTCCACAGAAGGCAGGAATCCCGAATGCGTCGCCTTCACACGGGTCTCAGGCATTCCGCTTTGGTTTTCGCTAAATCCAATTGAAACGCTTTTGGCGACTAGACGGCTGATACATTGTAGGCCTAGTGTCACCTTCCAATGAGGGTGTCACTTTCGACTGTTGGGGGGGTTCTGTGGAACTACATCCTCTTGTTTTCACCTCACTGGAGGTCATGGGAACTGGGAACCTGCGGTGTGACTGTAACTCGGCTTTCACAAAAGTCAGCATATTTTAAGGCCACGGGTGAACGCGGGGAACAGAGGGGAAATTTGATCGATCACTCCCAGACGTAAAATTAGGGGTGACCAACAGGATGATGAATGTGCCCGTCCCCGTGAGACGTGATAAATCAGGTCCTCGCGGATGGGGAGGAAGTAGCCTGATTGGCCGATGAATGGGGACGGGAGAAGAAAACGACGAGCTCGTGAACGAGAGAAAGGCATGAGTACGGAAAGAGAAGACAGAGCAGTAATATGATTTGGCGTGTGCAAACCACGGCACGTGCTGCGGCTGGTCGTCGCGGGCCATGGGCTGACTTTGTGCACGAGCTCTAATACTATGAATAAGCTGTCAGTGAGAGCGAACGAATGACATCATTCTTCTCTGTAGCCCGGGCTGCGCGCGAGAGAGACTGCCTGCTTTTGTGCTCTTTGTGTCGTACTGAACAAAAAAAAAGAGTGAAAGTGGTAATTTCTTCACAAAAATGTTTTATTTTTAGTATTAGGCTACTATTATTATCGCACAACACTTGGCCACTTACTTCTGCATGACAACCAACACACCAGTTTCTCAACGATAACGTGTGTTTATTATAAGCCTGTCACACGGGATGAGTGTAACTTCTAATCGAAATGAGGTTTGTTCTTGATCTTCCGTCGTTCTTGATCAACAAATCTGCCCAAAAGCTGGGCCGCGCAGTAACGACTTCAGCCTCTCTTTTTTGGCACAACAAATGTGCGAGAGACAGGTGCAGGACGGACAGATGTAGGCTACGCGCACAAACACATAGCCTGCACACACACACACACACACGCGCGCGCTACATCATTGAAGTGATGACATACGGAGTTACTGGCAACAGTCACCTGCAGCACGCTTTGTCACTGTTCTTGGTAGCCTACCCGGTATTATAGGCCAGACTTACCCTGTTCCAGATCTCGCTGGTCGTACCACGGCTCGTCCTCCACGGTCTCAAACTCGTCCATCCTGTCCGCGCGGAGCATCAGGCTCCAGATCTCCGCTGACAAGTCACCGGCTCACGGCAGCAGCTACCGCTACTCTGCGGTCTCTGTCTCCGTTATTCGTGAAGTAAACACTCCCACCGTGCAGAGAGCCGTCTCCCACTCCCTCGCGCTGACGTTGTTTCTGCTGCCGTTTTCGCTGACACACCGGCCTGTTTTGGCCGTCACTCACCCGTTAACCTCCGAAAACCGACTGGAATCGCCCGTATGCAGCGACTGCGGTAGTAGGGATAAACCCGTTTTGATCGTACGTGCAGACTGCCTTTCAACACGGATGTGGCGGCCGCACTGATGCACTAAACGGCTCCGTTAAACGCGAGCATCTTTCTTTTGTCAGACCATCTCACCGACCACCTCCTCGCGCTGCTGCTGCTTGGCACGGACGTCTCACAGCCGGCGCTTTGTTGAGCTCCCGACAGCCTATTCGAGAGCACGAGCAATGACAGAGAGAGAGAGAGAGAGAGAGAGAGAGAGAGCGAGAGCGCCCGGAGAACTACCCCCCTCTCCAACCTCCCTTCCTTCCCCCTCCCGGCAAATACAAGCGGGCACCGCGCGCGCGCCCACGCACGCACGCACACACACACACACACACAAAGCACTCAATTGTTCGCCCAGTAGAGGAAGGTGGCAGGTAGCAAAGAACAAGTGTATCCACAATCATAGGTTCATTAAATTCTCTAAAAATGAAAACCAGCGACACAGCATTAACAGTAGTCGTTATACTTTATTATTTTTTTTAGCTTATTTTGCCCCAAAGCTACACCTGAAAAGAAACTCTATAAACAGAGATCTCCAAATCATACTTTGTCCTTTCACCATCTGGATACAGACAACAGTCAAATTTAAAGCAAACAAGAGTTTTTGCAGCCATTCATTATTTTATAAAAATAATTTCATGTTCACCTGATCACACTCTGGCAGGGTCTAGCAAGGTGAGGATTACAAAGACAATCCCGTCCTGGGATCCTCTGAACAGGGCCTGCACCCCCCCCCCAACACACACCCACACACAAAAACACACAGCAACACACACATAGCTGGGTCAGTCAGTCTGTGGCTGTTGGGGTTTCTTGGGTGGAACGGTGTCGAGATGGACATCTTATGAAGCCCATTTTTTACTTTACTGGCTTTTCTCTGGCCAGTGTGGAGCTGGACATTGGTTTTCTGAACATCTCAAGGACTGAACATCGCAAGGACTGAACATCTCAAGGACTGAAAACAACTGCCACCCATAGAATGTTGGTGTGTGTTGGCATTGGTGGGGTGTGTTGGCGTTGTTGGGATGCATTGGCGTCGTTTGTGTTGGTGGGGTGCATTGCCGTTGGTGGGGTGTGTTGGTGTGGTGCGTTGGCGTGGTGCGTTGGCGTTGGTGGGGTGCATTGGCGTCGTGGGTGTTGTTGGTGTTGGTGGGGTGCATTGGTGTTGGGGTGCGTTGGCGTTGTTGGTGTGTGTTGGCGTTGGTGGGGTGCGTTGTTGGTGTGTGTTGGCGTTGGTGGGGTGCGTTGTTGGGGTGTGTTGGCGTTGGTGGGGTGCGTTGTTGGGGTGTGTTGGCGTTGGTGGGGTGTGTTGTTGGTGTGTGTTGGCGTTGGTGGGGTGTGTTGGCGTTGGTGGGGTGCGTTGGTGGGGGTGTGTTGGCGTTGGTGGGGTGTGTTGGCGTTGGTGGGGTGCGTTGGTGGGGTGTGTTGGCGTTGGTGGGGGTGCGTTGTTGGGGTGTGTTGGCATTTGTTGGGGTGATGTGGCAAACACTGTAAGAAGAGTTAAGAGGCGTTATGGGGGTGTTTGGGCAGCAGAGGAAACACTGCCACCACTCAACCATAGGGACAGCACAAACATGCTTAACACATAGATCTCTCACACACCACACACGCACACACAAACAAACATGCACATACACGCACGCACAAAGCAGCAGAGACAAAACACTCATTCACACACTTACGCCTGCGTGCGCACACACACACACACACACACACTGACAGCAGCACAAAGACACCACTCCTCTGACATTTTTTTTTTTTTGGGGGGGGGGGGGGGGGGGGTGGAAACTGTTGTTGCAAGTAAAGCCAGTAAACATTCATCATATCTGTACTCTCCACTCATTTACACTGAGGAGAGATAGCAGCAATGACACAGTGAGAGAAAGAGAGAGAAAGAGAGAGAGCGAGGGAGAGAGTGAGAGAGAGAGAGAGAGACCCTCTGTAATACAGACCTCAGTCTCACATGAGGAAAATCTTTTTCAGACACACTATTTTTATCTGTTTCACACACACAGAGCAAGTGTACGTAATTGTTCATGCGTGTGTGCGTGCGTGTGTGTGCGTGTGTGTGTGTGTGTGGTGTGTGTGTGTGTGTGTGTGTGTGTGTGTGGCTTGCTCCAGTTCACATGTGTTTCAGCAACTCCAGTAGTTGCGTTCACTACCTGAGGGGACATAGTTTTTTCCTTGTGTGTGTGTGGGCATAAATGTGAGTATGTGTGTTTGTGTGTGTGTGTCTGTATTCCTATGTAATGTGTGCGTAATTATTATGTGTGTGTGTGTGTGTGTGTGTGTGTGTGTGTGTGTGTGTGTAATTATGCTGAGTGTGTGTGGTCTGTATTCCTATGTAATGTGTGTGTGTGTGGTCATCTATCCTCTGATTGGTTGATGGGCATCTCCACTCTGAGGAATTCCCAGTCGCTCTCTCGCTCACAGCGTCGCACCTCACTGAAGAAACGCTTAATCAGACGCTTCGCCTCACACTTCACTAAGGAGACACACACACACACACACACAACAAAGTTATTCAAATGACACAAATGCACATAATGTAATATAGTCACCATTTCCAGTAAAATGTGGATCAATTCTATCTATTTCAGATACAGCAGTAGGAATTATACAATTGAAATTGTTAACGCAACAAACACACACACTCTCTCTCTCTCTCACACACACACACACTCTTTCTCTCACACACACACACACAGACACACACTCTCTCTCTCTCTCTCTCTCTCTCTCTCTCACACACACACACACACACACACACACACACACCCCTACCTTTGACCCTGGAGAGCTGTCTGGTCTCTGTGAGCAGGTGTGAGAGGTGTCGTGCGAAGGCCTTGAAGAGCTCCTTGGTGGCGAAGCGTCCCCTGCTTGTAGTGGGGGTCCAGCTGCTTGACCACCACGTCGGCCGCCTCCTTCAGCGAGGCCGGGCATGCTGGGGCGCGCTCGCCCGCATCACTTCCTGTCTCGAAGCACTGCTCCTGCACTCTGGGGTTAAAGGTCACGCGGCGGCGGGCATCACTAGAAGGACGAGGCCGTTTGGAGACGGGCACCAGGGGCCTCTGGAGACTGAGGAGGAGATGGCAGAGAAATCAGACACACACACACTCACACGCAAGCACACACACACACACGCAAGCACACAGACATACGCACAAGCACGCACACATGCACACGCACACACACAAACATACACACAAACACAAACACAAACACACACACACACACACACACACAAGCCTATGCAGGCGCTCACATACATTTATTGACAGTCAACCGCAAAGGAATATTCCACCTTTTTATAATATTCCACATTTTTATCTTTTAGTCTTTTCCACTTTGTCCACTATGTAAACGGCTCTCTATGCCTTGCTCTGTGTGGAGTGAGTTCTTCTGACCAGATGACGGGCCCAGAGTGGGTGGAGGTGAGTCCGTCACTGCCGAGCAGCTGAAATCTGACCTGCACTGTGTTTTTATCGCTTTTCAGCTGAGCCCATTTCAGACAGAGGGCAAACAGGCACATCGGACTCAACTGCCCCTGTGCTAGGGTATTTAAACAGGCACATCGGACTCAACTGCCCCTGTGTAGGGTATTTAAACAGGCACATTGGATTCAACTGCCCCTGTGTAGGGTATTTAAACAGGCACATCTGATTCAACTGCCCCTGTGTAGGGTATTTAAACAGGCACATCGGATTCAACTGTGTTTGTATTGGGGAATTTATGTTAACAGATTGGACTTATCTTCCCCTGTGTGAGGTATTTATTAAAACAGATCACAAACATCTGCCCTTGTGTGGGGTATTTAAACAGGTAGATCTGACTTATCTTCTCCTGTGTGGGGTATTTATTAAAACAGATCACAAACATCTGCCCTTGTGTGGGGTATTTAAACAGGTAGATCTGACTTATCTTCTCCTGTGTGGGGTATTTATTAAAACAGATCACAAACATCTGCCCTTGTGTGGGGTATTTAAACAGGTAGATCTGACTTATCTTCTCCTGTGTGGGGTATTTATTAAAACAGATCACAAACATCTGCCCTTGTGTGGGGTATTTAAACAGGTAGATCTGACTTATCTTCTCCTGTGTGGGGTATTTATTAAAACAGATCACAAACATCTGCCCTTGTGTGGGGTATTTAAACAGGTAGATCTGACTTATCTTCTCCTGTGTGGGGTATTTATTAAAACAGATCACAAACATCTTCCCTTGTGTGTGGTATTGTAGATCTGACTTATCTGAGAGTGAGGACATTATTGCGTGTGTGTGCGTGTGTGTGTGTGTGTGTGTCTTCATGTGATGTGGAGAAAGAGATGAGATGTACCTCTGCTTCCTGCTTTACTTCGACCTCCCTGAGAAATGAGGAGACAAAAAAGAGAGAAGGATAGAGAGAGGAGAGGAGGATAGAGAGAGGAGAGAGAGAGGAGAGGAGGAGAGAAGAGAGGAGAGGAGGAGAGAGAGAGGAGGAGAGAGAGAGGAGAGAGAGGAGAGGAGGAGAGAGAGAGGAGAGGAGGATAGAGAGGAGAGGAGGAGAGAGAGGAGAGGAGGAGAGAGAGAGGAGAGGAGGAGAGGAGGAGAGAGAGAGGAGAGGAGGAGAGAGAGAGGAGAGGAGGAGAGAGAGAGGAGAGAGAGGAGAGAAGGAGAGAGAGAGGAGAGGAGGAGAGGAGGAGAGAGAGAGGAGAGGAGGAGAGAGAGAGGAGAGAGAGGAGAGGAGGAGAGAGAGAGGAGAGGAGGAGAGGAGGAGAGAGAGAGGAGAGGAGGAGAGAGAGAGGAGAGAGAGGAGAGGAGGAGAGAGAGAGGAGAGGAGAGAAGGAGAGAGAGAGGGAGTAAGAGAAAACAGTGAATGGTTATGTGTGGGGGAAGAATGGTGTTCTTAATACCTTCATAAATAAATATATTCATTGGTACACACACGCATGGCAGAAGACCTTTTGTAAGATTTTTGTCTCACTCTACCACAAACAAACACGCACACACACACGCACACACACAGAAAGGAAAAGTGTGTGTACCCATTACATCCCACGGCAACAGATCCACCTCCAGACTCCTCCCCTGTCGCTGGACTCGTCTCCATGGAGACCATCCCCAGGGCATCCCTCTCCGTGACGACCGTGTCTGGGAGACCAGTCTGGACACCGTTACAGCTGTCCCCCTCACTGCCCCCAGTGTGTGTGAGTGTGTCTTCCTCCTGCTTCACCTGGACAGTGTGTGTGAGTGTGTCTTTCTCCTGCTTCACCTGGACAGTGTGTGTGAGTGTGTCTTTCTCCTGCTTCACCTTGACAGTGTGTGTGAGTGTGTCTTTCTCCTGCTTCACCTTGACAGTGTGTGTGAGTGTGTCTTCCTCGTCCTTCACCTTGACAGTGTGTGTGAGTGTGTCTTTCTCCTGCTTCACCTTGACAGTGTGTGTGAGTGTGTCTTTCTCCTGCTTCACCTTGACAGTGTGTGTGAGTGTGTCTTCCTCCTCCTTCACCTTGACTGTGAGTGTGTGTGTGTCGCTGTGTGTCCGAGTGTGTTCACACGTGTCTGGTTCTGCCGGTGAGCTTGTGTGTGTGGCTGTGTGTGCGTCGTTGTTTGTTTGAGAGTGAGAGCCAGTCCATGAACTGATGGTAGAGGTGGTGTGTGTGTTCGAGAGTGTGTCTGACTGTGAGTCAGTGTGTGTGTGCGCGTGTGTGTCCTTCCTTTTGAAGAAATCGGAGATGCTGCGCGTGTCTTTGGCGGCCTCAGCCAGTTTATGCTGCTTCCTGGTTAAGCCCCGCCCCCTCTTGCTCGGACTGCTCTGATTGGCTACCACGGCGCTGGCCTTTGTGCTGATCAAGGTGGTGACCTCTTTAGGCTCCGCCTTCACATTTTTCCTCTCAGGCCGCCAAACCTCGTCCTTGTCTTCTCTCTGATTGGCTGAGACCTGTGGCTTGTAGGAGTGGTTTGTGTGGGCGGAGTCACTTTGGGCTTTGAGAACCTCACTGGCTGTCTGGAAGGGGTTGGACGACCCCCTGAGACCCGCCCCTACACGCTTCCTCTTCAGCTGGTGAGATAAACACACACACACACACACACACACACACACACACAGAACAAGACGGTGACTCAGAGCAAGAGCGATTAATGATAGTGGCGAAGTGCGATTGGTTCCTGGTATTCCAGCGATTTGGGGAATTCACCAAATTCCCAGTGTACATATGGAGCACATTCAAAATCACCCAAATCCCAGGAACCAATCACAACTGCTGATCTTGTGTGGGGCGGGCTTTATACGATGACAGACAGGAGCACCTGAGCTCTGGCGTTGGACACAACCAATAGAGTGCCGAAGCCATGACGCTGCGTTGTCAAGGCAACAATTTCACTGGATCTAAACAAATCGATCTAACCATAGTATGACCATAGCGGTGGCTTTCTAAATCTATTTGAATAGTTTGGCAACGTTTCCAAGACGTTAGTATATTTTTGTACACTGTAGGAAACACATACTACAACATATATTCATACAAACACGATCAAATTCGTGACTACAGAGTTTTATTTTAGCATGGGTTTCCTCCGTAAAAGAGACCTGCATGTAACTGCAGCATGCGGTTAAAATCCTTAAATTCACGGACGTGTCTTGGCTTTATTTTTGAGGCAAAAAGGTCGCTCTTAACAGCAGTCAGCATTTGATAAGACGTGAAATAACAACTGTCTACTCAATTTAAACCCACTGCGTTTACAAGAACAATGAGTCAGCAGTCCCTCTGAAAGCACTTGGGAAGACAGTGGTGCTAGCCACACACACACACACGGCACTAAGATTGGCCTCAGTGTGTGTGAGAACCTGCTGTTTTCTTAACGTCTTTGTCTAGGGCTATGATTAGGTGTGTGTTGTCATGGCGACTGTGTGTTTCTTACAGAGTAGATCTGTGACGCCGGTGTGAGGTCGTACTGCTCCTCTGTCGCCGCCGAGGAAGAGGAAGAGGAGGCAGCTTCATCGCTGGCCTCGTTTGGTTCAGTTTTAACTGTACAGCTGCTTGCACTTCCACTCCCTGCCACCGGGGGTGCTGCTGCCCCACTGGCCCCTTTCTTCAGCTCGCCCACCTGAGCAGCAACCACAGAACAAGAACATGGATTAGCATTTATTACCATTAAACATCACAGTGACGTATCCAAGGGGGCAGGCGAACGTTCGGAGAGTGTAGACACTATCGGAGGCTCTGAGGCTAGGTGTCGACCACTTCCAGCTAGCATTCCGTTGAAGCCCTTTCATTTTGCCGTCACTCTGACATCAAATAACGCTACATCTGAAGCGTTTTAAGCCTTTATATGAACCTTTTCTATTTTCGGAGAAATACAACATTGTGTGATTGTCGTTATAACCTCGTAACTCACTTTACGGCTGAGAAATAAACTTTTGTCCAAAAAACAATGCTATCATGACGTAATCATACGTACTGAGCGTGAGCCTTAGCGTCGCACAGGAGCAAAGTAACCGTATATTTTGGATAAGAAACTCGAAGGCAGTCTGGGGAAAAGTCCTGGGTAAGATATTTAGGAAAGCATCGAGGGGGAAATAATAACGTGATGTTTTGATGGGTTGGCACTACGTCAGAACAAATCCCGACCAAAAGCTGCGCTCGAACTCACAGCACGCTGCACGTTATTAATTTTCTTAGCACGGCTACCAGACCAGTTACTGTGTATCAGTCCGTTGCTCGACGTCATACGTTTCTCTCTCGTCTGGACTAAGGATGCGCAAGAACTGAAGTCAACCAACAGGAAATGGGTTCAAATTTGCTTCACCCATCTCATTCGAGGTCTATGAGATGGCTCTGTCCATATCATTTACTGTCTATGGTCGTATCCCACATATATGCTTGGAGAGGTATACAAATATATAATATAAATACAACATAATCAAACAATCAAACTTAGGGAGGTTGTTTTTCCTTAAAACCTATTAAACCCCTATTTTAATCCATTGTACATTGTCCAAGAAAGGTGACACTGAGAGGTTGTTTTTCCTTAAAACCCATTAAACCCATAATTGAATCCCATAATTTAATCCATTGTACATTGTCCAAAAAAGGTGACACTGAGAGGTGAGTAGTGTCCAGCAGGGGGCTCCACTGAGCGGAGACTCACCCTCTTTAGCACCGCCGCCTTGTACAGGTTGGACGTCTTGCAGGACCTGAAGACCTCGTGCTCAATGTCCACAGCCAAGGCCACTATATCAGAACTGAACAGGGCAGGCGCACACACACACACGTCCACCCAAATACACATACACACACATTTTCAGTCATTACCAAAGCCGCTCTGTAAAAAAAAAAAAAGTTGACTGATAAT
>NC_055980.1:27286144-27298644 GCF_018492685.1 Alosa sapidissima
AAAAATGCTCCCCTTTGCTAATTACCTTTACTGTTGTTACTTGTATGTGTGTGTGTGTGTGTGTGTGTGTGTGTGTGTTTGTGTATAAGTGTGTGTGTGTGTGTGTGTGTGTAAGAATGTGTGTGTGTGTGTGTGAGTGTGAAAACACCATCCACTGGTTTTTTACATGTGTTTGTGGTCAAAAGCTTCTAAGTTGTTTCATACATACAGGACTAAGGAACTAAAGCAAGGAAACCTTTCATTCAGTCATTATACATTGTACTTATGTTTTATATACAGTGTACTTATGAATCATAAACAGTGTACTTTATATACAGTGTACTTATGAATCATAAACAGTGTACTTTATATACAGTGTACTTATGTTTTATATACAGTGTACTTTATATACAGTGTACTTATGTTTTATATACATGAACAACACATTTTTATTTGATAAATTTGTCACCAAACATGGTAAGACTGGAGATGTCATAAACACGAGACAGGAGATGTCATAAACACTAGACAAGAGATGTCATAAACACGAGACAGGAGATGTCATAAACACGAGACTGGCACGAGAAACACACTCAGCACACAGTGAACACACAGTGAGGTGAAGCACACACTAATCCCGGCGCAGTGAGCTGCCTGCAACAACAGCGGCGCTCAGGAAGCAGTGAGGGGTTAAACGTTCCACATACTCGACGCACCCGACCGGTAGCGCAACAATGTGACGTCACAGAAGCGCCGTAACCATTTATACTCGCGCGTCGTGGTCACGACACTAGTTGCAATATTCTCCTGAACAGAGGTGTTGCTGTTGTGAAAAGATTAACGCTAACTACGTTACACAGCAGAAGAAGCTGCATTAAGAAACACTAGTAGAAGAGAATGTAAACGGGCTCTGCTATTAGCTAGCCTCTGTGATGGTACTTCAGACTTTGGTTGCTACTATTCACAACTACCACCATCATTATCATCTAGTTTCCAAGGTGTGTGCACAGGTAGATAGATAGATGGATATATAGATAGATACTTCAGTCATCCCGAGGGAAATTTTAATAATTTAAACAGTTTAGTTAGCTGGCTAGCTAGCTAGCAGCTGGCTGAGTTTGTGTAATTTCCTGAAGTGGAAAGAGATTTTGTTCAGGCCTTAATAGATATCCTTTGTTTGAAAATAAATCGTTTCTATTATTTCCTCTTAATTCCATGTGTTGCAACTCACGCTGGTAACTTTGTTAACTTATCCAGCAAACTATTAAAAATTCACGACTGTAACAAAACACTGCAACTCTCACTTGCCCTCGAACTAGTCCATCTTCCTGTTTCCGCTTTGTCACGCTTGTCTGAAAAAAAAATGAGTGGTGCGCTACCTCGCGCTACCTGGCTAAAACCCTGGCACGCCAGCAAGATCTACGTCATTTTGACGTCACGGTGTCGCGCTACCGGTCGGGTGCGTCGAGTATGTAGAAGCCCTTAGGTGCCTTGCTCAAGGGCACTTCAGCCGTGCCTACTGGTCGGGGTTCGAACCGGCAACCCTCCGGTTACAAGTCCGAAGCGCTAACCAGCAGGCTAACCAGTAGGCCACAGCCTCTCAACTCCCCCAACCTCTCAGTCACATCAAAGGCCATCACTCACACATACACAGTGTGTGTGTGTGTGTGTGTGTGTGTGTGTGTATGTACGTGTGTGTGTGTGTGTGTGTGTGTGTGTGTGTGTGTATGTACGTGTGTGTATGTGTGTGTGTGTGTGTGTGTGTGTGTGTGTGTGTGTGAGTGAGAGTGAGAGGTGAATGAGAGGGTATTATAAAGAATGTATTATAAAGAATGTATTATGCAAGAAAGTAAAGGATGGAGGGATTGGTAGATAAGAGAGAGAATGAAAGAAAATGTGAGAAAGTGAGAGAGATAGATAAATAGATAGAGAGATAGAGAGATAGATAGAGAGATAGAGAGATAGAGAGATAGATAGATAGATACTTTATTCATCCCGAGGGAAATTTTAGAGCAGGGGTCTCAAACACCCGGCCCGCGGGCCAAATCCGGCCCGCGTCCTGCCCAACTCCGGCCCGCGACGTATGACAAAATAATAATGTAATCCGGCCCTTGAGGCTATTAATTGCGACAAACAACGATACTGATTAAAATAGACGATAGATCCAGGTACGGTGACAAATCTCATTTGTAGGCCTACTCTGCTCCACTATGTGCAAGACATTCAGAGCTTGATTCAAACCCAAAATCACAAAGACGTGCATTTGTAATGACGCTGAAGCGATGCAGGCCATAGTGTTGCAGAAATTGAAGCAGAAATTAAGCAGAAATAGGCCTACACCAAATGTTGAAAAACGTTCACGTGTGATGAAGTCTTAGGTAAGCTATGTTATTCACCTATTCTAATTCTGAAGGAGAATATCCTTTTGGAGATTATGATCGATCGTCTATGACAGTGATGGTCAAGGTGCGTCTGTGAATGGAGGTGCGTGTATACCACGGTGTCCACTAAGCATACCATGCTTGTTTCGACCCTCTGCCCAACATAGCTTGGAGGTTGCAGTGGTAATCGTGATGATAGTGTCCGTAATGGACGTGGTACAGACAGCAGGGCTAGTAGAAATAGGGCTCTAAAGAACTACAAAGTCACCCGCAATATGATGCGAACTTCTGGTTACTGCAGATTACCCGCGATAGGAACTGTTTGACCAGAATACTTTATTGTAGGCCTATATTGTAGTAATCTATTACTAAACCACAACATCTTAGGTGTTGGTATACATCTTAGGTGTTTTCCTGTTAATTTGTTATGTGGGTAATATGAAAAAAGGAAAGTAAACCTGCTTAAATATGTTCATCCAGTATTTACTAAAAGGTGCATAATTTGAGGTGCTTGCCATCCAGTGACAAATTAGATGGGTAAATTTACCCCCTTCATAAACTTTTGTTTTACTCAAAGATTTTTACATTTACAGTAGGACTTTATCTCTGACCACTTTCAAGCCATGGCCTTTTGAAATTTTGATATAAAAATCCAATGGTGTTGCTTTCTTAACCCTGATGCCTAGTTTGCCAGGTAGAGGAAATATTTTTATTTGGTGTGAAACACACACACATACCTGTTTTTATGTTTTTCATTTATTTTATAATTTGTATTAATATTTATTTTATCATTATTTTATTTATAAGCTAAGGTTGCTAGCACAGGTGTCTAAAACTAGATAAAAACACTTGCACTTTCTGTTTGCAGTTTTGTGTGGTATTTGAAAAAAAGAACATTGCATTTTCAAAAATAGCCGGCCCTCCAATCAGATGACGTTGGCAGAATTGGCCCCCAGCTCATTTGAGTTTGAGACCCCTGTTTTAGAGAGTGAGAGAGCGAGAGAAAAAATGAGTAAGAGAGAGAGAGAGAGAGAGAGAGAATGAGAGATAGGGAGAGGGAGAGAGAGAGAGAGAGGGAGAGAGTGCGAGAGAGAGAGACTGGGAGCTGGATGTCTGTGAACAGACACGTGTGATTCTGTTGCTCTACTCTCTGCTTGTCATTTTAATATTCATTATTACATAACCGGCCCTGTACCGGCAAGATATCAGAGACATGAGCCCCCAAAGAGACAAGGCACACACACACACACACACACACACCACCAAAAGTTGAAGGACTCAGACACAAACTTGAAAGACATTCAATACACCCACATATGCAGTCTAAAAATGAATGATGTAATACAGACATATTTACACACACACACACACACACAGACACAGACACACACACAGACACACACACCAAAAACAGAATACACCACCCCTCCCCTATTCCTGTTACCACACACACAAAAACACAAATATAAAACACATGGACTCCTACAGTTACACACACACACACACACACACACATACCAAAAACAGAATACACAGAATACCCTATTCCTGTTACCACACACACAAAAACACAAATATAAAACACATGGACTCCTACAGTTACACACACACACACACACACACATACACACACACATACACACACCAAAAACAGAATACACAGAATACCCTATTCCTGTTACCACACACACAAAAACACAAATATAAAACACATGGACTCTTACAGTTACACACACACACACACACACACACACACACACACACACACACACACAGATCTACAGAAGCACACTCCCGAGTGTTTTCATAAGTTCTCAAAGGGGAGGGGCAGAGAAAAGGGGAGGAGACAATAGAGAGAGGGGTGTGTGTGTGTGTGTCAGAAAAGGAGAGAGTGAACGAGTGTGTATGAAACAGCAGCTACAGAAAGCAGAAGAGAGCAGAGCGGAACACAGAGGAGTCAAGAGAACGAGAGAAGAGAGGAGAAGAAGAGAGAAGAGGAGAAGAGAGGAGAGAGGAGAAGAGAGGAGAAGAGAGGAGAAGAAGAGAAGAGAGGAGAAGAGAGAAGAGAGGAGAGAGGAGAAGAAGAGAAGAGAGGAGAAGAGAGAAGAGAGGAGAGAAGAGAGGAGAGAAGAGAAGAGGAGAGGAGGAGAGAAGAGAAGAGGAGAGGAGGAGAGAAGAGAAGAGGAGAGGAGGAGAGAGGAGAAGAGGAGAGAAGAGAAGAGCAACACACAAAGGAAAGGAAAGAGTGAGAGAGCAGGAGGAGGAGATCGCTGACATGAACAGCAAGTAAGCACTCCAAACACACACACACACACACACACACAAAACACACACACACCCCCATGCACACACACACACACACACACACAAACAAAACACGAACCAATACACACTAGAAAACACAAAAACTCAACAACAGGACAAACCAAGACACATACACACACACACACACATTTTAAAGTGTGGCTGTAGTGGCCTCTGAGGCATTAGCTGGGCACAGAGAGATTTGGCACAACATGAAGGATATTACACCACACTACTGAGCAACACACACTTACTGCACTCACAGTGTGTGTGTGTGTTTGTGTCACTCACTGCCTCAGCTGACCTTCTGATGAGAAAGTCTGTGTGTGTGTGTTAGTATGTGTGTGTGCATGTCTAAAGATCCTCAAACTGAGGTTATGCACAGGACTTCTGTGTCTTCATGCTTTCTACCTGAGGTAAGACATAGCTTTTGTCTCCTCACCAACAGGTTGGATGAGTTCCAATGTGTGTGTGTGTGTGTGGGGTGTGTGTGTGTGTGTGTGTGTGTATGTGTGTGTGTGGGGTGTGGTGTGTGTGTGTGTGGGGGTGTGGTGTGTGTGTGTGGGGTGTGGTGTGTGTGTGGGTGGGTGTGTATGTGTGTGTGTGTGTGGGGTGTGGGCTGTGGGTGTGTTATTTCTGTGTCTATTCTCTCTCACCTCTCATATAATGTACATTGTGTGTGCATGATGTGTGTGTGTGTGTGTGTGTGTGTGTGTGTGTGTGTGTGTGTGTGTGTGTGTGTGTGTGTGTGTGTGTGTTTGTGTGTCTGTTTTTGAAACACTGCTTTATGCAAACAAGCCAGTTTTTTTTTTCATCCCTGTCAGACAGTTGGGGCCTACAAAACAGCTCCTCATGTTCTGTTGCCATACAATAACCACACACACACACACACACACACACACACACACACACACACACACACAGAGGCTGTATCTGGGGGCTTGTGTGCGTGCGTGTGTGTGTGCGTACCTGCTTCTCCATACCACACCCGGCGTCATCAGGAAAAACATGATTGTGTCCTGGAATGCTCCCTACTCTGCTGTCTGCACACCAGGAGAGAGAGTGTGTGTGTGTGTGTGTGTGTGTGTGTGTGTGTGTGTGTGTGTGTGTGTGAGTGTGAGTGTGTGTGTGAGAGTCGCGGGCCGGGTCGGGCCGATGTTTCCCACCACCACTCTCAGGCCATGCCGGGCCCTTGGTCAATCATTTGTGTTTTTTTAATCATTTCTTTACGAGCCTATTTGGGTGAGGAGAAAGCTATGCCATAATCAGAAATATTATATATTATAGATACATATTTAGCAAAGTAACACAGGAAATATTATATATTACAGATATATATTTAGCAAAGTAGGGCTAGGGTTAGGGAAATATTATATATTATAGATATATATTTAGCAAAGTAGGCCTAAGTACCAAATGTGTACAAAGTTACAGAATGCAACACGTGTCACGCACAGCGTCTCCTCCACTCGCACACCACGCACGCACGCACGCACGCGCGCACACACACGCACCACACACACACACACACACGCACACACACACGCGCACACACACACGCACACACACACAGCAAACAGCAAAAAAAAAAACAGGGACTTTGACGAAGAAAAGACACATGAAGCAGGCTTGCCATGGTAGAAAGGATGATAGTCAGCATTCAGTGTCTTACTCTGTCACTTCTCCAAGGCATAGACTACCCCTGAGGACAAGGCAAGCCCTCACAGAGATATGCGTTGAGTTTTGCTGCAGGGACATGAGGCCATTTTACGTTGTAAGTGGCTTACGTTTCTTCATTCGGATCCATTTGCGATCCATTCCAATCATGATAAAACACACAACGCCGTTTACTTGCTTCGTCCTTGTGAAATTCTCAGGTTTAAATCGGGCTGGGGCTCATAATTACAGTTAAAGGGGCGGTTCAGGATTTTGGACATAGGACGTCATTTCCAAATTAGCAAGTGTGATATTTATCAGTGGACACCGTTTTCAACACGTTTCATCCAGTCCTTCTAGTGGCAGAGTTCGCAGGTGCTAGGCTAGCGCAAGTCAACGGAATAATGTTAGAAATAAAAACTACCCTCGTGTCTCAGTGACCGCATTACAGTTTGATGGACTCGTTTCTTAGCAGCAGCGGAATTTGACTTGATGAGAGTCTGAGCACATTCTAGGTCAGTGGTAGCTTATGCACAACAACACCTTTGATACCTATGAAGAGAGAGAGAGAGAGCGAGAGAGAGAGAGAGAGAGAGAGAGAGAGAGAGAGAGAGAGAGAGAGAGGAGAGAGTGTGGAGAGAAAGAGAGAGAGAGAGAAAGAGAGAGAGAGAGTGGAGAGAAAGAGAGAGAGAGAGAGAGAAAGAGAAAGAGAGAGAGTGGAGAGAAAGAGAGAGAGAGAGAAAGAGAGAGAGTGGAGAGAGTGGAGAAAAAGAGAGAGGGAGAGAGAGAAGGAGAGGAGAGGGAGAGAGAGAGGGAGAGAGAGAGTGGAGAAAAAGAGAGAGGGGGATGGAGTGATTGACAGAGGAAGAAAGAACATAAAAGAAGAAGAAGAAGAAAAAGATGGTATCCAACGGTTACAGACAGAAAAGTCACTTACAGGAAAACACACACACACACACACGAAAGCACAACCACACACATACACACACACACACGAAAACACAACACACACACACACACACACACACACACACACACACACACACACGAAAACACAACCACACACACACACGCTGCAAGTGTGGATGTTTGTGGTGAGTTATCTGAATACACATGGCAATAAACAAGCTGCTTCCTGCCAAAAGGCTAATTACACACATTCACACAGACTCACACATACATGTACACACACAAGCACACACACACACACACTCAGATACATGTACACACACAAGCACACACACACACACACATTCACACACACTTAGATACATGTACACACACAAGCACACACACATTCACATACATGTACACACACAAGCACACACACACATTCACACAGACACAAGCGCACTCCTGATTGGTGAGCTTCACAGTCACACAGGGAGAATAACATAGAGAATAACATGAGCATAAAACATGTGATCAGATTACACACACACACACACACACACACACACACACACACACACACACAGACACACACACACACACACATATGATCACATTAACTATCGGGACAACCTGCATAAGTAATTGCAGCCTTTGCAACTGGCTAAATGCATATGTACAACTTGCCATTTCAATTTAAATCAGCCCTGACACGCATGCATACACACACACACACACACACACACACACACACACACACACACACACACACACACACACACACACACACACTTGCATGCACCTTGACTTTTCCTTGACGAAAAACCTGAATTTCCATGACATACTATATAATGAATCGTACAACATCCCAGAGTAGCCGTTAGTATACAAGAATCTTTTACTTTTTTTTTTTAGAGTGGGAGAGGAATACAGTAAATGGGCATTGATTGAATATAGTACAGGTCAACAGTTTGGACACGCCTTCTCATTTCAATGCGTTTGTGTGTGTGCGCGTGTGTGTACAGTACAGGTCAAAAGTTTGGACACACCTTCTCATTTCAATGTGTTTTCTTTATTTTCATTATAGATTCTCACTGAAGGCATCACAACTATGAATTAATGCAAAGTTATTTGGCCCACAGATTAATATTTGTCAAGTTATGGCTTGGTGAATATGGTATTAAATAAAAACAAAATAGCAACATTGAAGAAACTAGAATATAATACATGTTTTCAGTTATTTCACACTTTTTTGTTAAGTACATAATTCCACTAGCCTGACGTTGTCATACTCAAATTCTAGTCAGAATATGAGTCTGATACTGCTCCATTGGGACGTAATTATGGGGCGTGTTTCAACCGATACAGGGGGGGAATGCCTCTGCACTCAATTGGATAGACCTTAACCAATCAGAGCAACAAAATAGCTTACCGTGAGGTGTAGGAAGAAAACACATGAACCATCCTTCTTCTCCTATATCCCCTCTGTTTTTAAAAATAATTCTGTTGAACAGTGATCTGCTACAAACATGTTAAACAGCTGGGAAAGGCTGTCGCAAATCCCTCGAACAGGTGGTCAATCAGAGATTTCAAACGAACGAGGGAACATGTCGCAATGCAACAGCGCTTGATGAAAGTGAAACCACCAGTTTTCCTACATCTCAACTTTGGCCAAAGTTTTCAGAAATAATCGTTTTCAGTGATACAAACTCATTAAATAATATGAATTTTCCATATGGGGTCTTAAAAGCCATGTATCCTTCTAGCCACAGCGTTTTTGTTTCAAACATAAGCCTAATCTAAGCGTGCTCAGATGACGTGATAGACCAGGCGCTGTTGCTCACCTGTCCATCATCGTAAAGCCTGATTTGATTGGTCCGCCTGATTTAGGGCGAGCATACTTGCCCCACAATGGAGCAATGCCAGACCGAACTTCCTGTGGGGCGGGACTAAGTGCGGAATGGCATCCAGGCTATAATTCCACATGTGTTCATTAATAGTTTTGATGTAAATAGTCATGAAAATAAAGGAAACACACTGAATGAGAGGGTGTGTCCAAACTTTTGGCCTGTACTGTAAGCAAAGTTGGGCTAACCACATACACTCAGCAAAGCTAATTACTAGATATACACCATTCTGCATAGACATGTATTTGCATTAAATGAAGTAAATTTAAACTGATACACCATTCTGCATAGACATGTATGTGCATTAAATGAAGTCCATTTAAACTGACACAACAAACTCCCCTTATATTCCTTGCCCAACAAGTGAGCAAATTCCCTGACTTGCCATGTCTGGAGTAGACTTCATAAAATTTCCATGATATTCCAGAAACGTCAAGACCCATGGGAAATCTGACACACCCGCATACAATCCAAAACACACACACGCACACACACTCTCTCTCCCTCATGCAAACAAACACAAAACGTCACAGAGACACACCCACCCACCCACCCACCCACACACACGGGGTGGTCATCAGCTGCAATCACATCACACTTGATTACTCAATGCTATTGGTTATATAGCATATGTATTATACACACACACACACACACACACACACACACACACACACACACACACACACACACACACACACACACACACTCAGATACATGCACACATGCATGCATACCCACACCCACACCAACACACACACACACCTGAGGCCAAGGTGTGTGAAGAATCTCCGCGTTCCCATAAACTGGAATAAAATGTTCAGTGCTTCAACATGTCTATTAAACCTAAAGGGGACACAATTGCGTCTGAATGCTTGAAAACAAGACACACACACCAGTTCTTTTACACCCTACATCACACTGCAGAACACACACTTCACACCCTAGCACACACACACAATATCATATTACACTCACATACCACACACTAGGGGTGTAACGGTACACAGAAGTCACGGTTCGGTTCATACCTCGGTTCGGACATCACGGTTCGGTACGAGTTCGGTACAATGGAGGGAAAAGCAAAACAAAAATGCAGAAAGCATTTTTTTTTGTACATTTCTCAGGCTGTACCACCTAGTGTCATACAGTCTCTTCCCTGAGCTATCTGCAACAGCCTGAAGTGTGTAAGATGTAGGCTAAACAGTACAATAAGTACCCAGACTCCATCTGTAACTTGTAAACAAAATAAAACAATCAGCTATAAAACTGAAAATAGGCCTACAGCATCTCTTATTTCTGAAATTACATAGAAAAATTATTTTTAAAAATCCACTTAAGCAAGACCGTCAACATCTGTGTTAAGTTGTATATGGAAGGGTCTACAATTTGCCTCAATATTTTTCATTGTGTGTAAAGTAATAATCTAGCCTACTAACTGTGAAAATATCACACTATTTTGCCTTTTTTTTAAAAACGAAATTGCTCCTTTCATTTCATAAACAGACTACAACTAGAAGTCACGTGACTTTGCCCTTTGACGTTAACTCACCGTAGCATGGTTTGTTTATTAGCCTGGTTAGCGTTGTCACTTTACTGTCTATGCACTTAACACTACCAGCTCCTCATGTGAGAAGTTACAAGTTACCCCAACAGGTAATTACCACGCGATTTACATAGCTTTCTGTCATTACGAAATCGTTTAATTTAAGCCATAGGTTTTGGCCCTATTTGTATATGTATCCAAAGGCTGCTGAAGCGCAGGGGAAGTTTTTTTCCCCTCGTTTCAGTGATTGGTAGCCTACATCATCTGGGTGATGGCTTAAAATATGTGTAGCATTTTTTCCACTCACATACCCAACAACTGCTGAACAAAGCCGACACAGTTTCATCTTATCCACCACTCTTTCGCCTGTACTAACGTTACTGTAACTGAAGTTCTAAACTTGCGATCTTAAAGAGACCAGCGGATCCTCTAACTCTTGTGGGTCGCCACCACTCGCTTAGTGCTGCTATCTCTGACTGACTGACTTGACCGACGACCTGACAAAAAAAGAACATAGGCGCCAATCAGAGCTTCAGAGCTAAGGCGAGGCTACAGATTAGAGTTAGGTGTCGCTAAAGAACTACCATAACTCTCGCTACTTAACAGTAATTGCGCATGACATTAATTCATCCGCACACGAGTTTTATGTATTTTTATACCGTGTATTCTCCGTGTAAATTCATGCACCGAACCTTGACGCCCGTACCGCTTCGGTTCAATACGAGTGCATGAACCGTTACACCCCTACCACACACACACCCATGTCTGCGCGCACACAGTCAGATCAACCCATTCTGCAAACTCTCTCTTTATGCTGCATTATGACATCATAATGTGCCATTGTGTGTGAGTCGATCCTGCACATGTGTGTGTGAGTGTGTGTGTGTGTGTGATGTTATGTTCATTAGACCTAAAACTGAGCACACCCCGTGTTCTTTTTCTCCAATCAGGTGCCCAGGTCAGTGTGATTGACAGCTGCACGGGCCAGTGAGGATGGACGTACAGCTGGAGGCGCGCAACCTGCTGGAGAGGGTGTGGCTTAAGCTGAAGGGCCTGCCCGACGCCAGCGGGGTGGAACTGGCCGCCTTCCTCATCATCATCATCTTCATGGGTCAGTATCTATGACGACGCAGAGCGTCCGACCGGTGCAGAGTGCTGGCCGCTGACCAGGCCCTGTAATGTGTGTATGTGTGTGTGTGTGAGTGTGTAATGTGTGTGTGTGTGTGTGTGTGTGTGTGTGTGTGTGTATAATGTATGTAATGTGTGTGTGTGTGTAATGTGTGTGTGTGTGTGTGTGTGTGTGTGTGTGTATAATGTGTGTGTGTGTGTGTGTGTGTGTATAATGTATGTAATGTATGTAATGTGTGTGTGTGTGTGTGTGTGTGTGTGCGCGTGTGTGTGTATAATGTATGTAATGTGTGTGTGTGTGTGTGTAATGTTTGTATAATGTATGTAATGTGTGTGTGTGTGTGTAATGTGTGTATAATGTATGTAATGTGTGTGTGTGTGTGTGTGTGTGTGTAATGTGTGTATAATGTATGTAATGTGTGTGTGTGTGTAATGTGTATATAATGTATGTAATGTGTGTGTGTGTTTGTGTATGTGTATAATGTATGTAATGTGTGTGTGTGTGTAATGTGTATATAATGTATGTAATGTGTGTGTTTGTGTATGTGTATAATGTATGTAATGTGTGTGTGTGTGTGTAATGTGTGTATAATGTATGTAATGTGTGTGTGTGTGTGTGTGTGTGTGTAATGTGTGTATAATGTATGTAATGTGTGTGTGTGTGTGTGTGTGTAATGTGTGTATAATGTATGTAATGTGTGTGTGTGT
>NC_055980.1:27303644-27313644 GCF_018492685.1 Alosa sapidissima
GCATTACACACACACACACCGCAGCATTACACACACACACACACACCGCAGCATTACACACACACACACACACCGCAGCATTACACACACACACACCGCAGCATTACACACACACACACACACACACACACCGCAGCATTACACACAAACACACACCGCAGCATTACACACACACCGCAGCATTACACACACACACACACCGCAGCATTACACACACACACACACACACACACACACACCGCAGCATTACACACACACACACACACACACACCGCAGCATTACACACACACACACCGCAGCATTACACACACACACACACACACCGCAGCATTACACACACACACACACCGCAGCATTACACACACACACACCGCAGCATTACACACACACACACACCGCAGCATTACACACACACACACACACACACCGCAGCATTACACACACACACACACACACACCGCAGCATTACACACACACACACACACACACACACACACACACACCGCAGCATTACACACACACACACACACCGCAGCATTACAAACACACACACCGCAGCATTACACACACACACACACACCGCAGCATTACACACACACACACAGCATTACACACACACACACACCGCAGCATTACACACACACACACAGCATTACACACGCACGCACACACGCAGGCACACCGCAGCATTACACACACACACACACACCGCAGTATTACACACACACACACACACCGCAGCATTACACACACACACACACACACACACACCGCAGCATTACACACACACACACACACCGCAGCATTACAAACACACACACCGCAGCATTACACACACACACACACCTACACACACACACACAGCATTACACACGCACGCACACACGCAGGCACGCACGCATGCATGCACGCACGCACATAAACACACACACACGCACGCACACATGTAAACACACACACACACGTAAACACACACACACACACACAGACCTGTTTGCGGGCCACCTCCTTGCTGATGAGGAAGGCCATCTGCTCCTGGTCCCTGTGTGAGTAGTATGTGCGGCAGCAGGAGGGGGAGGCCGTCTCGGCCCGCGCGCCCAGACTCCTGGTAGTAGCTCGCCAGGGACTTCGCCAGGTTCCAGTGGGCCACGAACCTGCACACACACACACACACATTATACACACACACACATACATTACACACACACACATTACACCCACACACATTATACATTACATACATTACACACACACATATTATACACACACACACACACACATACATTACATACATTACACACACACACACACATTACACCCACACATTACACCCACACACACATTACACCCCCACACACACACACATTACATACATTACACACACACATTACACCCACACACACACACACACATTACACCCACACACACATTCCACACACACACACACATACACACACACACATGCACACATTATACACACATCCATACATTACATACATTACACACACACATTACACCCACACACACACATTACACCCACACACACACACACACACATTCCACACACACACACACACACATTACACACACACACATGCACACATTATACACACATCCATACATTACATACATTACACACACACATTACACCCACACACACACATTACACCCACACACACACACACATTACACACACACACACACACACATACATACATTACACACACGTATTATACCCACACATATTACACACACACATACATTACACACACACACACACACACACACACACAGACACACACACACAGAGGTGTCTCACCTGACATTTGCTTTGTCCACGCCCATCCCAAAGCTGATGGTCGCCACGATAACAGGAACCTTTCCCTCCGTCCAGTCAGTCTGAGCCTGGAGCCGGTCAGCTGACTTCAGCCCTGCAGGACATGGGAGAGAGAGAGAGAGGGAGGGAGAGAGAGAGAGAGGGAGAGAGAGAGAGAGAGAGAGAGGGCGGGAGAGAGAGAGAGGGAGAGAGAGAGGGAAGGAGAGAGAGAGAGGGAGAGAGAAAGAGAGAAAAAGAAGGAGAGAAAATTATGAAATAACATAACTTTAAAAAGAAAAATCTGCCTGCCTCTATGGGAATTTAGCACAGGGGTTCATATACGTATGCCTCCTGTATTTTAAAGAAGAACATTTATTTATTTACAATACATTATTCATTCACAAAGAAAATTGGTGTCTTTAAAGGTTGGATTTTTCCACATTTGTTTTATTAAGGCATTAAGATCCATTTGTAAAAGATTAGTCTTTATTCCTCTTCTTAGCCAACTACAGCACACAGGGTTCACATACCTTTTCTTGCCACTGTACAAACATGATAGATTGCTGAACTGCTTTAATCTGGTCAATTATTAGAAAAAAATATTTCTAATGTAACTTGACTTGTAAAGTGGAATCAAATAAAATATATAGTAAATATCAGGTGAGCCACCTCTGTGTGTGTGTGTGTGTGTGTGTGTGTGTGTGTTTGGGAGTCCGCCGTTATCACACACACCCTGTGTGTGTGTGTATATATATGTGTGTGTGTGTGTGTGTGTATATATATATGTGTGTGTGTGTTACCTGCATGGTAGGGTTTGGCCTGGACTCCAAGTTTGGTGAGTTTATGGGCCACTTCTTCACAGCCATCTCTGGTTCTGCAGTACACAATCCCACAACCCTACACACACACACACACACACACACACACACACACACACACACACACGTCCGTGCAAACACACACACATACACACACGCGCGCGTACACACACACACACACACACACGTGCAAACACACACACGCATACACACACACACGTCCGTGCAAACACACACACACACACGCGCGTACACACACACACACACGTGCAAACACACACACGCATACACACACACACATCCGTGCAAACACACATGCGTACACACACACACACAGAAATAGAGACAATTAAACAAACACACAGGTGCAATGATATATTAATTAACCTATGCAAACACACACACGCACACACACACACGCTGTGCTGACCTGGGCTCCCTCCTCCACCTTGAGTGCGTCCTGGGCGAACTTGGCGAGGTGTGCGTAGGGGTCGGGGAGGATCTCGCGGAAGATGACGTCGTAGTGGAGGTTGGCGCGGAACACGGGTGTGGAGAACTGCTTGGGGTCGTTCAGGCGCAGCGAGTGGGCGATGTCCTCCCGTACCCGCTGGGGGGCAGTAGCGGTCAGCGCCAGGCACGGAACGGTGGGCAGCAGGCGCTCACGCACCTCCCTGGGGGAGACAGGGCAAGTTTTATATTACACACACACACACACACACACGCACGCACGCACGCACGCACCTCCCTGGGGGAGACAGGGGGAGTTTCATATCTCACACACACACTCACACACACACACTCACACACACACACACACACAAGCGCTTGCGCACCCCTGGGGTAGACAGGGTGAGTTTGGACTGTGTGTGTTGTTTTATATCACACACACACACGGACCCCAACCCGTCACACTTTTTCAGGACAGAAACACACAAATAGTGCTGGGCGGTATGACCAAAAATGTTTATCACGGTATTTTTCAAAATTCTTGCGGTTTCACGGTATATGACGGTATTTTTCATGCATAATCAGATGTTCACAGCATTTTCTACAGGTTGAGAGAGGAATTGCTGCAGTATATTGACTAAGGATGGTCTATTTTACTGTCATGATGTAGAATAACTCCACACTAGTGGTAATGCAGTTTTGCATGGCCCCAGAAAATGATGCTGTTTACAAAGAACCACTCATGATTCTAATGAAGAATCTAATCAGAATGCAAAGACAATTGCTGTCAAAATACAGAACTTTTACTGTGCAAATTTCACAAACATCTTGTATAAAACCAATACAAAAAGTAGTGCAAGGAGAACCTAAGGAGAAATTAAGCCTTAAGGGTCATAGCCTACTTCAGGGGAAAAACTTAAGGTGTTTTGTGTTTACCCTCACTATGCCTCGCATTGGCATCATGTGTGCGTGTGAAAAAGTCCCGTCTGAAACACTGTCGCACGGCGCAGCGTTCCAAACGTTGTGTAATCAAATACACCGGTATGGCGGTATATTAAAAATTCATATCATAACGAAAATATACACCGGTATACGGTGTGAACTGGTATACCGCCCAGCACTACACACAAACACACTCACTCCTACCCCAGGTACAGGTTGTCTGGGCAGAAACACACACACACACACACACGCACATGCACACACACGTATACGCACACGCACACGCACACACACGCACACCCCAGGCTCAGGTAGTCGGGGCGGAAGTCGTGTCTTCACTGAGAGACACAGACACACAGACACACACACACACACACACACACACACACACCCCAGGCGCAGGTAGTCCGGGCGGAAGTCGTGTCCCCACTGAGAGACGCAGTGAGCTTCGTCGACGGCCAGCCGGGCCACCAGGCCGCGTGTACTGAGCGCGCTCAGACAGGGCTGGAAGGCGGGCGAGGACACCATCTCGGGCGTGATGTAGAGCAGGCGCAGCGACGGACGCTCAGACTCCAGGTCCGACAGGATCGCACGCCGCTCCGACGCCGCCAGCTTGGAGTTGATGGAGCATGCTGGGATATTCAGCGCCCGCAGGTGCTCAACCTGATCCTGGGGGGGGGTAGAGAGAGAGAGAGAGAGAGAGAGAATGAGGGGAGAGAGAGGAGAGAGAGAGAGAATGAGGGGAGAGAGGGGGGCAAACAGAGAGAGAGAGAAAGAGAATGAGGGGAGAGAGAGAGAATGAGGGGAGAGGGAGAGGAGAGAGGGGAGGCAGTGAGAAGGGGCAAACAGAGAGAGAGAGAGAGAGAGATAGGGAGAAATAAGGAGCATCGTCAGGCATCGCCGCCCCTACACACATACACGGCAATCCAGACTCTTTGTCTGAACGTGCAGAGCAGGGGTGTCCCACTCTGTGTTCTAGAATGCAGACAAAGAACAGGTTCTCATCCGCCAGACATGCCAGGCTTTGGTCAACTGATTTGATCTGATTAAGCTGAAGACAGGGGAGTCCAACCCAAACACTGCGTGACTGAGACAGTGGACACACAGGGACAGGAGAACAGGACAGACAGATGGACCCATGCACAGGGGTGTAGACAGAAGGACAGACAGACACACACACACACATACACAGGCAGGCAGACATGCGTACACGCACATGTACACACACACACTAGGCAGATAGACATGCGTACACGTACACACACACACACAGGCAGACAGACAGCAAGACAAGACAGACAGGCAGTGAGACAGCTCTCTGATTTGAGAGAAGCAGCATCCTTTGACTACATGTAATCATAATTCCTTTTCTTCACTGCGCTCTATATTCATGGGTGGTGTGTGAGGTGGCGGTGTCATTCAGAGGGAGGGTGGAGAGGGCCGATGACGTTACGTGCTTTACCTGGATGAGGGCGATCAGAGGGGAGATGACCAGTGTGATGCCCTCTGACATGACCGCGGGAAGCTGGTAACACAGAGACTTCCCCGCGCCCGTCGGCATGCAGACGAACACGTCTCTATCACCTTCACGGCAAAAAGAAAATGAGCGGAGTCAGTTAGCCCACGGGACGTGTCACCGGTCACAACACAACTATGGCGACCAAATAGCTATGGTCTCCACTAAGAGGGTTGTTTATGTTTGAAACTGTGTTCGTATTTTGACAACACAATACGGTTCCAGTTAAAGCAATACAATTAGCTAGCTACTGACAGCTAAACTCTAGCTGATCTGGCTAATTATACAAATTGGCTAGCTTGCCAGTGCTGCACTGATTAACCTGGCTAGTAGCAGTTAGCTCTGTAGCTACCTTTGTTCATGCAGAGGCACTGCTGTATTAAGTTTAGATCTGTTCAAAATGGACTATATATCCTTTCAGAACAAACTTGCCTCTGATAACGGCTTTGACAACATCTTCTTGCTGCTTTGAGCGGAACTTCTCGAAGCCGAAATGGGTTTTGAGTGCCCGCTGAAGCGCAGTCATAACTCAGAACTCTTTGGGCTAACTTTCAGTTCAACACTGCTACATTCACTTGCTACAAATCTGCAGTGTGTGCGATCGTCGCACAGTGATGACATCATAAGCGAACACAGACCTATTTTTGGACCACATCCGACCAAACAAGACAGGTGCATCCTCTGTATCACCAAATGTATACATTTTGTACCCCCATTCAGTGAATTATGAATTTGATTCTAAATGTACTGACGTGATCATTCAATGTTATTAATAAATATTTATTAACAGGGTTCTAGTTTATGATAAGCCTTAGTCGAAGTGGATGTTTAAGATTCAAGATTCAAAAAGCTTTATTGTCCAACACGTTGCCATGATAGAAATTGTTCTTTGATTGAAGGCAATGTCCTAATTATGTGTGTGTGATGTTTGTGTCAGATGGTGGCTATGTGTGTGTGTATTGCCTTGGGTATAAAGGTTTTTGTGTAGTGACGTTTTGGCCTGATGGTACAGTAGCAGCTCCAAACATCGGTGGAGGGGGTGGGATGGGTCCTGGAGAATGGAATGTGATTTCCTTTCCACTGCCTGAGTGTCCAGATCTGACAGCTGTTTCTGTGGGATGCTGATGATCGTGCTGATGTCCGCCTGCTTGATTATCCAGCCAGCTTTCCCTTGCATCTGTTTGTTATGAAGCTGTACCAAGATGCAATGTTGAAGGAGATGACAGATTCTATCAGTGTCTGATATACGGTTGATAAAATGTCCTGTCTGACGTCAAATCCTTTGAGCTTCCTCAGGAGACACATGCGTTGTTGTGCTTTCTTATACTAATAATGTTATTTTATTCTCAGTAATTATATATATACATATTAGAATAATCATATTTATTCACTTTTATTAAAATGCATAAATTAAATGTGTTTAATTTCATTAATCTGTTTTATCAATCTGTTTTAAATAACAGGGTACTATTACCATTGGTGACCGTAATAAATAATGATATGAAATGTACTAATGAAACACAAACGCATTGCTGTATTTGATTGGTGACAGTAATAAATAATGATATGAAATGTACTAATGAAACACAAACGCATTGCTGTATTTGATTGATCTATCTTTAATGGTTTCTCTTGTATTCCCATAAAGTGCATTGTTACTGCAGGATTAGGATGACCAGCACACAAGCCAACAGTACAGGACAGGGAGAGCAATACACGTCTGAGTAGGAAAAGAACTGGCCTCTCTCTCACACACACACACACTCACACACACACACACACTCACACACACACACACACACACACACACCCACTCACACATACACATACACACTCACACATACACACACTCACACACACACACACACACACCCACTCACACATACACATACACACACTCACACATACACACACTCACACACATAGAGAGGCTCTAAAGACAGATTAACAGACAGACAGGGTAGAGTCAGCTGGGACTGTGTAGATTACTACTTAAGTAATGATGCGTTGGGGTCTGTACAGCGATGACCTGTTCGTTATCTAGCAGGGCTGTCTGCAGGTATAGGATACATTGGTAGTGTGTCTGTACAGCGATGACCTCTGTTTGTTATCTAGCAGGGCTGTCTACAGGTATAGGATACATTGGTAGTGTTTCTTTACAGCGATGATCTGTTCGTTATCTAGCAGGGTGGTCTACAGGTATAAGATACATTGGTAGTGTGTCTGTACAGCGATGACCTCCGTACAGTACGTGTTTGGAACTAAGCATGGCTGTCTACAGATTTCTGATGCGTTGGTAGTGTGTCTTTACAGCGATGATCTCCGTACGTGATTGGAACTAAGCGGGGCTGTCTCTGTGGTGATTGGAACTAAGCGGGGCTGTCTCCGTGGTGACTGGAACTAAGCGGGGCTGTCTCCGTGGTGACTGGAACTAAGCAATTAGCAACTTTTAAGTAACTAAGCGGTCTACAGGCTTACGATGCTCAAAGTACAGATGTTACAGTTGGAAAGAGGTCCAATGACACGACTGCCGTTTTGACCCGAGAAGAAGGGGTTATCTCTGTGTGTGTGTGTGTGTGTGTGTGTTGCTCATCTAAACCTGTGTTAGAGTTAATGAGCCTTTTCATGTCCTCCAAGTCAATGTGTTAAGTGTTCTTACAGTGCTCTTTAATACATTTACACCTGACAGACTCTCCTCCGTAACATTGACTAACTTAGCTTTCCATTTTTCCATTTTAATGCATGTTACTTCAACTGTTAATGATTTATTCTTTTTTTTGGTATTATTTCACGTTAGCAGCATATTGGATGTCGGTATTTTATCATAGTCAAAGGACCCCTGATTTGATTTCTCCTTTCGCATTAAACACTCCGACTGACTGTATTAAGTGCTAAGGTGAGATGTTTATCTGTAGGCGGTAGTGACATTTCACACAGAGAGCATACATCTAACCCGCCTCAGAGAGAGGGATCATGGGAGATGTAGTGTTATAGAGGATCATGGGGAATTGAGTGTTATTGAGTGAGATAGTATTAGTACTACAGATCATCTCAGGTCCATATAAACTAGATTCATTCATCTAACCCGCCTCAGAGAGCGGGATCATGGGAGATGTAGTGTTATAGAGGATCATAGGGAATTGATTGTTCAGATAGCATTAGTACTACAAATCATCTCAGGTCCATATAAACTAGATTCATTCATATAACCCGCCTCAGAGAGAGGGATCATGGGAGATGTAGTGTTATATAGGATCATGTGGAATTGAGTGTTATTGAGTGAGATAGTATTAGTACTACAGATCAGCTCAGGTCCATATGAACTAGATTCATTCTATGGCCAGTTGTCACCCCACTATGGGTCTATACATTATGTTTATGCTGTGTGTGTGTTGAACTGTGCTCCCTTAACGTTACACACACCCTCCCTCCGAACGACTCCAGACCCCCCACCCCTGTACACACACACACACACACACACACACACACACACACACACACACACACACCCCATCTCAGCCCCAGAGGCACAAGCCGGGGCAGAGGCAGGTGCTGCGTTGCCCGGGCGACCGTATGACCAGGTCCTTGATGATCTCGGTGGTGCCGAACAGCGGGTACAGCTTCTCGTGGAAGCTCTGGTTGTAGGTGTAGATGTGGGCGCGTGCGTTGGCGTCGTAGAAGCTCAGCTGCCCGGCCTCGGTGTCCAGCATGACGCCCACGCGGCGCGGGATCAGGCTGCCGGGCAGCGCGGTGTAGGGGACGGTCAGCGCCTTCAGCTCCGTGCCACGCTCCAGGCGCAGGGTCAGGTAGCCCGTGTGTGTGTTCAGGGACTTGAAGCCCTTACGCAGGGCAGACTCCTTGGCCACGCCCAGACGCCAGTCCATCTCACCCACCTGGACACACACACACATTTATGCATTATACATATTACACACACACACACATTTATACATTATACATATTACATACACACACACACACACACATTTATACATTATACATATCACACACATTTATGCATTATACATATTACACACACACACACACACACACACACATTTATACATATTACACACACACACACACACACACACATTTATACATTATACATACAGAGAGGAGGAGGAGATGAGAGAAGAGAAGAGAAGAGAAGAGAAGAGAGGAGAAGAGAAGAGAAGAGAAGAGAAGAGGAGAGAGGAGAAGAGAGGAGAGGAGAAGAGAAGAGAAGAGAAGAGAAGAGAAGAGAGGAGAAGAGAAGAGAAGAGAAGAGAAGAGAAGAGAGGAGAAGAGAGGAGAAGAGAAGAGAAGAGAAGAGAAGAGGAGAGAGGAGAAGAGGAGGAGGAGAAGAGAAGAGAAGAGAAGAGAAGAGAGGAGGAGAAGAGAAGAGAAGAGAGGAGAAGAGAAGAGAAGAGAAGAGAAGAGAGGAGGAGAGAAGATGAGCTAAAGAGAAGAAAAGAGAG
>NC_055980.1:27328644-27341144 GCF_018492685.1 Alosa sapidissima
GTGTGTGTCTGAGAGAGAGAGGGATAGAGAGAGAGGGGAGCAAAAGAGAGTGTGAGAGAGAGAGAGAGAGAGAGAGAGAGAGAGAGAGAGAGAGAGAGAGAGAGAGAGAGAGAGAGAGAGAGAGAGAGAGAGAGAGAGAGAGAGAGAGTGAGAGAGAGAGAGAGAGAATAAGTGTGTACTTTTCTCTGATCTCGCATGGTGAGGTAGGTTTTCATAATGCACGACCAGAACACAAAATCACACACACACCTACACACACACACACCTACACACACACACACACACACACACACACACCTACACACACACACACCTACACACACACACACACACACACACACCTACACATACCAGTGCTCCATATTCTGGGCTCTCTGAATCTCAGAAGAGTCTGCCTTGCTGTTCTCAGCTGGAGCAGTTGGGTGGTGCTGTTGTGGTGCAGTGTGTCTCTACAGTGACCAATGGGTCCTGTTCCTGTTCTCCTGCACACACACACACACACACATACACGCACACCACACCCACACACGCACACACACACACACACGCACACCACACACACACACACACACACACTCTCACAGAGAAACACACTGTACCACTCTTGTATCTGTATGGCCATGCAGAAAGATCAACTTTATACAAATACAACATTTACATACAAAGTCACACCAGTTAAATCATAGTTCCGCCAGCTAGGGGCATTATATTATGGTCCAAGTTGATATTATGTGATGGTGATCTGTGTGTGTGTGGATGAGATACTATTGTCCAAGTTGATATTAGGTGATAGTGATCTGTGTGTGTGTCCAAGTTGATATTAGGTGATCGTGATTATCTGTGTGGATGAGATATTGTGTCCAGCTACACACAGAATCAACCAATTACAGTTTTTCTCAGTCGCTTTGGTACATTTCTCGAATCATCCTTGACATTTGCAAGACAGTAAAGCCAGTTGATGGTTCATGAGATGCACCTTCGTTAGAGAAAGCCAAGATTTACCTGGGAGCAATTTACCAATTCAGGACAGATTTAGAAAAAAGTCTAATGGAAATGTATAGAAATATGCTTGACATTATGACAACTTGTTCAACCATGTTGCATGTAAAGAGACATGTTGCTACAGTATGCACTAATGGCTACGTGTTGCATGCTACAGTATGCACTAATGGCTACGTGTTGCATGCTACAGTATGCACTAATGGCTACGTGTTGCATGCTACAGTATGCACTAATGGCTACGTGTTGCATGCTACAGTATGCACTAATGGCTACGTGTTGCATGCTACAGTATGCACTAATGGCTACGTGTTGCATGCTACAGTATGCACTAATGGCTACGTGTTGCATGCTACAGTATGCACTAATGGCTACATGTTGCATGCTACAGTATGCACTAATGGCTACGTGTTGTGGGGGTGAGAGTGTTCAACAGAGACCAATTATAATACATTTTGATCAACATGACATAAGCAAGTGATAATGTAGGAAACAGCAGAGAATTGTACATGATACAATTGTACATTTGCATGGATGTACCATGGGTAACATACAATACTACTACCATAGATCAAGCTGCTTCATGCAATAGCATGACTTATGCTTATAGTTCTATTCTAACGTTGATTTCTACCCAACGTATAGTAAAAAGAAAAGACAAATTTAAAACTAGAAACCTAACAAATATTCTTTCCATACCTCAGCATATTCCTCAAAAGCCAGAGGCATTTTCAGCTAACATGGGTTTACTAAATATAGGTGCACTTACTACCAAAACCTTTGCAATCAATGATTTTATTAGTGAAAAAAAATTGGATTTTTTGTTTCTTGTTGAAACCTGGCTGACTTCAGACAGCGAAGCTGTTCTTGTTGAGGTGGTGGAATTGCCTCCATTCTCTCAAACAAATATAGTTGCACTAGAGTCAACTTTGGCGAATTCGCTTCCTTTGAGTATATTGCCCTCACTCTGAAGGCTGACCCAGCTGTACTTCTATTAACCTTATACTGCCCTCCTAAACTATGGACTGGCTTTCTCGACCAGTTTTCTGAACTTATGTCACTCATCATCACTAGCTATGATCGGATAATTGTACATGGCGACTTTAATATTCATGTCAATAAGACAACTGATGCTAAAGCCAGTAAGTTCCTTAATGTGTTGGACAGTTTAGAGCTAAAGCAGCATGTTACAGGACCCACCCACAACCTTAGCAACACCCTCAATCTAGTCATTTCTAGAGGGATAGAAGTCACAGACGTATCAGTAAATGATATAAATATGTCTGATCATCATTGTGTATCTTTTAATATAGTACTACATACTCCAAAAATTCATCCCGAAATTGCAATCAAATCGCGACTCTTGGACATTAGAGCAGAACAGCAGTTCATAGCTCTTATAGACTCCATAAATGTAGATATTTTACATCATCCCATTGATCAAATGGTAGAGGCTCTCAATTGTGAATTAGGCACTCTGCTTGACAGAGTGGCACCCTTAACTTCTTCAAAAACAAAGTCATTTCTATAAGGGAGGCTATTGGTAGCACAAGTAATATGTTTGATAGTACACCCAAAAACAGCCCCCCAAAATTAAGGTCCTTTAGCACTATTACTCAATCTGAGCTTGGTAAAATTATAACTCAAACCGGCTCCTCAACATGTGTTTTAGATCCAATCCCTACTAGATTCCTCAAAAAAGTATATGATAGCTTAGCTCCCTTTATTCTCAAGGTAATAAATACCTCATTAGAAACAGGTATATTTCCAACTGCTTTTAAAACCGCTGTTGTGAAACCGTTTAACTTAAAAAGTCAAATCTTGACCATACCAATCTGAGCAACTACAGGCCTATATCAAATCTACCGTTCCTGAGCAAAGTACTTGAAAAAGTTGTTTGTAATCAGTTAAATACCTTCCTCAACGAAAACAGTATCCTTGAAAAATTCCAATCAGGTTTTAGATCAAATCACAGCACAGAAACGGCTCTAGTAAAAATAGTCAATGATCTCAGACTGGCTACTGACTCAAACAAAGTCTCAATCCTTATTCTTCTGGATTTGAGTGCGGCATTTGACACCATTGATCATAGCATCCTAATTCACCGCCTTGCGAAGTGGGTGGGTCTCTCTGATAATGCTCTAAACTGGTTTCAAACCTACATTACTGGCAGAGATTTTTATATCAGTCTAGGAGATCATGTATCTGAAAAACATGACTTGCCTTTTGGTGTGGCCCAGGGGAGCTGCCTTGGTCCCCTGCTATTTTCCCTATGCTTCCATTGGGAAACGTCATAAGTCAGCATAATGTAAACTTCCACAGCTTCGCAGATGATACCCAATTGTATATTTCTGTGGAGCCAACTAACCCAGATGGCCTTTGCTCCCTCACTGCATGCCTAACCTCCATTAATCAGTGGATGAGCAAAATTAAAAAAAAAAAAAAAAAATGATGACAAAACGGAGTTACTTTTGGTTGGACCAAAACTAAAGCGAGATATTATTCTTAGTAATCTGGGGAACTTGGCGCACCAGGTCAAACCAAAAGTAACAAGCCTCGGTGTCATCTTAGATGCAGACTTAAGTTTTAAGCCCCATATCAGTAAAGTTACTCAGACAGCCTATTTCCACTTGAGAAACATTGCCAAAGTGCGGCCATTTTTAACTCAACAAGATGCAGAAAAACTAATTCACGCCTTTATCACTAGCAGGTTAGACTACTGCAATGCACTTTTCACTGGTCTTCCCAAAAAACATCTAAAGAAATTGGCACTCATACAGAACTCTGCGGCTAGACTTTTAACTAAGACTAAGAAGAGAGAACACATCACCCCTGTGTTGGCTGAACTGCACTGGCTCCCTATTTCCTATAGAATTGATTTTAAGGTTATGTTAATTACTTACAAAGCTCTGAATGGCATAGCACCTTCATATATCTCTGAGCTTTTAATATCTTATCAACCACAAAGGAAACTTAGATCATCCAATTCTAATCTTTTAATCGTACCCAAAGTGCTCCACAAACAAAGTGGAGAAGCTGCTTTTATCCATTATGCCCCCAAACTATGGAACACCCTGCCTCTGTACATCAAGCAGGCGAGTTCAGCAAATATTTTTAAAAAAAGATCTGAAAACATACCTGTACAGGAAAGCTTTTAGTTAACTCATCTTATCCTGTAGACTACTTTTTCAGATTATTCTACATCTGCAGGCATTGGAGGGCGCAGCCAGCCAGAAGCAGATGGGCTCCCCCTATTAAGTCAGGTTCTGCTCAAGGTTTCTTCCTGGAATATGGGAGTTTTTCCTTGCCACAGTTGCCATATGGCGTGCTTGTGGGGGGTAAGAGGGTTAAGGCTGCCAGTCTTATGACGTCATTTTCTATATTTTTGATATGTTGCTGAGTGGATCATAAACGGCCCCAGCAATGAAGAAAAGTGATTGATAATGACTGACTGACTATTATTGTGTTACATGCTTCAAATGTAAAGCACTTTGAGCTGCATTCTGTGTATGAAAGGTGCTATACAAATAAAGCTTATTATTATTATTATTATTATTATTATTATTATTAAAGCATTTGCAACTTGTTTAAAGAAAGAAACTGCTTTTCTGATGTGCACAAGTGACACAATGATGTGATGATTAAACAGGTAGTTTTGAGAATTTCAATTCTGATCTGAGAAATGTACCAAAGCGACTGAGAAAAACTGTAATATAAAAAAATATTTACATGGAAATATTTACATGGACTGCATGTGAATTAACACTTCTCATAAGGCTGCCAAGGCTGTTTACACTGGCTATGTCACTTCCTGTGAGTTTGGCAACCAGTCACATCACAGATGTGCTGCAGTCCATTTGTGACACAGGTTGTGACGTCGACCCTGCCTGCTACCTGATTGGCTGAGAGCTGACACTGGACGGGTTCCGGCCCAGTTCTGGCTGGGTTCTGGCGTGGAATCGTCTCTCCTCTGTTCCAGTTCTGGCTGCGTTCTGGTGTGGAATCGTCCCTCCTCTGTTCCAGTTCTGGCTGCGTTCTGGCGTGGAATCGTCTCTCCTCTGTTCCAGTTCTGGGTGGGTTCTGGCTGGGTTCTGGCGTGGAATCGTCTCTCCTCTGTTCCAGTTCTGGGTGGGTTCTGGCTGGGTTCTGGCGTGGACTCGTCTCTCCTCTGTTCCAGTTCTGGCTCCTCTGGCTGAGTTCAGCTCCTGAGAATCAGCTGTGATGTCACGGCTGGTGAGGTCACATCTTTGGTCGCCTCCAAATATGGAGATGGGTTCCTGCTACTCACAGTTCAGAATCTTCCTCAAAGAGGAACTCTCAAAGGTTCTTGTCAGGATCACCATTTGAACCCTATATACTGCAGAACCCTCATAGGACCATTTTGGCTATGAGCTTTGGAACAGGTTTTAGTTCTGAAGAACCATTTCTGCCAACAAAAGGCACCTGATGTGAAAAATATGAAAATTGATAATGGTTCTCATATACTGTTAATGGATCTTCTCATGTAACATTCTATCTGTCCTCTGAAGTGAAGGTTCCCTTTGTGATTCCCTTTGGTTCTTGTGCGGTACTGTACATTACTTTACATTACTGTACTTTAAGGAACCGGAAGGCCACTTAGAGATCCCAGATCTCTGCCAAGGTCAAACGGCCTATCACACAAGGTCAGGTAATGTTAGTTAAAGTTATCCATGAGTCAGCTGTCTACTACGTCCTTTGAAGTTATCTGTTACCACTTCAATACGTGTTCCTCAAAAACGCTTCTACACTTGATTAAGACTGTCTGTGCTCTATAGAGATTTTCTACACTTGATTAAGACTGTCTGTGCTCTATAGAGATTTTCTACACTTGATTAAGACTGTCTGTGCTCCATTGGCATTTTCTACACTTGATTGCATCTGAGCTCCTTTGAAATCATCTGGGCTCGACTGAGACTGCCTGTGCTGTGTAAGTCAGTCCTGTGCTTGTTTAAGTGTTAACCATGTGTGGGGTCCGAAGACAAGGGCAATCAAGAACCATAAAACTCCATAAACACGCACACACACACACACAGGCAGGGCAGTGGGTGGACAGTGGGAGGTGGGTGCAATATTGTCTTCACAGTGGACCTCACAGGCCAGGTCACAGTGTGTGTGTGTGTGTGTGTGTGTGTGTGTGTGTGTGAGAGAGTGGCTTGCTCAACAAGCCATACTTTTTCTGCTGCACTGAGGTAGAAATCACAGTCCCGCTTTCTGTCCTGAATTAAAGTTAGAATCTCTCTGGCAAGAGTGTGTGTGTATGTGTGTGTGTGTGTGTGTGTTGGGAGGGGGGGGGGGTCTATTTGGTGTGTAGTCATGGGTGTGTTTCTGGGAGCTCAGAAACAGGACCAATCCCGTGTGGCGGAGCGTTTACTCTGCCAATCATGTCACAGGGAGCCGGCAAAGGACTAATGATGTCACAGCAAGTGTCCAAAGCCCCAGTCATGTCACAGGGAGGACTGGACGAACCAGCCATCGCCAAAGGACCAATCACATCACCAGGGGCCTGGAAAGGACCAATCGCATCACAGGAAACCTCCGAAGGACCAATCACATCACAGGAAACCTCCGAGGGACCAATCACATCACCAGGGGCCTGGAAAGGACCAATCGCATCACAGGAAACCTCCGAAGGACCAATCACATCACAGGAAACCTCCGAGGGACCAATCACATCACCAGGGGCCTGGAAAGGACCAATCGCATCACAGGAAACCTCCGAAGGACCAATCACATCACTGGGATCATGCAAGGGACCAATCACGCCACAGGGGATTTCTACGGAGTGTCGGACGCTCTCCTCATAGGATGGCGGGGGCTGGGGTTGTCATGGAGACACACAGAACAAAGAACAAAGAACAAAGAACACAGAACGTCAGAACCTAGCATTCTAATAATGACAGATAATAGAACACAGAATATCAGAACCCAGCATTCTAATAATGACAGAAAAAAGAACACAGAACGTCAGAACCCAGCATTCTAATAATGACAGAAAATAGAACACAGAACGTCAGAACCCAACATTCTAATAATGACAAAAAATAGATGGCAAATAAGCTCATTTCTAAAAAAGTTGGCGTATTCCTTTAAGAATGTTTCAAATTTAAAGGACAAGTCCTAGTATGAACAGTCAGGACACTGTAGGCTGGGGATGCCAGGGTGAAATTGGACAGGGGGGCAGATTTTTTTCAAGTGAGACCTCAGGGGGCCGGATAACACTGAAAATGCCAAACACATGGATAGGTAGGCTATTTGAAATTATTCATGAAGGCCTACACATCAAAAAGAAATTCCATTGGCACCAAAATAGCCTCACAATGAGCCCTACAATTACATAACCTAAAGCAGGAGACAGTTACCCTCTAAAAACATTTTCCTATCCATGCAAGTAGCCTAGATTTATAAATTAGAAATGCAACAAAATAGACTAAATGCCAACAAAACACATTTCCTATAAATAACACAAGTGTTACTTGTATTATATTTATTGAAGGCTTGCACATGAAAACACGTCAATGCATAATTAGGCCAATTAAAAGAAGGCCTGGCCAAGTAGGCCTAAACGAGTCACAGAAAGTAAGCGCCAACAAGTCCAACAATAGGCCATGTGATTGAATATCCAGTAGGAATTAGTCAAACAAAAAGACACCTTTTAACTTTCACCAGCTTGTCCATATCGGGGGACAGTTTCTGGGCAGTGGCTATTTAGCCTACATAACATCATTCAGATGTCCGTGCGTCAGGCGATTTCACACTTTTGATTTATTCATATTCATCACGGAGAAGGCCTGCTCACATAAATATGTTGTCCCAAACATACATCTACACACGTATTTTACCTGCAAAGGCCTTGAGCATTGGGTGCTGTGGTGGCAATGATTGATCAAATGATTCGATTGCAACAGATAGTAGGCTAATCCTTCGACAGTGCACAACACTGCAGTTTTATCAGTTCCATTTAGATCATCTCTGGGACCTCGGACGCGTCAGTCGTGAATGGAGAGCAAAAAAGTGCAAAGTCCTTTTCCAGTTCAGCAAAAAACGTGAATCGATTGTCAAACTCATGCCTGAGTCCGGAAAGCAAGTTTGTGTAGCCTACTTGTCCATACTCTATTAACAGGCTGATTTTAGACAGGGGAAGTGGGCTGCATTGCGCTTGGAGAGCTGCATCTGCCACAACACTATCATAATACTTTGTAACGAGTTTGGATTTTCGAACATTTCGATAGCGACTCGTCTACCGCCAGCACGCTGCTGCAGCTGAGGCGAGTAGCAGCAACAGACCAACTGACGGATTCCACCGAAAATTAAATACAAATAAAATAAAAATATATTCTCCCCTTATCACCCGCGGGCCGGATGTGACATACAGCCGGCCGTAACCCTGGCATCACTGCTGTAGACCGTCGAAAGGAAACCACACACACACACACACACACACACACACACACACACACACACACACACAGACGGACAACAGAGGCGGACATTTTGATTACAATACCCTCTGCCATGATTAAGATGTTCTACACATGATCTCTATAACTGTACCAAAGACACCAAGTGCAAATGTGGAACACAATGTTCCTCAACGCCCAGCATGCTGTGATGACACATCTCCTGGGCAGAGCATCCATACATAGGATATAGATATAGATATAGATATTACACACACACACACACACACACACACACACATCCATACATACACACACACAGACACACACACACATCCATACACAGGAGATATTATGTGACGCACACAGTCACACACTTACATATCACACAGATATTCATATGCAGTATTGGTCTACTATCAAGCCTCTTCCACTTTTTCTTTTCTTGCAAACTGGCACACACACGCACACACACACACACACACACACACACACACACACATATCAGGTTCCATTATAACCAGTAGGTCTTTCATAAGCAACAGAGAGCCATATCACTCAGCAGGAGTTTACATAACTGAGCACCGTACACACACACATACACACACACGTACACACACACGCACACACACGCGTACACAAACACACACACACAAGTACGCACACACACACACACACTGTACAGTTCCCAAGAGGGGACAAGCTGCCATATCTCCGTAATAACGACAGCTTGACATTATCTTTTAATAACACATAACACACAGAGAAAACAAGCACACACACAGGCAAACAAACACGCACACACACACACACACTCTTTTTCATCTCATTCACAATCTGGGAACAATATAAAACCTGATGAGTTTGTTCAGCCACACACAAACACACACATGCACACGCACACACACACACAAACAAACGCACACAGAGTGGGAAAAGCAGAATGACACAAACCCATAGAAAGTGAATGACTGACACACACACACACACACACACACACACACACACACGCATGCTCTGAGAGAAACGGAAGACTGACATACACACACACAAACAGAATAACGCACACACAGAGAAAGCGAGGAGTGACGCACACGCACACACACACACACACACACACACACACACACACACACACACACACACACACACACAGTGCAGTGTTTCCCACAGAATTGGATTCAATTTGTGGCAGTAGCTGACTTGGACAAGGGGGGGGGGTCGTCTTGGTAGTGTATAGGTCTAATTGAGTGCCTGTCACTTTAAGACGTTTGTGAGGGAACCCTTGCAAATTGCAATTGTAACACAGTTTAAAGGCTGCTGATGTGTGGATGCAATTCATAATGTTTTCTACATAGTTAAAATAAAGATTCGTACTTCTCCTTGGGACAAGCACTTTTGAATTTTGGAAAACACTTTTCCATTTACATTGGGATTTTGCAAACATTCAATGTCATAGTCAATAAAATGAGCCCTTCAATGAAATTGCAGCTGTAAGCTGTAAGGCTAAGCATGCTAAATTCGACATCCAAACAGTATTCTAACGTTAGCTTTGAGATACTGCTTGATTGCATAACTTAACTTAGTTTAGCCTCTTCAATGTAGCCTACTATGTTGTGATAAGATCTTAGCAGAGTTAACTTCAATGCAGCAGTTTTGAACAAATTTGCGCAGCATGGTCGGTCACGATGCTAAGCGGATTTAATAGCAATTTAGCCAGTCTTCTAACCGTCTTCTATGCAATGCTTCTATGTGGCAACAACAATCCTTCAACAATCGTGAATATTTTGTTAAATGCACATGCAGAGGAGGGGCAGCCGGCTACGAGAGAGAGCGGGGCGGGGCAAGGAAAGGCTGCGTGTGTAAAAAGCGCAGCTCAATGACAATGCAAGGACTTGATCTTATGTTTAATTTAAATTAAATTAAATTAAAAACATAGAATATTTATATGTGGCGGCCGATTTTTATTTCGTGGCGCCCCGCCACAGATTAGTCAATGTATGGGAAACACTGCAGTGGGAAAAGCTGAATGACACACACACAGAGAAAGCGAGGAGTGACGCACACACACACAAACACAAACACACACACATGCTCAGAGGGAGAAAGACCAGAGTGACACACACACACACGCTCTGGGAGAAAGGCAAGAGTGACGCACACACAGACAAACACAAACACACACACATGCTCAGAGGGAGAAAGACCAGAGTGACACACACACACACACACACACACACACACACACACACACACACACACACACAGAGACACACACACATGCTCTGGGAGAAAGACAAGAGTGACACACACACACACTGTGAGAGAAAGCAAAGTGACAGTGACGTCAAAGGAAGCGACGCGGTCAGACGTTAGACACATTCCTTCCCCTCCCTGCTACTGAGCACAGGTTGCCTAGCAGCCACACACACTCATTAACATAGATAGATAGATAGATAGATAGATAGATAGATAGATAGATAGATAGATACTTTATTCATCCCAAGGGAAATTTTAGGCATCCAGTAGCTTATACAACCATAACACAACAAACAACAAACCATAAAACAACAACATCACTCACACACATTTAAAGAGTTAACAAATTGTGACGTGATTACAAAGGTCTCGTATGGACTGACCATGTGATGCAGTGACCATGACAAGGTGCTATGGTAGAGTGTGTAGTGACCATGACAAGGTGCTATGGTGGAGTGTGTGTGTGCAGTTACCATGATAGGGTGCTATGGCGGAGTGTGTGTGACCATGACAAGGTGCTATGGCGGAGTGTGTGTGTGTGTGACCATGATAGGGTGCTATGGTGGAGTGTGTGTGTGCAGTGACCATGATAAGGTGCTATGGTGGAGTGTGTGTGTGCAGTGACCATGATAGGGTGCTATGGTGGAGTGTGTGTGCAGTGACCAGGATAGGGTGCTATGGTGGAGTGTGTGTGACCATGATAAGGTGCTATGGTGGAGTGTGTGTGCAGTGACCAGGATAGGGTGCTATGGTGGAGTGTGTGTGACCATGATAAGGTGCTATGGTGGAGTGTGTGTGCAGTGACCATGATAGGGTGCTATGGTGGAGTGTGTGTGCAGTGACCAGGATAGGGTGCTATGGTGGAGTGTGTGTGACCATGATAAGGTGCTATGGTGGAGTGTGTGTGCAGTGACCATGATAGGGTGCTATGGTGGAGTGTGTGTGCAGTGACCAGGATAGGGTGCTATGGTGGAGTGTGTGTGTGCAGTGACCAGGATAGGGTGCTATGGTGGAGTGTGTGTGTGCAGTGACCATGATAGGGTGCTATGGTGGAGTGTGTGTGACCATGATAAGGTGCTATGGTGGAGTGTGTGTGCAGTGACCAGGATAGGGTGCTATGGTGGAGTGTGTGTGACCATGATAAGGTGCTATGGTGGAGTGTGTGTGACCATGATAGGGTGCTATGGTGGAGTGTGTGTGTGCAGTGACCATGATAAGGTGCTATGGTGGAGTGTGTGTGTGCAGTGACCATGATAAGGTGCTATGGTAGTGAGAGAAAGTGGAATAGAACATTATGTCCAATATTCCAATATGTGGTTTAATGTTCTGCATTTATTATTAGTGGGTCACTTTGATACTAAAAGTATGATTCTATAATGACTGTATGATATCTGTACTGTCCCTGTGTATATCTGTGTGTGACTGTATTTAGAGATAAGCGGGAATATTATGACTTTGCAGTGTTTCACTGTTCTGCATGGCTGCGTCAGTAGCTATCTGCTCCGGATTGCCAGGCTGCCACTAATCAGAGTCTGATTCAGTGTAGTCCACGTGAGATGGGATGACCAACGCCATCTCCCGTCAGCCTGGAAGGATACTTAAACCCTAACTATTTCCTTGTCTAGTTAGAGCAGCTGATGGATCTTTAGGTGAAGTCATGCTGTCTCTCTCTTGAAGCGCATCATTGTAAATAAACTCTATTCCTGATTTTTCATACTATTGGTCTGACTGGGTCTCTATTAAATCTATGGTATCAAAATTACCATCAGTAGTGTGTGTGTGTGGTGGTACAGAAAAAGTTAACAGTGCAGTGCAGTGCAGTGT
>NC_055980.1:27351144-27383644 GCF_018492685.1 Alosa sapidissima
TGTGTGTATGTGTGTGTGTGTGTGTGTGTGTGTGTGTGTGTGTGTGTGTGTGTGTGTGTGTGTGTATGAGACTGTGTGTGTGTGTGTGTGTGTGTGCGTCTGTGTGTGTGTGTGGGTGTATGTGTATGTGTGTGCGTGTGTGTGTGTGTGTGTATGAGACTGTGTGTGTGCGTGTGCGTGTGCGTGTGTGTGTGTGTGTATGTATGTGTGTGTGTGAGTGTGTGTGTGTGTGTATGTGTGTGTGTGTGTGTGTGTGCGCACGTGTGAGTGTGTGAGTGTGTGTGTGTGTGTGTGAGTGAGTGTATGTGTGTGTGTGTGTGTGGGTGTGCGCGTGAGTGTGTGAGTGTACGTGTGCGTGTGCGTGTGCGCGTGTGTCTCTCACCAGGTCTGTGTGTGACTCATGGTACTCTCGAACTTTGCAGCAGATGGGGTCTCTGCGGTAGAGCAGACACAACACCACCATAATCACCAGGAGGAACAGCAGACACGACACTGGAGAAAAGAGAGAGGGAGAGAGGGAGAGAGAGAGGGAGAGAGAGAGGAGATGAGAAGGAGAGAAAAGAGAGAGAGAGAGAGAGAGAGAAAGAGGAGAGGAAAGAGAGGAGATGAGAAGGAGAGAAAAGAGAGAGGAGGGAGAGAGGAAAGAGATAGAAGAGAAGAGAGAGGAGAAAGAGAGAGGAAGAAGATAGGAGAGAGGGAGAGAGGAAATAGATAGAAGAGAAGAGAGAGGAGGGAGAGAGGAAGAAGATAGGAGAGAGGGAGAGAGGAAAGAGAGAGAGATGAAATAGATAGAGGAGAGGGAGAGAGAAAGAGAGAGAGAGATGAAATAGATAGAGGAGAGGGAGAGAGAAAGAGAGAGAGATGAAATAGATAGAGGAGAGGGGGTGAAAGATGGGAGATTATTAAACACATGATTTAACATCAATACAAAAAATAATTATTTAATTCCATAGCATGAAAGACAGAGAGTGTGTTTGTGTGTGTGTGTGTGTGTGTGTGTGTCTGTGTGAGGGAGGGAGAGAGAGAAAGAGAGAGAGAAAGAGAGAGAGAAGTCCACATTAAACTCAATTAATTGTCAGCAGTTGCACAGATCAGTCCAAGAGTCTCCCCTAACTTCCCTCACAGTCCAGCAGTCCAGCTTTGCGTTGCATGAGTGGACACTCTATTGCCAGAGTGAGAGAGGTCCTGCCACTAACCTAAAATAAACACACTCAGCTTCTCACACTGACTTCAGTTAACCAGCTTTTTATATGCAAGGCTAAATAATCTTTAGGGTATGTACTGTCTGTTGTTAGGTTAGGCTATGTTGCAAGAATTGCGCAAATGGATTTACAACAGAAACAAATATATTCCCAAACATTGTGATTTTACTATTTTTTCTAATTCTGTAGAGAAATTGATGGTTGGTTTAATGACTACAAAACAATGAATATTTAACAGAAAGGAAAAGTTCCGGCTTTATGGCTTGATTGATTGCCATGACTAAGGAGACCAATTAGACGGCTCGCGTTCTCGTCCAATTACCCCTAATGAATAGGGGGAAACAAACACGACGACAACGAACTCTGAAAAATGACAATGATGTGAATAAGGAAAGACAGCTTCAAATAGGCTACAGACTGTCTTTTTTCTTAAATAACATAGCCTAGGCTACAGATGATTGTCACGCGCAAATGATTCGCGTTATAGGACATTAATCAGAGGGCCACACACGAATTGCTAGCCTATTGCATTTTTAACCTGTAACCCAAAAGATTTTCAGGAGGTTATTAAAAACTTACATGAGGCCACAATTACGGTGAGCTCGTCCGTCGTAAACGGCGGGGTCCCGGTGGTAGGCTTGACCGTAGTGGACATCTCTGAAGCCAGACGTAGCCAAAGTCCCACACAACACCAGGCGACTGGAGACAAAAGTTCCTCAAAACAAGGTTTTGTTTTTCACAGTCTCACTCTGAACCAGAAGTATCGCTGCAGTCGAGGAGCTAAAGTCTGCATCCTAATCACTGCAGGCATTGTCGCTCTGTCTCTGTCTTGATCTCTGAAAGCGGACTGGCGAGAAGTGTTGGAAAGCGTTGTGTTTTTTAGACGAGGGGGGACAGGAACGACGCGCACTTCCTGCTACAGCCTCACTGATAAAGGGATGATGAGATATGCTCGCCTTCTTAGTCGCTTAACTTTCACTCTGGGTCGTCCATCATAGGGCAAAGCACATAAACACCGAATTCGCATTTAACAAATTTAGAGACGGGCTTTGTCTTCATGCCTTGCTGGTTCTTGTGTCTTGCTGATGAAGCAGGACAGACTACTGCATTCCGACAAGAGTCGCCGGTTGCCGTGGAGATGCGGAGAGGGGCCGCGTGGGGCCTCAGCATTGTGAAGTTGGCGCCACTTGCTGGACAAGAGTTTGAAGTGCATAGCATACATGACCGCCTACGAAACAACGCTTCCACGACCACAAAAAATGACCATCAAATGGAAATGATTTAAATTGGTTTGAATTTGTGATCCATTTTATAGAATCGTTCTTTCTTATCAAGAAATTCGCTGGCCTGTATCAAACTATTTAGATTTGGTTTATTTTCATTTGTGGTCTGTTTGCATAATAAATATGTTTTTGTAGTAGGCTAGTTTAGACCTATTTAGTACTTCAATATTTAAATATTCAAGACATATTCATGAACACTAGGCCCTACCGCAAGGTCACTCCTTTCTCTTATTCAATAGAAGCATGTGGTCTTAACAGTTCTGAAAGAATAGCCTCCATTTATATGATCATGTTGTGCATACAGTTAAATTGTCCTCTAACAAGCTAAAATGTGACGCTGTTGTAAATGTAGGCTATTACATGGCAGAATCAATTCAAGTTTATGATAATAAGTAGGTTTAGTGTTTAGTTAGTCTGAATGTCCATGACTCAGGATTCAAATGTGTTGAGTCGATTCATTAGAACGATTCCTTGGTTGCTAACACTCTTGGTTGCTAAATGTATACCACGGGACTGGGAAAATGGTGGCAAGCGCTCGAGTACAGCGGATCTTCCGACGCTACAAACTAGCCATTGCCGCCGCATTGACAATTCTCCTCGTTCAAGGACTTGTCGTATGGAGCCTTCGGAGTTTAGAGGAGGGCGAGGCAGAGGTGAGAAAATGTAAAAATACTTTATTTCACTGTAGACTAAGTAGTTCTGTGGACGACTAGCTAGCTGCTGTCTCATTGACCATGTTAACGTTGCCCCGGTGTCCGAGAAGCTGGTAGCCAGTAGCCAGAGAGAGCTAGCGAGGACGTCGCTGATGGTCTGTCAACTATCATCAACGTAGCCAGTAAGCTGTCTTTGGGCTGACATTGCAGTATTTGGAGAAATTAAATATTCGCCTGTAGTTAGCCGAAACGTCAGTCAGCCAAACAGGACCTGGCAAGCTAACTTGCTAGCCCGGGGGTGTCACGCAGAATTGGCAAGCGTCAGATTTGAAGTGTCTAGACTGTCGTGATGCAGGAATCATCAAATTCGTGTAGCAACGATTAACACTGTTACTGTGTCGTGGTTTGTTGTACAAAACATATGGTAACGTTGTCTTATGTGCTATGTTGTGGCATTGTCTGTATGGGTGTTAATGAAAAAAAAAAAAAACAGCTGCTCCCTTCCGCCTAAACACAGAGGGACTTTCTATTAAATTAAAGGTGTGTGACTGTCCCGTGTTGCTGCGAAGTGCCTCGAAACAGACATATTAGAGACCTGATAACAGTGCCTCTATTATACCCATGTCAGAAGATGATGTGGCTACAGTTTCAGCACACAACGAGTTGCGACGAGTAGCAGGAATGTGCCGTTTCGTCGACCCCCTCAGCCCGCAAGGCAGACTTGCGACGAGTTTTGGCTGAAATCACCAGGCCGCCGGGGTCAGATGGAGACGTCTCAAATCTTTATGGCTGAACTGGGGGAATGGTCCACCAGGCTACACGACCACTCCGTGGTCAGCGCACGACTTGTTAGTTTTTCGCTGCCCGGATCGGAGTTGGAAATGACAAGCCATCAGTAACGTTAGCCCCATCCATTCGTATTCGTGTTCGTGTGTAGCCTAGATAACATTATCTGTATATGGTCGGGTAGCCAGGCCGATTGTTTTCTTTAATCTTCGTGCTAATTATTTACCGACCAACGGAGCCAGGGCCGGGGTTTACAAACGTAGTAATGAAGCTAATACAGCTAGTGCAATCACTGACAGCACTGCTGTGTCGGTGGTCTGTCTGTTGATCTTTCAGCACACTGCTCCGTCGCCTTTGCCCACTCTTGTGTGTGTTATTCATCATTTCCAATTCACACACCCTAGGTTAATTTGTTTGCATTGTGTGAGAGCTTGTAATTTGTGAGGTGAGGTGACCTTTGTTTGTGTGTGTGTGTGTGTGTGTGTGTCCGTCCGTCTTTCATGCATTGATGGTGATGAGTCTTATTGCATTGTTAATGTGACAAGGCGTGTGTGTGTGTGTGTGTGTGTGTGTGTGAGTGATACTGTGTAGTTGATGTGTTTTGCAGTCAAGTGTCTGATAGTGAGCAGCTGCATTTATCCTGACCTGTGTGTGTGTGTGTGTGTGTGTGTGTGCGCGTGTGCGCGTGCGCGCATGACATGAGCAGTGCTCTCTCAATCTGAGGACACCACATGAAGATGGTTGTGTCCTGTGTGTGTTGTCCAGTTGAGCAGGGAGAGAGAAATGGAGTGAGAGAGAAACAGAGTGAGAGATGAAGAGAGAGTTAGGGATGGATGGAGTGAGTGAGTGGGAGAGAGAGGGATGGAGAGAGAGAGAGAGAGGCGTAGTGAGGGATGGAGAGAGTTAGGGAGACAGAAAGTGAGGGGGTGAGGGATGGAGAGAGAGAGAGATGGAGAGAGAGAGAGATGGTTAGGGACAGAGAGGGATGAAGAGAGTCAGAGAATAAGGGAGAGTTTGAGACAGTGTGTTTCACACCCTGCAGTGAAACTGGCACCCACTCCATACTTCACACACACACACACACACACACAACACACACACACAACACACACAAAGCCCTTTCAGACATACGTGTAAGCCCGGAGGTTCTGCGGATGTTAAACGGTGGGGCCGTATATCTGAACGATATAACCGGTCATATGGAAGTCCGAATTTAGCCGGTTGTTCTACTACTCCCCCCCCCCCCCCCCCTAGTATTTCCTCCGGACATTATGTAAATGTGCTGTGTCTTAACGAGGAGTAGAACATGCGGTTAAAATTCACACCTAGTGAAAGGGCGTGTCGGTGACGTTTCTTTCGTGCGTCCATGTGGTTAAATCTGACTTAAATGCCAGTGTTATGATGGAGTGGCATAATGCTGTCCAGAAAATCTCCGACCTGGAAAGATGCAGACATCACGGAGACATCACAGAGCTCCATGAGGGCAGACAGCATTGTGATGGAACACATGAAGGGAACGGCAAGAGACACGTTGCTGTAGCCTACAACTGCATGGCAAGGCCAAACAAATTCAAAAGATCAAATCATCAAGCAGAAGGCGCTGAAAAGGCAGTAGCCTACAGCGACGTCGTTGACGACAATAACAGGAGTATTTAATAAATTGTTAGCCAACACGGTCGGTTTTCTGTTCATTGATAGCCTTCTCATAACCTCACTGCTGAGCCTGGATTTGTTGAGCATAAATATGCCTAGAGAAAATGAAAACGAAGAAAATCCAACTTTGTTCCAAGCTCCTTACGTAAATACAATAGACACATGGGGAGAGGATGCTTTTGGAAAAATAAACCATGAAAAAACGAACCACTTATCTGTGATGTTAGTATTTTGTTTGTTGCTTTAAAACGTTGTATATGATGGCCTTGAAGTCTTGAGTTAGCCTACTGAATTGGCTGGTACCATAAAGTTTGTGCATGCTCTCTCCAACGCAAACCAAATTTGGGGTTCCATAGCCAAGTAGGCCTAGCCTAATTATGCTACATAACTTTGAAAACAGATAAATGTGTTTATTTGAAGCACACATAATACTGTAGGTCAGTTTCAAGTGCGCACTTATGTGACTACTTCAAGTATTAGCCTACGCACAATAGAGTTTTCTTCTTTAGCCTACATAATTCATACACTTTGTAAACAAACAGCAGCTGTGACAGTATCCGCATATATTCTGCGTCATATCTCGCCTCTTGTGAACTCTACAAGCCCCCACCTCACTCGCTCGACAACCACACGGAGATTCTGTAATGTGCGTGTACACATAGGTCCGTATAAGGCGCAGTATAAGGTCTGCAGGTTAGCATCATATCTGAATCATCCGAAGGGTAGGACCTCCGTTTGACAAACCTCCGCATATACTCCGGAGGTTATATCGGAAAGCCCTGACACACACACACACACACACTCACTCCATCACACACACACACACACACACACACACACACACACACACACACACACTCACTCACTCCATAACACACACACACTTAATACTCTTTAACGTCCCACATACTCGACGCACCCGACCAGTAGTGCGACAATGTGATGTCACAGAAGCGCCGTAACCATTGATACTCGCGCGTGGTGGTCGCAACACTAGTTGCAATATTCTCCTGAACAGAGGTGTCACTGTTGTGAAAAGACTAACATTAACTACTTACACAGCAGAAGAAGCTGCAGTAAGAAACACCAGTAGCTAGCCTCTGTGATGGTACTTCAGACTTTGGTTGCTACTATTCACAACTACCATCATCATTATCATGTAGTTTCCAAGATGTGTGCACAGGTACATAGATAGATAGATAGATAGATAGATGGATATATAGATAGGTACTTGAGTCATCCCGAGGGAAATTTTAATAATTTAAACAGTTTAGTTAGCTGGCTAGCTAGCTAGCAGCTGGCTGAGTTTGTGTAATTTCCTGAAGTGGAAAGAGATTTTGTTCAGGCCTTAGAAATAGTTTCTATTCTTTCCTCTTAATTCCATGTGTTGCAACTCTCACTGGTAACTTTGTTAACTTATCCAGCAAACTATTAAAAATTCACGACTGTAACAAAACACTGCAACTCGCTTGCCCTCGAACTAGTCCATCCTCCTGTTTCCGCCTTGTCGCGCTCGTCTGAAAAAAAATGAGTGGTGCGCTACCGTGTGCTACACGGCCAAAACCCTGGCGCGCCAGAGAGATCTACGTCATTTTGACGTCACATTGTCGCGCTACTGGTCGGGTGCGTCAGGTATGTAGAAGCCATTAGGCGTACACACACACACTCACTCCATAACACACACACACACACACACTCACTCACTCCATAACACACACACACCAGTGTTTCCCATACATTGGCGGGGCGCCACGAAATAAAAATCGGCCGCCACAGTTTGGCATGCTTAGCCTACTTACAGCTGCTTGTCAATTTCGTTGAAGGGCTCATTTTATTGACTCTGACACTGAATGTTTGCAAAATCCCGATGTAAATTGAAAAGTGTTTTCCAAAATATAAAAGTGCTTGTCCCAAGGAGAAGTACGAACCTTTATTTTAACTATGTAGAAAACGTTATGAATTGCATCCACACATCAGCAGCCTTTCAACTGTGTTACAATTGCGGAAGGGTTCCCTCAAACGTCTTAAAGTGACAGGCACTATAGACTACCAAGACCTATACACTACCAAGACGATCTTAATACCCCCCCCCCCCCTTTTCCCCGTTGTCCAAGTCAGCTACCGCCACAAATTGAATCCAATTCTGTGGGAAACACTGCACACTTAATACTCTTAGGCGTACACTCACACTCACAGGCATCAGTATGTTACATGACATCAGCTCAGACAAACACTCACAGATCCATGATACACACTAATCCAGCATGTTCATACACACTCACCAACGCATTCTCTACATTCTTTCACACTCTCACACACTCTCACACACACTCTCACACACTCTCACACACACTCTCACACACTCTCACACACACTCTCACACACTCTCACACACACACACACACACACTCACACACACACACACACACACACTCACACACAACCACACCACAACCACACAGCAGTGGTGCAAAATAAACAATCCCTGGTTAAGGTGGTATGTGTGTGTGTGTGTGTGTGTGTGTGTGTGTGTGTCGTATTCTAAGTGGTAACCGTTTTGTGAATCTTTTCTTAGAGGATGTCTTCTCAGGAATGTATATGAAGGACTCTGTGTGGGTGTGTTTCAAATTATGAATTTTGAATGTGTGTGTTTGTGGGCGCCTTGCAATGAGTGTTTTTTGTGTGTGCAAGTCTATTCTTCAGCTTGTCTGTGGCATGACTTCTATTTCTGAGAGTGTGTTTTTTCTGAGAGTGTGTGTATTTCCTGAGAGTGTGTGTTTTTTTCTGAGAGTGTGTTTTTTCTGAGTGTGTGTGTGTGTTTTTTCTGAGAGTGTGTGTTTTTTCTGAGTGTGTGTGTGTGTGTGTGTGTGTGTGTGTGTGTGTGTGTGTGTGTGTGTGTGTGTGTTTTCTGAGATTGTGTGTTTTGGGGGCGTGTTTGTTCTCCACCAATGCCTCAAGATCAGATAGTCCTGCTGGCCCACTCAGAGCTGCTGCAGTCACAGCAAAAGCACTGACCTGCAATGTGTGTGTGTGTGTGTGTGACTGACTGTGTGTGTGTGTGTGTGTCACACCAAAAGCACTTCCTCTCGCCAGCTGACCCACAACCCAGACAGCAGTGGTCAGGAGTGGCATATCTCTCTTCAGCTTTCTGTACACACACACACACACACACACACACACACACACACACACCACTTTAACCAGGGAATATTCATATTGCACTGTGTGTGTGTGTGTGTTCTCATGCCTACCAGGTCCATTTGCCTTACCAAACTGTCTGGGTATTTTTGTGGTTTGTCTTTTCCCTGATCTCTGCATATTTTCAGGGATGTGTGTGTGTGCGTGTGTGTGTGTGTGTGTGTGTGTCTGTGTGTGATATGAATTCCTGAGAGACTGGTTGGCATGTCCACATGAAGTTGAGCTCCTTACACACACAGGAGCAACTGATTGGTGAAATCACTGTGTGTGTGTGGTTGTGGCAGTCATGGCAATGTGATGATACCTCTGCTCCTGTGAATGGGATGGAGTATCGTTGTGTGTGTGTCTGTGTGTGTTAGTGTGTGTCTTCAACAAGCGTATGTGAAGGTCAAGGAGTGTGTGTGTGTATATTTTGGAGTCACAGAACTGTGTGTGTGTGTGTGTGTGTGTGTATTGTGACACAGGGTGTGTGTGTGTGTGTATTGTGGCACAGGGTGTGTGTGTGTGTGTGTGTGTGTGTATTGTGGCACAGGCTGTGTGTGTGTGTGTGTGTGTATTGTGGCACAGGCTGTGTGTGTGTGTGTGTGTGTGTGTGTGTATTGTGGCACAGTGTGTGTGTGTGTGTGTGTGTGTGTGTGTATTGTGGCACAGTGTGTGTGTGTGTGTGTGTATTGTGGCACAGTGTGTGTGTGTGTGTGTGTGTGTGTGTGTGTGTGTGTGTGTATTGTGGCACAGGCTGTGTGTGTGTGTGTGTGTGTATTGTGGCACAGTGTGTGTGTGTGTGTGTGTGTATTGTGGCACAGTGTGTGTGTGTGTGTGTGTGTATTGTGGCACAGGCTGTGTGTGTGTGTATTGTGGCACAGTGTGTGTGTGTGTGTATTGTGGCACAGGCTGTGTGTGTGTGTGTGTGTATTGTGGCACAGTGTGTGTGTGTGTGTGTGTGTGTGTGTATTGTGGCACAGGCTGTGTGTGTGTGTATTGTGGCACAGGCTGTGTGTGTGTGTGTGTGTATTGTGGCACAGTGTGTGTGTGTGTGTGTGTGTGTGTATTGTGGCACAGGCTGTGTGTGTGTGTGTGTGTATTGTGGCACAGGCTGTGTGTGTGTGTGTAGTGGCACAGGGTGTGTGTGTGTGTGTATTGTGGCACAGTGTGTGTGTGTGTAGTGGCACAGGGTGTGTGTGTGTGTGTGTGTATTGTGGCACAGTGTGTGTGTGTGTATTGTGGCACAGTGTGTGTGTGTGTGTTGTGGCACAGTGTGTGTGTGTGTGTGTAGTGGCACAGTGTGTGTGTGTGTGTAGTGGCACAGGGTGTGTGTGTGTGTGTGTGTGTGTGTGTGTGTGTGTGTAGTGGCACAGTGTGTGTGTGTGTGTGTGTAGTGGCACAGTGTGTGTGTGTGTGTTGTGGCACAGTGTGTGTGTGTGTGTGTGTGTTGTGGCACAGGGTGTGTGTGTGTGTGTATTGTGGCACAGGGTGTGTGTGTGTGTGTTGTGGCACAGGGTGTGTGTGTGTGCCACAATACACACACACACACACACACACACACACACCCTGTGCCACAATACACACACACACACACACACCCTGTGCCACAATACACACACACACACACACACACACACCCTGTGCCACAATACACACACACACACACCCTGTGCCACAATACACACACACACACACACACACACCCTGTGCCACAATACACACACACACACACACACCCTGTGCCACAATACACACACACACACACACACACACACCCTGTGCCACAATACACACACACACACACACACACACACACACACACACCCTGTGCCACAATACACACACACACACACACACACACCCTGTGCCACAATACACACACACACCCTGTGCCACAATACACACACACACACACACACACACACACACACACACACACACACACCCTGTGCCACAATACACACACACACACACACACACACACACACACCCTGTGCCACAATACACACACACACACACACACACACACACACACCCTGTGCCACAATACACACACACACACACACACACACCCTGTGCCACAATACACACACACACACACACCCTGTGCCACAATACACACACACACACACACACACACACACACACACACCCTGTGCCACAATACACACACACACACACACACACACACACCCTGTGCCACAATACACACACACACACACACACCCTGTGCCACAACACACACACACACACCCTGTGCCACAATACACACACACACACACACACACACCCTGTGTGTGTGTGTATTGTGGCACAGGGTGTGTGTGTGTGTGTGTGTGTGTATTGTGGCACAGGGTGTGTGTGTGTGTATTGTGGCACAGGGTGTGTGTGTGTGTGTTGTGGCACAGGGTGTGTGTGTGTGTGTGTATTGTGGCACAGGGTGTGTGTGTGTGTATTGTGGCACAGGGTGTGTGTGTGTGTGTGTTGTGGCACAGGGTGTGTGTGTGTGTGTGTGTTGTGGCACAGGGTGTGTGTGTGTGTGTGTGTTGTGGCACAGGGTGTGTGTGTGTGTGTGTGTGTGTGTGTGTGTATTGTGGCACAGGGTGTGTGTGTGTGTGTGTGTGTGTGTATTGTGGCACAGGGTGTGTGTGTGTGTGTGTGTGTGTGTATTGTGGCACAGGGTGTGTGTGTGTATTGTGGCACAGGGTGTGTGTGTGTGTGTGTGTGTGTGTGTGTGTGTGTGTGTGTGTGGTGTATTGTGGCACAGGGTGTGTGTGTGTGTGTGTGTGTGTATTGTGGCACAGGGTGTGTGTGTGTGTGTGTGTGTGTGTGTGTGTGTGTATTGTGGCACAGGTGTGTGTGTGTGTGTGTGTGTGTGTGTGTGTGTGTGTGTGTTGTGGCACAGGGTGTGTGCTGATTTGCCCCTCTGACAGTGATCTCATTGGGCAGCTCACCCTGTGGCTCAACTCCAACCTCTCTAAACACTGCTCACTAGAACACACACACACACACACACACACACACACACTCACCCTGTGGCTCAACTCCAACCTCTCTAAACACTGCTCACTAGAACACACACACACACACACACACACACACACTCACACACACAGGCAGGCACTGTTTCTCTGTGTGTGGGTGTGTGTCGAGAGGGCACTGTTGTTTGTCCTTTTTTGCCCTCAATGACTATGTGTGTGTGTGTGTGTGTGTGTGTGTGTTACTCAATGTTACTCATCTCCTGCACTGGGATAAGACAGCTTTAGACTGTGTGTGTATAAGTGTGTTGTTTTCCACAAAACGAAGCAGCTAAATATAGCCCCCCAAATGGATAGGGAAGAGCACACGCACACACACACACACACACACGCACAGAGTAAACATTCTCAGCCTCCAGCTTGTGGGCTCCCCACGACGTCAGCATTTTGTGTGTGTGTGTGCGTGTGTGCGTGTGTGCGTGTGTGTGTGTGTGTGCGTGTGTGTGTGTGAGAGTGTGATTCTGTGTGTGTGTGTCATTCTATCACAGAGAGGAAGAGAGGAGAAGGATTTTAGAACTCCACCTCTCAGTCTCTCCCTCTCTCCTTCTCTCTCTCTGCTTTACTGTGTCTCCATTCTTCTCTCTCTAACACACCCTCACACACAGGCTCACACACACTCACACACCCTTACACACCCTTACAGAGTAGCTTGTTAGCCTGTTAGCATCAGTATTTAGCTTTTAGGCTGATATGCTGTACTGGCCTGTTAGCATTAGCGCTTAGCCCAGCCTGGAGAAGTTTGTTTGTGTTGTACGTGATGATGTCCAGCCATCCACTGGTGCGTGCGTGCGTGCGTCCAAGGTTTGTTTGTGTTGCACGTGATGATGTCCAGCCATCCACTGGTGTGGTCACTCAGTGCTGTTAATTATTTGTCACATAATTATTTATTATTTTCTGTTTGCCCTCTATCTCTCTTTTTTGTTCTCCCTCTCTCTTGTTCACTCTCTCTCATCCTCTCTTATTCTCTCTCCCTCCCTTCCTCTCTCTCCCTCTCCCTCCCTCCCTCTCTCTCCCTCTCTCTCCCTCTCTCTCTCTCTCTCTCTCTCTCTCTCCCTCTCTCTCTCTCTCTCTCTCTCTCTCTCTCTCTCTCTCTCTCTCTCTCTCTCTCTCTCTCTCCAGAGGAAGCACAGACGCTCTAAGCTGCCTGATCACAATAGTCAGGACCCCAAGCGTGACGTTGGCGTGTGGGAGCGTCAGAATGCGGCCCTTTCCGGCGGCAACCGCTCCGCCAGGGGGGGGCTCGAGCGGCCGGCCGTCACCATGGCAACCAGCAGCCAGCGCCGGGGCGGCAAGAAGCGAGGAAGCCGACCCTCGGACAGCCGCAGGAAGGGGGCGGCAGGAAGTCAATCACAGGAAGTCCCGCCTGCTGTCCCGCACGACCCATCCAGCAGCCAACGGAACCTGAGTGATGCGGGACGCGGAGGACGAGGGTAGGACTGGACACGCACGCACACACGTACACGCGCGCGGAGGACGAGGGTAGGACTGGACACACACATGCAACATGTTCATTAGCCTAACTTACGTAAACATGCCTAACAAGATCTAGCCAGTATGTATGTTTTCATTAACAGCAAGAGTCCGCTTCGTTCATTGTTTTAAAAAGGCTACAGTACGTTGTTTGTTGCTGCTACCCACGTTATCTCCAGTGGTTCCACTGTTTAACTTGCACAGATGCGCACACACAAGAATGAGCGCTCACACCACTACCCCCTAATGCTATGCCTCTTTATTTGATAACAATGATTTAAGAATTGTTTCCTATTCTGGGAAATGTTTAGTTTCTTTTTCTTTTGGTCTGCGGTTCAATAATACCGTTTAATTGTGCCAGAAATTATCCGCAGACCAGCAATCTCCTCGTCGAGGAGGCTCTAACCCTGCAGATCATAGACAGAGAAAGCATAGGGCTACTGTATGCTTTGGGTACAGAACACAGTTGCATGTCCATTTGTTGCATGTCCAGTGTACACAGAGAATGACAGTGTCTTGGAGCAGCCGCAACCCCGTAACTCCACTTCCAACGTCATGATTCCGACAGATACGCCCGACGCTTCTGCTTTTTATCTGGTGGTGATGGAGTTGACCGGACATCTGAGGCTTCAGACGTTACCAATTTATCATCATCCATCGCATCTGGCCCCTGAAAAAACTTTTAAGGCTAGTCTGCCTGGGCCTGGCCATGTTTGAACCGCCTCACTCATTTGTTCGTTGTTTAACATGGACGTTTTAAGCGTGCGCTTCCTATTTGAAATGCAGCATAGGCTATGCGTGTTATTTAATAGCTTTCAAACGGTACATTTAAAATCATAGCCAGAGGACGTATTGCTTTAATAAAGGCTTACATTTTAAGGCTTATTCTCAAATTCAGATTGCGTTAGGGAGACGGGATTATTAGCCAATTTCAATCGGACAATTTGACCGGAGAGATTTAATTTTGTCGGACATTTCATTTTTTATTTATTTTTTATTGCAAACACCATTGACATTACAGAAAATGCAACACTACGACATGCACAAGAATACTACATAAGACAAACAGATGTACATTACACAAACACATACTGTAACTTAACAAGACATCACATTGACTTGGCTTATTAACACAACATAACATCAATAACAGAAAGGCTAAGGATTTGCGTCCAGGATGATTACAGATATGATTATCAGGGATGAAATTGATGACCGGAATGAAAAGAAGGGGGGATGGGGGGTGGTGCGGATGGTAGCTCTAAGAGTGTGAATGAGGTGGTGTTGGGATGGGGGGTGAGGGGTAGTGAGTGTGAGGATGTATGTGTGTGTGTGTGTGTGTGTGTGTGTGCGTGCATACAGTATGTGTAAGGCTGGCTTGCTGTTGGGCCAGAAGGATTAATGGCCACAGTTCCACCCAGCCCCCGCAGTTACACGGCGTCGAGCTGACAGAGGGGAGGACCTGCGTGCCACCCATCCCCCCAGGCCCCCAGCATATGCACACATCCCCCACTACCACGACCAACCACACCTCGCCCCCAGACCTCCACCCAACATGCCACTCTTGACCTAAATGTATGTGAATGGCTAGGTTGAGAGCTCTATCTAGTGTGTAGCATTAAAAGAAATGGGCATGCATGGTGAATATCTGTCAGGATTTCCCCATGCACACCACACTTACCCTGTGTAAGATGTATGCCTCCTCTGTAATGTGTGCATTAAAATAAGTGAGGCATACAGATAGACACCTGATGAGGCATCTACCTGCACTCCACCCTTACCCTAGCCTGTTTTGTAGTTTTGTTTATGTTTGATGAATGTCACCTAACATGTAGTGCAATTAAAAGAGAGTAAAGCGTGCTGTGTGCTTCCAGGACAAGGCGTGTGCATGAGCGTGTGAGGAGGGTGCACAACGGGGGCCCAGGGCCAATACCAATGCCAAACCCACACAGCGACCCGCCAGGACCGAGTCTCCCAAGCCATCCAATGGGGCCCCGGCAGAATAACGATGAGAGAGGCAGAGAGAAAGAGTGGAATTAATAAAGTTATCAGAGATAGAAGAAGGGGATGCTATTTATTTTCTATTTATTATTATAATAATAATAATAATAATAAAAACAACAACAACAACAACAATAATAGTTCCAGCTACCATCCCCTGCCCAGTGTTTGAGGATATGTGTATCTGTTGATGAAGTGGAGATGGATCTCAGGCAAAGTTTGTAGTTGATTTTCTAGTTGGTTTTCTAATGATAGTCTGTTAACAAGTTTTCCAATGAGTGATGTGAACATTGTTCCTAGATTTCCAGTTCATGAGGATTGTTTTCTTGGCGATAGTCAGCGCTGCCAGCAGTGTTTTATTGCAGGAGTTGCTTAAATTGACTGTGGATGTATCACCAAGTATGCATAAGGAGGGGCATGCTGGGATGTGACAGCCAAAGATGGAAGAGAGATTTTGTGACACTCACCCAGAAGTGGTTGATTGGAGTGCAATGCCAAACCGCATGGATGTATGTGTCTGGGTTATTTTGTGTGCAGTGAGAGCATAGATCCGAACCAAACCCCATTTTAGCCAATTTATGTGCAGTGAAGTGAAATCTGTGAAGAACCTTGTATTGTATTAGTTGTAGATTACTATTCTTTGTCATGAGGTAGATGTTTTTGCACATTTTGGTCCAGAAGTCGGCACCGGGAGTAATTGATCAGTCTGATTCCCATTTGTGATATGGCAGGCCAATTGTTTTTTCTGAACGAGATATAATTTTGTAAATTTGGGAGAGAATTTTTTTGGGAGAGGGAATATTAAGCAGCTCTGAGATTGGTGGGGGAATGTCAAGGTTAGCTGTCTGGATGTTAATTTTCCCTAGGATAGATGATTTAATTAGCATGTATTGTAAGAAGTGTTTACTCTCGATGCCGTGCTTCTGGACCAAACAGGAAAATGAGGCCAGATTATTATCTTGAAGAATGTGTTGAAGGTGAGTGATTCCCTTTCCCATCCATGTGTGAAAGTTAAGTGGTTTTTTATTGACGGTGAAATCTCGGTTATTCCAAATCGGGGTGCGAATTGATGGTGCTATAGGTGAATCAGTGACGTGGTAGAATCTCCACCAGGCTGTCAGAGTAGATGAAATAGTTGGTGCTGGAAGTGTGGGGCCTCTAGTCCTCCCAGTACTTTTGGTTTTTGGAGAGTGGTGAGTTTGATCCTTGGGGTCTTATCTTTCCAGTAGAACTTAGTGATTAATGAATCGAGAGACTTAAACCAGAGTGGGGTGGGCTGGGTTGGAATCCTAGAGAGTAAATAGTTTATTTTGGGCAGTATTGTCATTTTGATTACTGAGATTCTGCCCATGATGGATAATGGGAGGTTCTTCCAGTGTTGAAGGTCATCATCTATTGAAGTGAGTAGAGGGGAATAATTTAGGCTAAATAAGTCTGACAGCCTGGGGGAGACTTTTATCCCTAAGTAAGTGATATAGTTAGTGCAGAGTGGAATAGGTGAAGATTTGGCCGTCACATTCCAGCTGTTGGGATGTAATGGGAGAATTGCAGATTTATTCCAATTGATTGAGTATTTAGAAATTTTAGAGAATGTGTCAATGAGTTTGATGGTTTCTTTTACTGATGTTGAGGGGTCTTGAAGAAAGAGAAGAATGTTGTCGGCATAAAGGCTGATTTTATGGTGCATATATGGAGTCTGGACACCCTTGATGAGGGGGTTCTGACGGATAGCAGCTGCTAGTGGTTCAATGAAGATTGTAAATAGTGAGGGGGAGAGTGGGCACCCCTGTCTAGTTCCCCGGTGAAGAGTGAAACTTTGTGATGTTAGTCCATTGGTGATTACTGTGGCTGAAGGAGAGGTGTATAGAAGTTGAATCCAGTTAATGAACGACTCCCCGAAGCCAAACCTCCCTAAAGTGGAAAACGGGAAATTCCAGTTCACCCTATCAAATGCTTTTTCTGCGTCCAGAGTTGCTATGATGGTATTATCTTGAACATTTGTGGAGTGATAGTAAGTAAGTAAATTTAATTTATAGAGCACATTTAAAACAGTTTCCACTGACCAAAGTGCTGCACAGAGGATATGGCTAAAAAATAAAAAATAAAAGCAAATCAGAACAAGCAAAATATAAAAGGCAAGCACAGAGAGAAGCAAGACAAATACAGAAATACAATAGACAAATAGACAGCCCTAAACAAATAAATAGCAACAGTACAGAAGACACTTGAATATGAAGAAGAGAGGAGAGAGATGGACAGCTAGGAAGCAGGGAAGGCCAAGGAGTAAAGGTGGGTCTTTAGTCTTGATTTAAAAGTGGTGATGGAGGGAGACAGTCTAACATCTGGGGGCAGACAATTCCACAGACGTGGGGCTGCTACCGCAAAAGCTCTATCGCCTCTTTGCTTGAGGCGGGTGCGGGCCACAGAGAGAAGACCCTTGTCGGCAGATCTAAGGGACCTGGATGCTGAGAGGGGATGGAGGAGGTCTGAAATATATGAGGGAGCCAACCCATGCAGTGCCTTATAAACAATCAGAAGGACTTTGAAGTGGACCCTAAAGCTAATGGGGAGCCAGTGTAAGGAGGCCAGAACAGGGGTGATGTGTTGGTATTTCTTGGTGCCAGTAAGCATCCTAGCAGCTGCATTTTGTACCAATTGCAGACGAGAAAGTTGGGACTGGGGGAGACCAAGATAAAGGGAGTTGCAATAATCTAACCGGGATGTAACAAATGCATGAATTACTGTTTCTAAGTCCATGGAAGACAGAGAGGGTTTGAGATGGGAAATAATTCTCAATAATGATACATTATATTAAACAGTCTGCGGGTGTTGGTGGATGAAATTCTGCCTTTAATGAAGCCTGTTTGGTCTGGGTGGATAATGGATGTGGTGACCTCTGCTAATCTGTGTGCTAGCATTTTTGCGATTATCTTATTGTCCACATTGAGGAGAGAGATTGGCCGGTAGCTGGATGGCAATGTTGGGTCCTTATTGGGCTTGAGGAGCAGTGAAAATCGAGGCTGTGGTGGAACTAGTTGGAAGACGTCCTTTCTGTTTTGATTCACTAATCATTCTGGTGAAAAGCGGAACCACAGTAAGATGGTCCAGAATTGTTTGTAGAACTCCACAGGGAAGCCATCCGGACCTGGTGCTTTATTATGGGGCATCTGTTTCAGGGCATCAAACAGTTCTTGTTGAGTTATAGGTGATTCCAGGTTATTTATTTGGGTCTCATTGAGTTGTGGTAATTTGATGCTGTTTAGGAAAACTATCCAAATGGTTTAAGATTTTGAGCCTCTTTGCCTGAGATCCAATCCCACGGATGTTCCAGGTCAGGAATGTAAGTGGTAGCATGTTGTGATTGTGCAGTTATGAAAATGTTTGATAAGATGGGTATTGTGTGTGTGCAGGTGTCAGTTAGATAGGAGAGGGAGAAGGGGGGGTGGAGGAATAGGTATGTAATGTGGTGTGTGAATGAGATGTAAAGGGTAGGGGCTGAGAAGAATATAGAGCATAAGGAGGTAGGAATTTGGTTCTGGAGTGGTGACAGCATGAACATTTCCTGTTTAGCATTGAAAACATACAGATCATAATTTGACTTTAGCCTATAGACATAATAAACAAACACAGACAGGACACACAAGCAAACATGTATAGACAAAACACCATGAATGACAATAAGCATTGAGAGAGTAAGAGAGAATGGGTGGGTAGGGGGAGCAAAAGGAGTGAAACATAAGAAGAGAGAAGAGAGAGGTGATCCAAGCATCAGTAGGCAGTGGGTTAGAGAGAGTTGAGGGTGACAATGTTATAATCAAGATGAGTGTTGGCGTGAGGTATTATGTGCTATAGCCAGGTGGTGATATTGGGGTTGCGATACAGAGTTCCATTGACATACAGTTTATCGACTGACAGTGCTGCTCGTTTGCCCTCTTGCCTGAGTTGTTTCATTATGGGCAAGAGGGCTCTTCTTCTTTCCTGTATTACTTGTGGGAATTGGTCGTTTAGTCCGAATGAAGTGCCTTTCAGTTCTTTCCCTTTGCTTTTGATGAGTTCTTTGTGTTTGAAGTGTTCGAACTTGGCGATAATTGGAGGAGGTTTTTTATTGTCTTTGGAAGTGAGACGGTGTACACGGTGGAAGGTAATCTTGTCGACTGTTTCTGGCGGTAGTTTGAGAGATGACTGCAAGAATTCTTTAACTGCTTTCTCTGGGTCGTCGGGTGTATCTTTAGAAGTTGGCAGGGGAATTCCGGAAAAAATGAGGTTATCGCGCATGCTGCGGCACTGGAGGTCTAGGATTGTTTCTTTCATGATCCGATTTTCGTTGGTGAGTTGATTAACCTGGTCGGATAAGTTTGTGATATTTCCTTTGAGTTCACGGTTTTCTAATGCGAGTGTGTCGATCTGTGATTGGGAAAATTCGAGGCTGGCTTTTAAGTCCTTAATATCTGCGTGCAGATGTTCCAGTATTGCAAGTTTGCTGTTTATGGATTGTAATAAACTGACCTCGATGGAGGTAGAAGTAGCGCAAGCGGGAGGTGATTCTGGTTCAGTCTCTGTTGAGCCGTCACGGGTGCGTTGCCTGCTGGGTTCAGATGCCATAACGTCCAGAATGAAGAGGTTGCCATTGGAAAAGGTGGAGAATATACAGTAATCCGGTTTTTGAGGAGAGGTGTAGAGAGGTAGTAATTGTTTTTAGCAGAAGAGAAATAAAGTTTTGTATTCCTGTTTACAAGCGTCAGTGTTCAGTGCGCTGCCATTTTGGATCTCACCCAAAGTCTTGCCATGTTTAGTGCAACATCTGAAACAGAAACAGTGCCACCTCAGGACCAGACAACGGAAACCCTGACACGCACGCACGCACGTGCGCGCGTGGAGGACGAGGGTAGGACTGGACACACACACACACCCACACACACACACACACGCGGAGGACGAGGGTAGGACTGGACACACACACACACCCACACGCGGAGGACGAGGGTAGGACGAGGGTAGGACTGGACACACAAACACACTGGACACACACACACACACACTGGACAGACACACACACACACACACACTCACACACTGGACATACATACACACACACACATACACACTGGACACGTGCATACACACACTGGACATACACACACACACACTGGACATACATACACACACACACACACACACACACTGGACATACATATACACACACACACACTGGACATACACACACACACACGCACAAATGCACTCACATTAACACACACACACACACTTTACGGTGCAGGGGGAGGCTCACTGGCCTCCTTGCCACCCAAGCCCAGTTGGGACTCACAAAATACATTTCTTCTGCTGTCATGGCGCCCACACACAGAGACCCAAGGCAGACGTGGACGAGACTCGGGGCAGTTAAAGCCCTCGCTAGAGACTCAGGGGGCAGTTACAGCACATGCTAGAGACTCAGGGGGCAGTTAAAGCCCTCGCTAGAGACTCAGGGGGCAGTTACAGCTCAGGGGGCAGTTACAGCACTCGCTAGAGACTCAGGGGGCAGTTACAGCCCTCGCTAGAGACTCAGGGGGCAGTTACAGCACTCGCTAGAGACTCAGGGGGCAGTTACAGCACTCGTTTGATAATTAATCAGCAGCTAATCAGCAGCTCATCTAATCAGCAGCTAATGGAAAAGCTCCAGATGCAGAGTTTGGCATTTGCACAGAGAGACGAGTTTAGCAAAATGGATCAGTGTTTCCAGAATGCATTGAGTAATCATGTGAAATGATGTGGTGATCTCCAGAGGGGCGTTGGTGCCACCCCTGGGTCCTGGCGAGCCGGGTAGCGTGGAGGGGGCGCCGCACGCGCCCGTGAGCAGCAGCGATGACGTGACGCCCGAGTGTGAGATCGCCGGGAAGGACGCGCTGTCCGCTCTACAGCGCGCCTCCTCACGCCAGTGCCGCCAGGAGATCGCCAGCGTGGTGTGCCAGCATCAGGCAGGGAGACTCATGCCAGGCCCGCTGCCACAGAAGTGCCCACAGCATGGTAAACACACACACACACACACACACACACACACACACACACACACACCCATGCACACACACAAATGCAGGCACGTAGACACATATAGATGTGTGGTGTGCCAGCATCAGGCATGGAGACTCATGCCAGGCCCGCTGCCACAGAAGTGCCCACAGCATGGTAAACACACACACACACACACACACACACACACACACATGCGCAGAGTAGTGTGGTGAGTGTGTTGGGTAATGAAATGGGAAGATGCTGTTCCCCACTGTGGACACATCAGAGTAGTGATGACCATGAGAAACATGACGTGTGAGTGTGGTGTGTGTGTGTGTGTGTGTGTGGTGTGGATGTGTGTGTCTGTGATGTGTGTGTCTGTGATGTGTGTGTCTGTGATGTGTGTGTGTGTGTGTGTGTGTGTGTGTGTGGTCTGTGATGTGTGTGTGTGTGTGGTGTGTGTGTGTTTGTGTGGTGTGTGTGTGTGTGTGTGTGTGTGGTCTGTGATGTGTGTGTGTGTGTGTGTGTGTGTGTGTGTGGTCTGTGATGTGTGTGTGTGTGTGTGTGTGGTCTGTGATGTGTGTGTGTGTGTGTGTGTGTGGTGTGTGTGTGTGTGTGGTGTGTGTGTGTGATTACTCCATCTAATGTTCTTCACACCTCTCCATCTCATTTGTGTTCTCTCCCTCTAATGTCCCCTCCCCCTCTGTTTCCCTTCCTTTTCTCTCTTCCTCCACCCCCTCTCTCTCTCTCTCTCTCTCTCTCTCTCCCTCCCTCTCCCTCCCTCCCTCTCTCTCTCTCTCTCCCTCTCCCTCCCTCTCTCTCTCCCTCTCCCTCCCTCTCTCTCTCCCTCTCTCTCTCTCTCTCTCTCTCTCTCTCCCTCTCTCTCTCTCTCTCCCCCTCCCTCCCTCTCTCTCTCTCTCCCCCTCCCTCTATCTCTCTCTCCCTCTCTCTCTCTCCCTCCCTCCCTCCCTCTCTCTCTCTCCCCCCCTCCCTCTATCTCTCTCCCTCTCTCCTTCCCTCTCTCTCTCTCTCTCTCTCTCTCTCTCTCTCTCCCTCTCTCTCTCTCTCTATCCCTCTCTCCTCCCCAGTCTTGTCCAGTCCTCTCCAGCAGGCTGCAGCTGATGTGGTGGGCGGTGACCTGTCCAAGGTGGAGAATCCCGTGCGTGTGGCGTTCGTGCTAGTGGTCCATGGCCGAGCTGTCCGCCAGCTCACACGCCTCATCAAAGCCATCTACCACCGAGACCACTTCTACTACATCCACGTGGACAAGGTGTGTGTGTGTGTGTGTGTGTGTGTGTGTGTGAGACACGCATGTCAGTATTTGAATTTACCCTAGGGATCAATAAAGTATCTATCTATCTAATTAAACTGTTATCTTGTGGTATCCTGAATGTTGAGAGTGACAGGAAGTTAGGCGAGGTGTCACAGGAAGTGAGGTCAAATGACTGACCCTGAAGTACTGAGCTTACGGGCCTGACTAGACTGACCCCTGCTAGAGCTAGTGAGTGGAGCTGAGCGGTGCGAATGTCCCGCTCTCCGCTCAGGTGGCTGTTCACTCAGCCGCTCCTCCGCTCAAAATCACGTCAGACGGCCCCAGCCATGGCGTAACTGGCTGGGGCACCTGCACGATGGGCTCGATTCCCGCCCCGTGGTCCTTTCCGGATCCCACCCCGACTCTCTCTTCCACTCACTTCCTGTCATCTCTAATCTGCCCCCCCCCAGCGGTCGCTATAGTAATGACCCAGCGGTCGCTATAGTAATGACCCAGCGGTCGCTATAGTAATGACCCAGCGGTCGCTATAGTAATGACCCTGCCTCTCTAATCTGCCCCCTCCAGCGGTCCAACTACCTGCACAGGGAGGTGCTGGCGATGGCGGCGCAGTACCCCAACGTGCGGGCGACGCCCTGGCGCATGGTCACCATCTGGGGCGGAGCCAGCCTGCTGACCGCCTACCTGCAGAGCATGGCCGACCTGCTGGACATGAGCGACTGGACCTGGGACTACTACATCAACCTCAGCGCTACCGACTTCCCCACCAGGTGTGTGTGTGTGTGTGTGTGTGACCTGGGACTACTACATCAACCTCAGCGCCACCGACTTCCCCACCAGGTGTGTGTGTGTGTGTGTGTGTGTGTGTGTGTGTGTGTGTGTGTGTGTGTGTGTGTGTGTGTGACCTGGGACTACTACATCAACCTCAGCGCCACCGACTTCCCCACCAGGTGTGTGTGTGTGTGTGTGTGTGTGTGTGTGTGTGTGTGACCTGGGACTACTACATCAACCTCAGCGCCACCGACTTCCCCACCAGGTGTGTGTGTGTGTGTGTGACCTGGGACTACTACATCAACCTCAGCGCTACCGACTTCCCCACCAGGTGTGTGTGTGTGTGTGTGACCTGGGACTACTACATCAACCTCAGCGCTACCGACTTCCTCTCCAGGTGTGTGTGTGTGTGTGTGTGTGTGTGACCTGGGACTACTACATCAACCTCAGCGCTACCGACTTCCCCACCAGGTGTGTGTGTGTGTGTGTGACCTGGGACTACTACATCAACCTCAGCGCTACCGACTTCCCCACCAGGTGTGTGTGTGTGGACTACTACATCAACCTCAGCGCTACCGACTTCCCCACCTGGTGTGTGTGTGTGTGTGTGTCAGGGTTCGTACGGGTGCTTGAAATCTTTGAAAATGCTTGAATTTTAATGTTGTGTTTTCAAGGTTTGAAAAGTGCTTCAATTTTGGATAAAGCGATTGAAAATTCCTGAAATTCTAACTAACTTTCTAAACGGTTATCTGACGGAATAGTTAGCTTATTAGATGCAGAAATGAAATAAGTCGGAGAGTTTAAAATGAAACCTGCTCAGCATGGTCCTTGTCGTGCCTCTGCGTGTGTGACCGGTCTTTGCCAGTCTCATGCGTGGCCCTGCCACACTGAAGACCGTGGGCTATGCAGAGCGTTGCTTAGAAAACAGCTATCTTGGACTGCTGGACAGAAATTGTGTCATAGTGTCATATAAGTAGGCTGTGTCATAAGCCTACCGATATATTGCTAGGTCGACGTTGATGTCAAAACGAAAGTAGAGTTGAATCTGCTATCGCGGAGTGTGTCCTAAACTATTAAACGAATGCAACGCAGTGTCTGACCTGAGCAAAATGCTGCAACAAAGTTACCGCTTGGAAAGCTAGCAGAGGTTGAGCAGATAGTGGTGGGGAGGTGAGAAAGCTAAACTCAATAAAGACGCTAACGAGATGCTAACGTGTAGCAGTCAACATAATCATATGATGAACATAAATCTGTGCATTGGTACAGAAAATAAGTCCAGAGATTGTGGTCAACGTAGCAGATATTCAAAAAGTTGTGTGTGCAACATTTGCATGTGCTTTCTTAGTTGTGCCACATCTGCATGTGCAACATCTGGAGCCTTTGTGTGGCTATTACCATGGTTCCATGTGGCCATGTAATGCATTCAGAGCAGCCCAAAGAGGTGGGAGGGGGGCATGGGATGCCCGTTGGGCGCGGATAGAAGGGGGCATGGGATCCCCGATAGAAGGGGGCATGGGATGCCCGATGCCCGTTGGGCGCGGATAGAAGCCGTTGGGCGCGGATAGAAGGGGGCATGGGATGCCCGATGCCCGTTGGGCACGGATAGAAGGGGGCATGGGATGCCCGTTGGGCACGGATAGAAGGGGCCCGTTGGGCGCGGATAGAAGGGGGCACGGATAGAAGGGGGCATGGGATCCCCGTTGGGCACGGATAGAAGGGGGCATGGGATGCCCGTTGGGCGCGGATAGAAGGGGGCATGGGATGCCCGTTGGGCACGGATAGAAGGGGGCATGGGATGCCCGTTGGGCATGGATAGAAGGGGGCATGGGATGAGTAAAGGAGAGAAAAACTCACTTGTCTGGTTAAAAAGTGTCATAGCTTAGTCTAGGGTGCAATTGTTTTGGTTTGAATATTATTTACATGGTCACATAAGTTAACAATAGTTTGAGCTAGTAGTTAAGCTCTAGTTTAACTTAAAAAGAGCACTGATCAAATGTTACAGGAGAGGAAGGGTGGACATAGCAGTGGGTAATTTCTCAATCTATACATCCGGTTTTTTCAATTGGTATTTTTAGAATGTTATGGTAGACTATTCTGCAACGTTTACATCCAGTAAGCGATGGCTCAAGAGAGGATTATTGTGCAATTCAAGTCAGTGTTCTCTGTAATCAGGTTTCACTTCACTTAACTGAGATCAGCCTCCTTTGCACTCCCTTTCTCTGTCAGATATTTAACCATTTAGCATACCATTTCCAGGTATTTAACCATTTAGCATACCATTTCCCAGGTATTTAACCATTTAGCATACCATTTCCAGGTATTTAACCATTTAGCATACCATTTCCCAGGTATTTAACCATTTAGCATACCATTTCCCAGTTTGTAATAAGTGATTATTATTTGGCACAGCAATGAGTGATGGCCAACTACTGTAGCCTAACCTATTATTTTGTGCTGAATAAAGTGCTTGAAAAGTTTGAAAATTGACCTTGAAAGTGTTGGAATTTGACCTTGGAATAGGTGTACGAACCCAGGTGTGTGTGTGTATGACCTGGGACTACTACATCAACCTCAGCGCTACCGACTTCCTCTCCAGGTGTGTGTGTGTGTGTGTGTGTGTGTGACCTGGGACTACTACATCAACCTCAGCGCTACCGACTTCCCCACCAGGTGTGTGTGTGTGTGTGTGACCTGGGACTACTACATCAACCTCAGCGCTACCGACTTCCCCACCAGGTGTGTGTGTGTGTGTGTGTGACCTGGGACTACTACATCAACCTCAGCGCTACCGACTTCCCCACCAGGTGTGTGTGTGTGTGTGTGTGACCTGGGACTACTACATCAACCTCAGCGCTACCGACTTCCCCACCAGGTGTGTGTGTGTGTGTGTGTGACCTGGGACTACTACATCAACCTCAGCGCTACCGACTTCCCCACCAGGTGTGTGTGTGTGTGTGTGTGTGTGTGTGTGACCTGGGACTACTACATCAACCTCAGCGCTACCGACTTCCCCACCAGGTGTGTGTGTGTGTGTGTGTGACCTGGGACTACTACATCAACCTCAGCGCTACCGACTTCCCCACCAGGTGTGTGTGTGTGTGTGAGTGACCTGGGACTACTACATCAACCTCAGCGCTACCGACTTCCCCACCAGGTGTGTGTGTGTGTGTGTGTGTGTGTGTGTGACCTGGGACTACTACATCAACCTCAGCGCTACCGACTTCCCCACCAGGTGTGTGTGTGTGTGTGTGTGAGACCTGGGACTACTACATCAACCTCAGCGCTACCGACTTCCCCACCAGGTGTGTGTGTGTGGACTACTACATCAACCTCAGCGTTACCACTTCCCCACCAGGTGTGTGTGTGTGTGTGTGTGTGACCTGGGACTACTACATCAACCTCAGCGCTACCGACTTCCCCACCTGGTGTGTGTGTGTGTGTGTGTCAGGGTTCGTACGGGTGCTTGAAATCTTTGAAAATGCTTGAATTTTAATGTTGTGTTTTCAAGGTTTGAAAAGTGCTTCAATTTTGGATAAAGCGATTGAAAATTCCTGAAATTCTAACTAACTTTCTAAACGGTTATCTGACGGAATAGTTAGCTTATTAGATGCAGAAATGAAATAAGTCGGAGAGTTTAAAATGAAACCTGCTCAGCATGGTCCTTGTCGTGCCTCTGCGTGTGTGACCGGTCTTTGCCAGTCTCATGCGTGGCCCTGCCACACTGAAGACCGTGGGCTATGCAGAGCGTTGCTTAGAAAACAGCTATCTTGGACTGCTGGACAGAAATTGTGTCATAGTGTCATATAAGTAGGCTGTGTCATAAGCCTACCGATATATTGCTAGGTCGACGTTGATGTCAAAACGAAAGTAGAGTTGAATCTGCTATCGCGGAGTGTGTCCTAAACTATTAAACGAATGCAACGCAGTGTCTGACCTGAGCAAAATGCTGCAACAAAGTTACCGCTTGGAAAGCTAGCAGAGGTTGAGCAGATAGTGGTGGGGAGGTGAGAAAGCTAAACTCAATAAAGACGCTAACGAGATGCTAACGTGTAGCAGTCAACATAATCATATGATGAACATAAATCTGTGCATTGGTACAGAAAATAAGTCCAGAGATTGTGGTCAACGTAGCAGATATTCAAAAAGTTGTGTGTGCAACATTTGCATGTGCTTTCTTAGTTGTGCCACATCTGCATGTGCAACATCTGGAGCCTTTGTGTGGCTATTACCATGGTTCCATGTGGCCATGTAATGCATTCAGAGCAGCCCAAAGAGGTGGGAGGGGGGCATGGGATGCCCGTTGGGCGCGGATAGAAGGGGGCATGGGATCCCCGATAGAAGGGGGCATGGGATGCCCGATGCCCGTTGGGCGCGGATAGAAGCCGTTGGGCGCGGATAGAAGGGGGCATGGGATGCCCGATGCCCGTTGGGCACGGATAGAAGGGGGCATGGGATGCCCGTTGGGCACGGATAGAAGGGGCCCGTTGGGCGCGGATAGAAGGGGGCACGGATAGAAGGGGGCATGGGATCCCCGTTGGGCACGGATAGAAGGGGGCATGGGATGCCCGTTGGGCGCGGATAGAAGGGGGCATGGGATGCCCGTTGGGCACGGATAGAAGGGGGCATGGGATGCCCGTTGGGCATGGATAGAAGGGGGCATGGGATGAGTAAAGGAGAGAAAAACTCACTTGTCTGGTTAAAAAGTGTCATAGCTTAGTCTAGGGTGCAATTGTTTTGGTTTGAATATTATTTACATGGTCACATAAGTTAACAATAGTTTGAGCTAGTAGTTAAGCTCTAGTTTAACTTAAAAAGAGCACTGATCAAATGTTACAGGAGAGGAAGGGTGGACATAGCAGTGGGTAATTTCTCAATCTATACATCCGGTTTTTTCAATTGGTATTTTTAGAATGTTATGGTAGACTATTCTGCAACGTTTACATCCAGTAAGCGATGGCTCAAGAGAGGATTATTGTGCAATTCAAGTCAGTGTTCTCTGTAATCAGGTTTCACTTCACTTAACTGAGATCAGCCTCCTTTGCACTCCCTTTCTCTGTCAGATATTTAACCATTTAGCATACCATTTCCAGGTATTTAACCATTTAGCATACCATTTCCCAGGTATTTAACCATTTAGCATACCATTTCCAGGTATTTAACCATTTAGCATACCATTTCCCAGGTATTTAACCATTTAGCATACCATTTCCCAGTTTGTAATAAGTGATTATTATTTGGCACAGCAATGAGTGATGGCCAACTACTGTAGCCTAACCTATTATTTTGTGCTGAATAAAGTGCTTGAAAAGTTTGAAAATTGACCTTGAAAGTGTTGGAATTTGACCTTGGAATAGGTGTACGAACCCAGGTGTGTGTGTGTATGACCTGGGACTACTACATCAACCTCAGCGCTACCGACTTCCTCTCCAGGTGTGTGTGTGTGTGTGTGTGTGTGTGTGACCTGGGACTACTACATCAACCTCAGCGCCACCGACTTCCCCACCAGGTGTGTGTGTGTGTGAGACCTGGGACTACTACATCAACCTCAGCGCTACCGACTTCCCCACCAGGTGTGTGTGTGTGTGTGTGTGTGTGTGTGTGTGAGACCTGGGACTACTACATCAACCTCAGCGCCACCGACTTCCCCACCAGGTGTGTGTGTGTGTGAGACCTGGGACTACTACATCAACCTCAGCGCTACCGACTTCCCCACCAGGTGTGTGTGTGTGTGTGTGTGTGTGTGTGTGGACTACTACATCAACCTCAGCGCTACCGACTTCCCCACCAGGTGTGTGTGTGTGTGTGACCTGGGACTACTACATCAACCTCAGCGCTACCGACTTCCCCACCAGGTGTGTGTGTGTGTGTGTGAGACCTGGGACTACTACATCAACCTCAGCGCTACCGACTTCCCCACCAGGTGTGTGTGTGTGTGTGTGTGTGTGTGTGTGGACTACTACATCAACCTCAGCGCTACCGACTTCCCCACCAGGTGTGTGTGTGTGTGTGTGTGACCTGGGACTACTACATCAACCTCAGCGCTACCACTTCCCCACCAGGTGTGTGTGTGTGTGTGTGAGACCTGGGACTACTACATCAACCTCAGCGCCACCGACTTCCCCACCAGGTGTGTGTGTGTGTGTGTGTGTGTGTGAGACCTGGGACTACTACATCAACCTCAGCGCTACCGACTTCCCCACCAGGTGTGTGTGTGTGGACTACTACATCAACCTCAGCGTTACCACTTCCCCACCAGGTGTGTGTGTGTGTGTGTGTGTGTGACCTGGGACTACTACATCAACCTTAGCGCTACTGACTTCCCCTCCAGGTGCGTGTGTGTGTGTGCGTGTGCGTGCGTGCGTGCGTGCGTGCTTGTTTGTTTGTTTGTTTGTTTGTTTGTTTGTGTGTGTGTGTGTGTGTGTGTGTGTGTGAGTAGGTGTGTTTATGTTTACCAGTTGGCAGTGTAGTCTCCCACTGATCCCCCCTCTCTCTCCATCTCAGGACTAATGACGAGTTGGTGGCGTTCCTCTCTAAGCACAGAGACAAAAACTTTCTCAAGTCTCATGGGCGAGAAAATGCAAGGTAGCACACACACCTTTGCCAACACAACACCTTTGTAATGAGACTGACATGCCGGAACTTGAACCACATTCTGCTTTATCTCTTTATCTCTTCACACACACACACACACAAACAATTACTGGCACTCTAATGCTAAGATCTAGTTCTCTTGTTGGTAAACTTGTTTCTCAGAAGTGTGATAGCCATCTAGAGTTCTCATAGAAATGCTAGCTCCGCGACCTTTACACACCAACCGCAAACACACACATATGCTTGCACACACACACACGCATATGCTTGCACACACACACACGCATATGCTTGCACACACACACACGCATATGCTTGCACACACACACACACACGCATATGCTTGCACACACACACACACGCATATGCTTGCACACACACACACACGCCCACACGGAAAGAGAGATGGGGTTACAGCAATAGACATGTCATTTGTCTTCCTTCAATTGTAAATATAAGGGCCAACATTGCATTAACACCACACCGCTAAACTGAGAACAAATTCACACACACACACATGTACCACGTGTGTGTGTGGGTTTATTAAGAAGCAGGGTCTGGACAGGCTGTTCCATGAGTGTGATAACCACATGTGTGTGTGTGTGTGTGTGTGTGTGTGTGTGTGTAGGTTTATTAAGAAGCAGGGTCTGGACAGGCTGTTCCATGAGTGTGATAACCACATGTGTGTGTGTGTGTGTGTGTGTGTAGGTTTATTAAGAAGCAGGGTCTGGACAGGCTGTTCCATGAGTGTGATAACCACATGTGTGTGTGTGTGTGTGTGTGTGTAGGTTTATTAAGAAGCAGGGTCTGGACCGGCTGTTCCATGAGTGTGATAACCACACATGTGTGTGTGTGTGTGTGTGTGTAGGTTTATTAAGAAGCAGGGTCTGGACAGGCTGTTCCATGAGTGTGATAACCACGTGTGTGTGTGTGTGTGTGTGTGTGTAGGTTTATTAAGAAGCAGGGTCTGGACAGGCTGTTCCATGAGTGTGATAACCACATGTGTGTGTGTGTGTGTGTGTGTGTGTGTGTGTGTGTGTGTGTGTAGGTTTATTAAGAAGCAGGGTCTGGACAGGCTGTTCCATGAGTGTGATAACCACATGTGTGTGTGTGTGTGTGTGTAGGTTTATTAAGAAGCAGGGTCTGGACCGGCTGTTCCATGAGTGTGATAACCACATGTGTGTGTGTGTGTAGGTTTATTAAGAAGCAGGGTCTGGACAGGCTGTTCCATGAGTGTGATAACCACGTGTGTGTGTGTGTGTGTGTGTAGGTTTATTAAGAAGCAGTGTCTGGACAGGCTGTTCCATGAGTGTGATAACCACATGTGTGTGTGTGTGTGTGTGTGTGTGTGTGTGTGTGTGTATGTGTGTAGGTTTATTAAGAAGCAGGGTCTGGACAGGCTGTTCCATGAGTGTGATAACCACATGTGTGTGTGTGTGTGTGTGTGTGTGTGTGTAGGTTTATTAAGAAGCAGGGTCTGGACAGGCTGTTCCATGAGTGTGATAACCACATGTGTGTGTGTGTGTGTGTGTGTGTGTGTGTGTGTAGGTTTATTAAGAAGCAGGGTCTGGACAGGCTGTTCCATGAGTGTGATAACCACATGTGTGTGTGTGTGTGTGTGTGTGTGTGTAGGTTTATTAAGAAGCAGGGTCTGGACAGGCTGTTCCATGAGTGTGATAACCACATGTGTGTGTGTGTGTGTGTGTGTGTGTGTGTAGGTTTATTAAGAAGCAGGGTCTGGACAGGCTGTTCCATGAGTGTGATAACCACATGTGTGTGTGTGTGTGTGTGTGTGTAGGTTTATTAAGAAGCAGGGTCTGGACAGGCTGTTCCATGAGTGTGATAACCACATGTGTGTGTGTGTGTGTGTGTGTGTGTGTGTGTGTGTGTGTGTGTGTGTGTGTGTGTGTGTGTGTAGGTTTATTAAGAAGCAGGGTCTGGACCGGCTGTTCCATGAGTGTGATGACCACATGTGGCGGCTGGGAGAGCGTGGTATCCCAGAAGGCCTTGAGGTGTCCGGAGGCTCTGATTGGTTTGCGCTCACACACCCCTTCGTGGAGTACGTGGTGAAGTCACAGGACGCGTTGGTGGTGGGACTCAAGAAGTTCTACACCTACGCACTGCTGCCTGCAGAGGTAACACACACACACACACACACTCCTGCTTGCTGAAGCAACACCCACACACACACACACCCAAATGCCTGCATAATGGGCTCACACACAGGTATAACACACACACACACCTACACACTGCTGCCTGCAGAGGTTACACACACACACACACACACACACACACACAAAGGCCTGCATAATGGGCTCGCACACAGGTATGTGTAACACACACACATACCTACACACTGCCTGCAGAGGTTACACACACACACACACACACACACACACCTACACACTCCTGCTTGCGGAAGCAACACACACACACACACACACAAAGGCCTGCATAATGGGCTCACAGACAGGTACAGTGATGGCCAAAAGTATTGGCACCCATGCTAAAGTTGACTGAAAAGAGGAATATAAAATCATCTTTTGGAAATTGATCTTAATGCCTTAAGTGAAAAATGAGGAAATATCTA
>NC_055980.1:27391144-27396144 GCF_018492685.1 Alosa sapidissima
TGAGTGTGTGTGAGTGTGTGTGAGCGTGTGTGAGCGTGTGTGACTATGTGTCTGTGTGAGCATGTGTTTGTGTTTTGTCTGATTCTTCGTTGATTGTATTATTTAGTTGTTTACTGTTTTTTTTGTTTATCATCAGGGTTTTGCCTGTTTTCTTAAGAGTCATTTTACTCCTAATAGGACAGTACACACACACACACACACACACACACACACACACAGTACGTATACACTCACACCATGGTACAACAGCAATACTTGTGCAGACCCTCACACACAAATGAGCACATATGGGAGAGTGACCAGCGACAGACCATTGGAGCGCTGCTGGGTGTCATCTGGCCAATCAGATGCCTGAGATCAAAGTGCTCTGTAGCAGGAGGAAGGGGTTGGGAGTTAGTCCCGCCCCCCAGCAGACATTGGCTGGATGTGTGAATGGCTCCGTTTACACCCTGTTGAGCCAAAACGCAGACATGGACACACACACACACACACACAGACATACACGTGTACATTTGATCAGAGCTATGTGTGAATGTCTATGACTGAGTTTACGCCCCATTTGTCATGGCAACCATGCATCACCTTGACATCTGATATGTCCCGGGAGGCCAAATCTCACTCACACACACACACACACACACACACACACACACCAACCTCAGTTTGGACATTTGAAACACTTCTCTGTCTTTAGGAGAAATGACACTTTGGACTCTCTGTTGTCTGACTGAAGTCCTACAGTTATGGCAGCAATGCTGATTTTAGCCAGGAGTGTGTGTAGGTGAACAGATTTTAGCCAGGAGTGTGTGTAGGTGAACAGATTTTAGCCAGGAGTGTGTGTAGGTGAGCTGATTTTAGCCAGGGGTGTGTGTAGGTGAACAGATTTTAGCCAGGAGTGTGTGTAGGTGAACAGATTTTACAGTGTCTGAATGTTCCTGTCGCCAACCCCCCTCGCTGCAAAGCATCCTGGGACAGACAGGAAGTGCCTGACGACTGTGAACAGGCCAATCGCTTCCTCTTTCTGAACCTGAAGCCAGAAACGTTACAACGTGCTTCTCTTGGGGGCGGAGATGGAATTTTACATTTATTTACAATCATTTTACAATTATTTACAGTGGGAGAACTTGTTTGTTTGGAGCACGGATCCCGGTTGTGACGTGGCGTTGCAGAACGGTGATGTTCATCTGTACAGCAGGGGTCCCGTGCGTTCATAAAGACGCCAAATCACCTCCGTCAAATGTGTCTGTTGTGTCTTAGGTCGAACGCTATCGGTTTACTGACTGTCTTTTATTTTTTGTTTGTTTTTTTCCGAATTTATTTTGTAAGTCAACCTTAACGTGTATATGTGGGTATATGGGTAATGGTGGTGTTTCTCCCCCGTAGGCTACGTTCGTTTTTTGCACCGTTTCATCCACTCAATGACAATTTTTTAAGTGTCCTTTTTTTCTTGCACATATAAGCTTCATAGAAGCCACGGTGGGAACGGTTAGGATAGAGGCGAGCTACGAACGGGAGAATATCCATATTTTTATATTTATATTCTTGCTGAAGAAGGAAGTTTTTTTTTTCACGTCAGTCACATCATGACGCTGCTTTGGCGCACTATGTGTTCTGCTGCGTTCTGCTCTGTCTGTGGATCTGAAGGTGTGTGTGTGTGTGTGTGTGTGTGAGTGAGAGAGAGAGCAGCGAGGCTACCTTTACTGTTTTCAGATGTTGCGTCCAACTCCACGGCCTCCCGATTTACACAGAGCGAGTCATGCTTGCTGTCGAGAGAAAGCAACAGGTCTAATTGGTGGCTCAATAAAGATGTTAAATTATAATGCACTGTCTCATTTCTTTTGTCACGTTTGATATCATTTTGGGTTCATTTCAGCTGTGTGGTGTTGCCTACATGGGCTTGAAGCTTTGTTTACACACATCCTAAGAGCCAACCGGACATATAATCCTTCCCTCGGGGCAAATAGACAGTCCTCTTCGGTTGCCATGGTGCACCCACTCAGGCGCGTGGACATGGCTGCAGCCAGCCGGGCTCCACAATAAATCATGACGGTCATATCTCCCTTCCTGGGTCCAACGTCATCTGGTTGTTCCAGGGGAAGATTTGCACTCAGATAGGTTTAAACTAAAGCTGGCCTGCTTCACAACACTGGCTTCAGTAACTGACACTACTGTTGGTAATCCTGGGAGTCAACTATCCTCAATATAATCCATCCTCTTTGGCTCAGTCAAATGCTATATTTTATTGTCCTTTCTCAGCTAAGGCGAAGATTAAATAAACGGTTACATTTGGAACTCTTGAGCGAAGGAGTCGCGGTCGGCTGCTTTATCAAGCAGAGCGCGCTGTCCGTGGTGCTGACGACGCGTCAGAGGATGATATGGTATTTCCTTATCGGTGCGACCCGCCCCCCCCCCCACACACTTACGCCCGCGCCTTTACACTGTTCCGACGGGAACGGACGCGCTGTTAAAATATTAATTGAATTCACAGAACTCCGCTTCAGATGAGTGTAATCCCTGCCATGTGCATTTGTGCTGATCAGTGAGGAGAAGAAATTTTAGACTCCGGCAGCACGGGAGGGGGCTTGGGGGACCGGCGGGGGAGGGAGAGTGCGCGGGGAAGAAGAAAGTTGCCACGACAAATCTCACAGTCACGCTCTCTGAGAGAACAGCTGAAGTGACTCGTCAAAAGCTGCCGCCGCGCTATTAATGCCGTATCCAGAGCACGTGGAGAAAATGGAGTTCACTTCGGAAGTGGAGGTGGCGGACGATGCCGAGGTGTTGTTCCCGGACAGCGCTTACGGATCTTCCGCCGTGGACACCGACACGGAGGACAGCAAGACCCAATCCACCGTCACTCTTACGTATGATGAGGATATAATGCATAAGGTGAGCCGCCTAACATTAAACCGTTTAAAAAAAAAAAACTGCCGGTTCAATCAAGGCTGTTATAATGCCACTTAACTTCAGCTAAACCCTTAAAGTTCTAGAACCTCTTGGCTAGCTGCCAATCAAAAGTACCAAGCTATAAACTTTAAACGCCATTTTTGAATGAGTGAATCGATAGATGATGTAACCAGTTTTCCTACTTGTTTACTTACATCTGAAAGAGGTATTGGTTGAATATAGAAACAGTTTTATTCCTGGCGTGTTTATAAATTGTTATGTGAAATCCTCCTGGTAGGTGAGGACTTGGACTTGGTTGTGGTTAATATCAGTTCTCTGGTGAAGTTTCCGCTGCAGTGCAGTCAGAACGTAGCTCTTGGTCAAGGCTGCGCTTGGCAGACGATACCAGTTCCGTACACCTCCAACTGAGTCAGCACAGCAAACACACACACTCTCTTTCACACACAAACACACACACACACAGAGCCAGGGTGAGCAGAGTTTGCCAGTTCATGACAACACTCTCCAGGACAGAGTGCAGACTGAGGCCGAGTTCTTCTGGGGGATTTAAAACCCAAATACATGTCCACTGCGTTATACAATATTAACATCTGAGAGACATAAGTTATTTAAATGGTTTATTTTATGCTTACCAGAGTTGGTTTGCTGTCAGTGGAGAGCAGTATCTCTGGCACAGATGGACTTAATGGCTGCTGTGTGTGTGTGTGTGTGTGTGTGTGAGAGAGTGTGTGTTTGTGTGGCTATCTCTGGCAGTGATGCACTTGATGCTGCCTGCTGTTTGTGTTGCTTCCTCAAAAGCAGCTTTGAGATGAGATGGGTTAAATGAATAGAAGTGTGTGTTTGGATGGGTTACTCTTATGAGAGGAGAGGGCAGTGTGTGTGTGTGTGTGTGTGTGTGTGTGTGTGTGTGTGTGTGTGTGTTGGGATGGGTTACTCTTAGGAGAGGAGAGGGCAGTGTGTGTGTGTGTGTTTTTGAGGAGAGCACACAGCTACAACTGACTTCTGGGTGTCATCGCATGATGTCACATAGCCTATTGCAAAGCATTGCTTTTACACAGAAGTTTTCCAAACAAGGCACTGTTTCACAAAAAGCAGTGATTTTGAGAAGACAGGACTGGTGAATATGTGTAACACACACACACACACACACACACATACATCAGTGTGTTAGTAGCAGTAATAATGTGTGTCAAACTCCAACACATACACACACCAGTGTGTTAGTGGCAGTAATAATGTGTGTCAAACTCCAACACATACACACACCAGTGTGTTAGTGGCAGTAATAATGTGTGTCAAACTCCAACATATACACACACCAGTGTGTTAGTGGCAGTAATAACAGAGAGGGTTAAAGCGGAGTGAGAGGCGCAAACGTTCGACAATTTCCGCGTTCGATTATTGCAAGGGGGAGGGGGGGAAATCCCCCTTTATGCAGACCAGAGTAAACCCTCGCTGCACTAATGTCAATGGAGACTTGTGGAATTTTACCAATAAATTGGTCATTATGTCTTTCTGGATTTGTTGAGGTTTTTTTGGAAAATTTTGTCATAATCTGTAAGTGTTTGGGATCATTTCAAGCCTAAAAGTGTAATTTTTTAGTGTTCGGATTTGTAATAAAATAACCTAATATCAGACCATGCTGCTGCCAGTTACTGTCCGGTTGTTAGCATGCTAGCTAGCCTCTTAGCTAAGGTAACATTTTAAACGGAGAAGTGTAATTTCTTTGAAATGACAACTAGCTGAATAACATTACTGACATTAGTTAAAGTGGATAGTTTATACTCAAGTGAATTTGCAACAGTATATTAAGTTTAAGCGAAGTCCTTCAACTAGTCACTTGTTAGCGCATAGCTGTACTATTGCCATAGCTACTCCCATCCACTTGTATAGCATTTTAAGCTAGCGTTAGCTAGCAAGCTAGCTCGGTTCACATGACTAATTAAATTATTCATATCATGTCCTAAAGAATGATTCATTGGTATCATACACGACTATATACAATAATACTGTGAACACAATTATGTTTATTTGTTCTTATTGCTTATTAAGAGAGAAAGTTTATTTAGTGACGTAGGGTGACACTCCCACTTATG
>NC_055980.1:27401144-27403644 GCF_018492685.1 Alosa sapidissima
TTTCTAGGCTAGTTATTTACAACATTAATGATGAAAACAAGGACATTTTCTAAGTGACTCCAAACTGTTATGACGTAACGGAAGAAGATGGAGCAGGAGAGATAGGGATGAGAGAGAGAGAGAGAGAGAGAGAGAGAGAGAGGGAGGGAGAGAGGGAGGGAGGGAGAGACAGAGGGAGGGAGAGAGAGAGACAGAGAGGGAGAGAGACAGAGAGACAGAGAGGGAGGGAGGGAGGGAGAGAGACAGAGAGGGAGAGAGGGAGAGACCGAGAGAGGGAGGGAGAGAGAGAGAGAGAAACACAGAGAGGATGAGGGGGAAGGAGAGAAGCACAGTGGGCATCGCCATGGTAACCGCATCTTCTGCGATCTCTGCACTCACTTCTGGTGTCTCTGACAAGCTGCACACACACACACACACACACACACACACACACACACACACACACACACACACACACACACACACAGACACATTCCAACACTAGTGATTTGGTAGTCATTTTGCTGGGCTTCAATGATGCATAAGGACATTAAAAAGTAATAATGTTTTGAAGGTCCATACACCCACACACAACACAACTTACAGAAAACACACAAGTTCACACAAACATATTCCATGACACACACACACACACACACACACACACACACACACACACACACACACACACACACACACACACTCACACACATACAGTTTCTGACACCTCGAAAACACACCAACTCTCTACATTGTTCTCTTGTGTGGGCAACACACACACACACATGCACACACACATGCACACACACATGCACACACACAGACACACACACAGACACACACACAGTCACTGTCACACTCTTAAGTAGGTATGATTCACCAACACAAGCCCATTATGTGTGTGTTTGAGTGTGTGTGTGTGTGTGTTTGAGTGTGTGTGTGTGTGTGTGTGTGTGTGTGTCAGGAAAAGAGCTCATTCAGAGCCAGCAGCACTATGCGCCCTGCTGTCCTCGACTGCCTCTGGCTCTGATCTGGCTCTGATCTGGCCCGGTTTCAGCGCTCAGAGCTCAGCGGCAGTGTGTGTGGATGAGCTCTAAGCCCTATGAGCAGCACAAACACTATGGGTGTGTTCGAAACGGGTAAAGTTGCTGCCTTTTAAGATATCTAACTGGGGAGCAAGGCAGCAAGTGCGGTTCAAAACCGAAAAAAACAAATTCTGCTGCCTTTTAAGATATCTTAGAATTCCCAAATAACGGTCATTTTTGAAGGCAGCATCGATGCACACTTCATGCTCCCTCCTACCCATAATCCCTTGCGGCAACGTCTGAAACAGCTGTGAAAGGTAAACAAACATGGCAGATGACATCGGTAACGGCTGCTGAATTTGTTTAAAATGTCATTTGTGTGACCTTATTTTGCTTAGATTTGTAGATTAGAGATGAGAAATAAACAATTTACTATCTGATTATGCCATTGTTGTAACCATTAATAGCGTCTGGTCTGATATATCTGCCGGCTGTAAAACTAATTTATACCGTTAGCCTGCTAGCTTACGTAAACTAATTTAGTTTAACGTCAGGCCTTTGCTAACGTCATACCGTAGTGTTGTAGTTCCGTAGTAGTGTCCCAAAGATTCTAGAGTGCTACGCTCATTTTTAAAAGATGCATTTAATCCAAAGTCATGTCTAGTGAGACAGCTCTCTATGTAGGGAGGGAGGCAGTAGGCAGCTGTCTCCCGTTTCGAACACACCCTATATGGGATTAGAATGCTGCCAGACGCAGGGTTCCAAAGGTGATGATGCAATAATCAACTCAAGTGAGTGGAACAATGACTATAGATTCTATAGAACTCTACTGAATGGAGCCACACAGAGCTCTAGAGAGAAGCCTCTGGAGTCACACTGTCCTCACTCACGGAAATGGAATGGCAGATCAGAATCAGAATGGGAATTCTTTAGTAGTAGGCTACTGAGTACAAGGATATCATTCTGGAATGACTTGGGAAAAAAGGTTGTTTATGGGACTGGATTCATCACAGGACATCCACACATATTCCTTCTTGTATCATATTCTCCACTGCAAACATATGAAACAACCAGACCATTACTCTGCAGTGCTGTCCAATGTGATTTTTGTGTGCGTGTGTGTGTGTGTGTGTGTCTGTGTGTGTCTGTGTGTGTGTGTGTGTGTGTGTGTGTCTGTGTGTCTGTGTGTGTGTGTACAGTGCATTTGGAGCTGTGATAATTTGATTTCCTGCTGAATCAAAAAGTCTATTTTGAAACAAGTGACTAAACCACAGACCAGCACGTCATACTATGATTAAGTTTGAGTGTGTGTGCAAGTGCATGCATGTTTGTGTGTGTGTCTGCGCGTGTGGGTGTGTGTGTATGAGGGTAGTGATGGGACATTCGACACTGAAGCTTGTATCACTTCAGCGAAGCAAACTGTTTCGACACAGTGTGTTGGAGCTTGTATCAAATTGGCATAAGCACGTGACTGGTGACGTCCGAAGCTTCAAACG
>NC_055980.1:27413644-27416144 GCF_018492685.1 Alosa sapidissima
ACACACACACACAGAACCCTACCACCCCTCCTACACACACACACACACACACACACACACAGAACCCTACCACCCCTCCTACACACACACACACACACACAGAACCCTACCACCCCTCCTACACACACACACACACACACAGAACCCTACCACCCCTCCTACACACACACACACACACACACACAGACACACAGACACACACACACACACACAGAACCCTACCACCCCTCCTACACACACACACACACACACACACAGACACACACACACAGACACACACACACAGAACCCTACCACCCCTCCTACACACACACACACAGACACACAGACACACAGACACACAGACACACAGACACACAGACACACAGACACACAGACACACAGACACACAGACACAGAACCCTACCACCCCTCCTACACACACACACACAGACACACAGACACACAGACACACAGACACACAGACACACAGACACAGAACCCTACCACCCCTCCTACACACACACACACAGACACACAGACACACAGACACACAGACACACAGACACACAGACACACAGACACACAGACACAGAACCCTACCACCCCTCCTACACACACACACACAGACACACAGACACACAGACACACAGACACACAGACACACAGACACACAGACACACAGACACACAGACACAGAACCCTACCACCCCTCCTACACACACACACACAGACACACAGACACACAGACACACAGACACACAGACACACAGACACACAGACACACAGACACACACACACAGACACACACACACACAGACACACACACACAGACACACACACACAGAACCCTACCACCCCTCCTACACACACACACACAGACACACAGACACACAGACACACAGACACACAGACACACAGACACAGAACCCTACCACCCCTCCTACACACACACACACAGACACACAGACACACAGACACACAGACACACAGACACACACACACAGACACACAGACACACAGACACACAGACACACAGACACACAGACACAGAACCCTACCACCCCTCCTACACACACACACACAGACACACACACACAGACACAGAACCCTACCACCCCTCCTACACACACACACACACACACACACACAGACACACACACACACACACAGAACCCTACCACACCTCCTACACACACACACACACATATAACCCTACCACCCCTCCTACACACACACACACACACACACACACACACACACTTGTCTGGTGATGTTGAAATGATGATAGTTCAGCATTAGTCAGATTATCTCTGAGACACAAAAGACCAGCACTTAAACCCCTCAGTCTGTCTGTATGTCAGTCTGTCTGCCTGCCTGTCTGTCTGTCTGTTAGCCTGTCTGTCTGTCTTTCTGTCTGTTTGTTGACCTCTCTGTCTGTCTGTCTGTCTGTCTGTCTTTCTGTCTGTGTTTGTTGACCTCTCTGTCTGTCTGTCTGTCTGTCTGTCTGTCTGTCTGTCTTTCTGTCTGTGTTAGTTGACCTCTCTGTCTGTCTGTCTGTCTGTCTATCTTTCTGTCTGTGTTTGTTGACCTCTCTGTCTGTCTGTCTGTCTGTCTTTCTGTCTGTGTTAGTTGACCTGTCTGTCTGTCTGTCTGTCTGTCTGTCCATTGTTCTCTCTTTCTATTTTCTCTGCCTGTTCTCCATTTCCATTCTAACTGCGGCGGTTCCATTCAGCGTAGAGCTCATTTGCATGACAAAGACAGCAGAACCCAAACGCTTCGCGTCTCAAGCGCGTCTCAAGCGGGGGCTCCGTTTTTTTGAGCTTTTATTCTTGTTTCCTTTCTTTTTTTTACTGACATGACTACTGTCACACACACACACACACACACACACACACACACACACACACACACACACACACACACACGACTGCTGTCAAGCATCAGGTCCTTATAAGGCCAGTAAAGTTTGTATCAGGGAGAGAGAGAGATGGAGGGAGAGAGAGAGATGGAGGGAGAGAGAGAGATGGAGGGAGGGAGAGAGAGATGGAGGGAGAGAGAGAGATGGAGGGAGGGAGAGAGAGAAGGAGGGAGATATAAGAAAGGCAGTGTGATGGCTGACGGAGAGGAAGTTTGAGTTGCTTGTTTGCATGCATAAGTAATACAGGAGTTATGTCTGTGTGTGTGTGTGTGTGTGTGTGTGAGCCTGCGTGTGCGTGTGGTTTTGTATCTTCAACACTCGGGCAGATGGCAAGAATGGAAGCGCATGTAATGGCATAACAGGAACACTTTACACCTCACACACACACACACACACATACAGTACACATACATACACACCACACACACACACACACAAACACACATACAGTACACATACATACACACCACACACACACGCACACACGCGCACACACACACACACATGCAGTACACATACATACAGACACATACACACACACACACACACATACAGTACACATACATACACACCACACACACACACACACACGCACACACA
>NC_055980.1:27423644-27428644 GCF_018492685.1 Alosa sapidissima
TGGCATGGCTGGCGCCCGCTGTGGCCTGAGTGTGTCTGAGATGCCAGGAGGAGGTGGAGGAAGAGGAGGTGGGAGGAGGAGGATGGAGGGGGGGAGGGGGAGGGTGGAGGGTATTTTTAGTACACTGAATCAGGACTCACCGTGGTCACCTTTCTCTCTCTCTCTCTCTCTCTCTCTCTTTCACTGTCTCCTTCTGTTTCCCCTTTCATACTCTGTTATCTTTCTCTCCTCATCACTCCTCTCCTCCTCTCTCCTCCTCCCGATCACTCCCTCTCCTCCTCCTCCTCCTCCTCTCCTCCTCTCCTCCTCCTCTCATCACTCCTCTCCTCCTCCCAGCACTCCGACTCCTCCTCTCCTCCTCCTCCCGATCACTCCTCTCCTCCTCTCCTCCTCCTCCCATCGACTCCTCTCCTCTCCTCCCATCACTCCTCTCCTCCTCTCCTCCTCCTCCTCTCCTCCTCTCCTCCTCCTCCCATCACTCCTCTCCTCCTCTCCTCCTCCTCCCATCACTCCTCTCCTCCTCTCCTCCTCCTCCCATCACTCCTCTCCTCCTCTCCTCCTCCTCTCATCACTCCTCTCCTCCTCCTCCCATCACTCCTCTCCTCCTCTCCTCCTCCTCCCATCACTCCTCTCCTCCTCTCCTCCTCCTCTCATCACTCCTCTCCTCCTCCTCTCATCACTCCTCTCCTCCTCCTCTCATCACTCCTCTCCTCCTCCTCCCATCACTCCTCTCCTCCTCTCTCCTCCTCCTCCCATCACTCCTCTCCTCCTCTCCTCCTCCTCCCATCACTCCTCTCCTCCTCTCCTCCCTCTCCTCCTCCTCCCATCACTCCTCTCCTCCTCTCCTCCTCCTCCCATCACTCCTCTCCTCCTCTCCTCCTCCTCCTCCTCACTCCTCTCCTCCTCCTCCCATCACTCCTCTCCTCCTCTCATCACTCCTCCCATCACTCCTCTCCTCCTCCTCCCATCACTCCTCTCCTCCTCCCATCACTCCTCTCCTCACTCCTCTCCTCCTCCCATCACTCCTCTCCTCCTCTCCTCCTCCTCCCATCACTCCTCTCCTCCTCTCCTCCTCCTCTCCTCACTCCTCTCCTCCTCCTCCCATCACTCCTCTCCTCCTCTCATCACTCCTCCCATCACTCCTCTCCTCCCTCCCATCACTCCTCTCCTCCTCCCATCACTCCTCTCCTCACTCCTCTCCTCCTCCATCACTCCTCTCCTCCTCTCCTCCTCCTCTCCTCACTCCTCTCCTCCTCCTCCCATCACTCCTCTCCTCCTCTCATCACTCCTCCCATCACTCCTCTCCTCCTCCTCCCATCACTCCTCTCCTCCTCCCATCACTCCTCTCCTCACTCCTCTCCTCCTCCCATCACTCCTCTCCTCCTCTCCTCCTCCTCCCATCACTCCTCTCCTCCTCTCCTCCTCCTCTCCTCACTCCTCTCCTCCTCCTCCCATCACTCCTCTCCTCCTCTCATCACTCCTCCCATCACTCCTCTCCTCTCCTCCCATCACTCCTCTCCTCCTCCCATCACTCCTCTCCTCACTCCTCTCCTCCTCCCATCACTCCTCTCCTCCTCCTCTCATCACTCCTCTCCTCCTCCTCCCATCACTCCTCTCCTCCTCTCCTCCTCCTCCCATCACTCCTCTCCTCCTCTCCTCCTCCTCTCATCACTCCTCTCCTCCTCCTCTCATCACTCCTCTCCTCCTCCTCCCATCACTCCTCTCCTCCTCTCCTCCTCCTCCTCCCATCACTCCTCTCCTCCTCTCCTCCTCCTCCCATCACTCCTCTCCTCCTCTCCTCCTCTCCTCCTCCTCTCATCACTCCTCTCCTCCTCCTCCCATCACTCCTCTCCTCCTCCCATCACTCCTCTCCTCACTCCTCTCCTCCTCCCATCACTCCTCTCCTCCTCTCCTCCTCCTCCCATCACTCCTCTCCTCCTCCCATCACTCCTCTCCTCCTCCTCCCATCACTCCTCTCCTCCTCTCCTCCTCCTCCCATCACTCCTCTCCTCCTCCCATCACTCCTCTCCTCCTTCTCCTCCTCCTCTCCTCACTCATCTACTCTCTTCTTTTCTCTCTTTCTTTCAATTCCCTATCCTCTTTCTCCTATTCTTTTCCGCACCTCTGTTCTCTCCCTCCATCTCTTTCATCCTCCTTTCTCTCTCATCCTCCTCTCTCTCATCCTCTCTCTCTCTCTCATCCTTTGCTCTCTCATCCTCCCCTCTCATCCTCTCTCTCTCATCCTTCTCTCTCTCATCCTCTCTCTCTCTCATCCTCCTTTCTCTCATATCCTCCTCTCTCTCTCTCTCATCCTTCTCTCTCATCCTCCTCTATCTCTCTCTCTCTCTCATCCTCTCTTCCCTTTCTCCAGCTCTCCTCCTACTCTACGACATCACCAGGAAGTCCTCCTTTGACAACATCCGGGTGAGCTGACTTCCTGCTTCCTGTTTCCTGTTGGGAGTGGCTCTTGTTGCTGCTCTTTCATGTCTTATCAGCAGTTAAGCAGGCAGCCCCTTTATTTGTTTTTTCTTTACTTATTTATTTATTTCTCGCCAGCAGTGCTGATGGAGGCTTTTAGCTCCAACATCATGTTCTGTTAGAATGACAGCACAGGAAAGCAGTCTTATGTGGTTGAAGTTGACATTTGTGTGTGTGTGTGTGTGTGTGTGTTTGCGTGTGTGTGTGTGCGTGCGTGCGTGCGTGCGTGTGTGTGTGTGTGTGTGTGTGTTTGCGTGTGTGTGTGTGCGTGCGTGCGTGCGTGCGTGCGTGTGTGTGTGTGTGTGTGTGTGTGTGGTGGAATGTTTGCGAGTGGGTGGATGGGTGGACTTCTGTGTTTAGAGAGATATGAACTTCTTACAACAGGATTGCAACACTACATTGCTCTTATCTATGTGTTTATCTCTCTCTTTCTCTTTCTCTCTTTCCCTCTCTCTCTCTCAGGCTTGGCTGACTGAAATTCATGAGTATGCACAGAAGGATGTGGTCATCATGTTGCTTGGCAACAAGGTGAGCTGAACTTCCTGTCGAAATAAAGAGGTCTCCAACAAAGTATCAACATGTCTCACACATATACTAACACACACACACACACACACACACACACACACACACACACACACACACAGAGCTGCACACAAACCAAATGCCACCAAGATAAAAAAAAAACATGCTTAGTCACATGTTTCTCACATACTCATAAGAATGAGCACAGACACAACCACACACACACACACACACACACACACACGATGGTTGTGGACTTTCTCTTCCTCCACCTCTATTTTTATCTCTGTTCTGTCGTTCTTCATCTGTCTGCTTCCTCTCTCTCCATGAGTCAGGCTGAGTCTTCACTCGTTCCCCTGGATCCTCCCCTCCATCTCTCTCTCCACCTCTCTCTCCATCTCTCTCCATCTCTCTCCATCTCTCTCCACCTCTCTCCATCTCTCTCCACCTCTCTCCATCTCTCTCTCTCCATCTCTCTCTCTCTCCATCTCTATCTCTCCATCTCTCTCCACTTCTCTCTCTCTCCATCTCTCTCATTCATATCTCTCTCTCTCTCTGTCTCCTCTCTCTGGAGATCTTCTCACACACACACACACACACACACACACACACACACACACACACACACACAGACAAGAGTGAACGCTGCAAGTGTGGATGTCTGATTCTGGCATCATGGAGGGAAGTCAGCACGACCTAAAGATCTTCATGAGGAACACAAGCCATATAGTTAATGACGTGTTAAACGGCACCCTCTCCTGGGCACATGGGAACATTACACAAGCCAGACAGTTAATGACGTGTTAAACGGCGCCCTCTCCTGGCCACTGGGGGACACTACATGAGGGTCCTGTTGCCAAGTCCCTGTGCAGAGTATCTATGGCGTGATGGTTAGAGATATACATGTACAGACAGAGGAGTGTGTGTACTCTAATTTCTCATCTCTCACAATTCCCCCACACACACACACACACACACACACACACACACACACACACACACACACACACACACACACACACACACACGTAAAGAGTGAGTGTGCCTGATAAAAAGAAAAAGAAAGTTCATACGCTGCATACAGGAAGATTGACTGATGAAAGGTGTGTGTGTTGTGTGTGTGTGTGTTGTGTTGTGTGTGTGTGTTTTGCAGGTGGACATGGCTACAGAGAGAGTCATCAAACGTGAAGAAGGGGAGAAGCTGGCCAAGGTGAGGTTGTGTGTGTTAATGGTGTGTGTTTTGTTTGTAGGAGTATGGTGTGTGTGTGTGTGTCAGGACCACTTGGCTCAAAGTAGAGCTGACATAGGGGAGACCACACTGAACTTAATGTTTAAATATGATGTTAGTTTATTAACGAATGATTTGTCCGAAGTCAGTAAATGGTAAGCAAACCAAAAGTGTCGTGCATATCAGTATGATGTAAGTGTAAAGCAAAAAGGTGAACGGGCAAGGAGCGACGACCACAGCCAGCCTCTCGTCAGGCCAAGGTAGCAGAAAGAGAGAGCGAGCCGACTGGAAGGCGGTGATTTTAAAGACCCGCTCATCGGCCCACCAATTAGCGCGGCACGGCCCACCGCAACAGCTCCACCTAAAGGCGACAGAACAGCAGCAGTAGGAAATGCAGGCTGGATTACCCACACAGGGCCAAGTCAGGGAGAGACACACCCAGCACGGCATAGCCGGGCGTGACATCACTCCCCCCAAAAAAAAACGACGATCTTAAAGCAGAGGTAAGAGTATTTAGCCCTGGTGACCAAGTGGTTGCGCTGCTGCCAATTCCGGGTTCAGCATTGGAGGCTAAATACACCGGTCTATACACTGTGGTGCGGAGAATATCGGAAAGCAACTATGTGGTGTCCACCCCTGAGCGGAGGAGGAAAACACAACGTGTTCACGTTAATTTACTTAAACCATATTATTCCTCAACATCGCAGGTGGTGGGTGGTAAGACTGCTTATAGACCTGTTGGACTTGCTATTGGGGAGGGCGTACCCGA
>NC_055980.1:27433644-27441144 GCF_018492685.1 Alosa sapidissima
GGAGTGTGACGTGTCATCTTTCTGTTGCCTCCATGTTTGTGTGTAAAGCCCCCCCCCCCCCCCCACCCCCGCCCTGAGGGAGAGCTGAGGCGGCTCTGTCATCACACCTGTGCTCACCTGATGGGGGGGGCACACTAAGCCAACGCTGACCCTTGACCCCTGGCCTGACCCCAGCACCACTGGGGCATCTGTAACTAAACCTCCGCTCCACTCGTGGACTGCATTGTGTGTGTGTGTGTGTGTGTGTGTGTGTGTGTGTGTGTGTGTGTGTGTGTGTGTGTGTGTGCGCGTGCACCAGCCCTCTCTCTCCCCCTGCTGTTTGTAAGAATTTAATGTCTCACTTGATGTTGCCATTTCACTCTCTGTAGACGCGTCGGCACCCTCCGAGTGCCATGCTGAAGTGCTTTGTAATCGTTATTGATACACTTGTATGTACATAAAGCTATTTTTTGTAAAAGACGTCTGTGATGGTGGCCTGTTCATTGCTGCTTGTGTGTTGTGTTGCAGTAACTAAATATATCACTGGCTCAAAAGGCAGACGTGTTAACATCCACTAGATGGCAGCATTGCACATCCGGTGGTTCTAGAACACCTGAAATCCTTCCTACAGGCAGTAGGGGCGGGCGAGAGAGCCTTCATTCGCCCTATAATGAGTCATTTAACCATATAGACTTACGAAGATGATTAATTAACACGAAAACGTTGCCTGGTGTCCTTTTAAAATGTGACGAGAACATTGCTGGCGTCTGCCCTTTTCACAACACGATTATAAAATGGAGTGTTTGCTGAAAGGAGACGTGAAGTGACGCATCTTTTGCTCTGGGGCGTTTTAGTCGCTTTGGTGCATTTCTAACGTTTGCACAACAGTTAGTGCATTTCTCAAAAAAAAGTACAAACTGCACTGCATGGATTACCTGCAAAAGCGTGTATGTTGCTCAAAATGCTTAGTTTAGCCTAGGTCTCAAAAGAAAGTGCTTATACCAATGTAACTGTCAATCAATCAAAATGACAAGCCCTTATGTCATTGTTTATGTCAAGATTGAACAGCTGCAACATGCACAACGGCTTTGTGTTGTTTATTGTCAATATGACCGTTTACTCTGTACCAATTTGAGCAAGGCAGCACTATTTTCTATTTGGCATAGCTATTTCAAAACTACGAAGTTACACATTATGGTGTGTGGAGGGGTTTGATTGCAAGAGAGTAGACTATGTGTTTAAAAGTTTTTTTCTGTTGACAGACATTGTGAGTATAAAGAAAAAAAAGTCTTTTACAGGCTTGGGCAAATAAAAAATGACCAATATACAGCAAAACAGCCCTTGGTCAGAGCTGTGCCCCACTGTGCATCTTTCTATAGGCCTTCCAAAGATCCTTGATTACTAGCTCTGCTTGAACCCCCTCTGGGCCTACCTCCTGACGTTCCTGCCTGTCCGGTCACACAGTATATTCTAGACAGACTATGACATAGTTATGACAGCAGTTCAACACTTCGTGTAATGACTCAAGCGATGAAATAAGGCCAATTTGTTTTATGGGGTAGGACTATTCAGCATGAAACCAGTAGGCCTAGAGTGCATATTGACCAACATGACATTAGCAATCGTATGTGTAAAACAGCGGACATTTCTACAACATGAGTTGCATAGACGCAGGCCTACTAGACTGTAGCCTACACCTGTCTGCCATTTTTCAATTCAAAACTCAAATTCAAATTCAAAATTTCAATTGTTGTACATTTTCAATTGCTCGTGTCATTAGGGCGTTGCTGTTCAAGATGGGGAGAAACTGCTTTAAAGATGTGCACAACAAGTGATACGATGATATGGAGTTTGAACCACCCGTTTTGAAAATTTCAATTCCGATCTGAGAAATGTGCCAAAGTGACTGAGAAAAACTAAAATGTTTGAATTGTGAACTTCTGAATATAGACCGCTTCAACTTTCCCCACACTAAAACGGCCCTGAGTGGACTGATCGCGCATGTCCTAGCAGTGTGTTCTGGCGTGGAAGACCTTTAGCACCATTATGGAAGATTATTATCTACAAAGTCAAGATGATTATCCACCACATCAAGATGACGAGGCTATCTTGCGATATAAACCTCAGTAAGTTGCATAATGCCAACTCTAGACACTTCACAGAGACTGTGTCTGTTTTCCCTTTAAATAATGCTTTGTCTGTGTAATAACTATGTAACCTCATGTCTCAGAAACTGGAACAGAAATGCGTAACGTGCAAGCGTAGCATATCGGAAGAGTTCGGTTGTGAAATGTAGATTGTTAGGTTAGGCCTCAAAAGAACAAGAATCAAAAATAAATAGTTTAGTCTGGCTATTGTGTAGGCTGTATTCATACCTGTCAGAATTGCATCATTGCAGAAACATTTTTTTCCTGTTTTTTCTAAATCGCATCATTTAAAATAGCCGATGCCTTCAATTTCATTGTGTGACGTTTGTGGTGGAAGGCCTCGCATAATTCCGAGCCTCTTTTTCGTTCTGTGATGAAATTCAGCCCGCTGACTGGTGTGGGAGTTCAACTTCACACCTTACGGGCATTATTATGAACTACTTGCTGCCAACTCACACAGGGCATTGCCCAACCAACACGCGCAAACCACCATGGGCATTCCCTATTTATTATTAGCGCTTAATCTCCGAGCGCCCTCTCTCTCTCTCTCTATCTCTCTCTCTCTCTCTCTCGTTGCTACAGCACTCGCCTTATCTTGGCAGGGTGTGTACCTACTGCTGTTTGGAATGGTTATCAGGTCTCTCACGTCTCACCACCGGAACACGGCGACCCAGGAGGAGGCGGCGCATGGATCCACCCCGTGTTCCCGCAGGCCGTCGTGACCTCTCTGCTTCACGTTTCCGCCTGTCTGCTTTCATCACTAATCTGATAATGTATCATGATCAGGAATGGACACACGTACATCCTACTGTAGGCTATTTGAAGATAAATATAGTGTCAAATGTAAAATATCCTAATTTTAAGTAGCATATAGCAAAACAAACGGCAACATACAGTAGCCACGTCATGTATTAAAATAAAATACTGCATTTGTGTATTTTGATAATACTAAAAATGCTCTTTAAAGGGAGCATAACACCACTTTGCAAAGCTTTCAAATTTGTCTATTTAATCTATTCTCACTAAACTGACTCTTGAGTAAGCAGACAGTGTTTGAGAGCAACAGATTTTCTCTGCCTATGAGACATGCCATAAACCTACAGTCAACTGATCTCTGCTGACGTGGTGCGACATCTCATAGCCTAAATACTGTTTCAAAGATGCGTTCAGAAAGTCACAATTGAACTTATCAAGTGGTACAAAGTGGAGACATGTCTCTGACATTGTCAATGCGTGCCCAGGTTGCTTGATGGTGCACTGTCACACTGCCGATCAGAAAGGATCATGAGCCTTTTAGTTTATAACTAACTGGGTAGCCTACCGCGTAAGCGCTAAATGGTGTTGAATTGACGTCAAGGGGCATATCATGTATATGAATCAAACATTGTGTTGCTTTTGGTAATACGTGGGGCATAAATATGAATCAAACATCGTGTTGCAAGGTGATACATGGGGCATAAATATGAATCAAACATCGTGTTGCAAGGTGATACATGGGGCAACTTGATGAGCAGGGCTGCAGGGCTGCAGGGCTCCACATAACCGGTTTCATGTGTTCCGACTGGATGAAAGAAAGTGATGATTGAAGTTCTCAAGAAACTTGGTGTTGTTGGTTGGTGTTAGACAGGAAGTGTATTGTGTATGTGTGTGTGTGTGTGTGTGTGTGTGTGTGTCTGGGGGGGGGGGGGGGGGGGTAGCCTATTGTATGTGTGAGCAACCTATATGTTATGTTACTTAGATAGAGATAGATAGATAGATAGATACTTTATTGATCCCCAGGGGAAATTCAAGGTCTCAGCAGCAGCATACATACAACACAAACACATTCTTTAACAGCAGAAAGAGTACTTAAAGTATATAATATAAAAACACAACTAAGCAGTAAGGACAGTAGAAGATAAAGAATATGCTAAATATACTAAAATACAAATTATACTAACACTTAATACAATATATAAAAATATACTAAAATACAAGTTACAAAAATACAAATTATACTAACACTTAATCTAAATCAATTCTAAAAACAGTATCCACATAGTAGTGATTAATATATCAGAGGCGCTTGCAATGACTGAGGCAGGGACTGAGCCTGTGCATAGTAAGGTATGGTAAGGTGCTCTAAGGTGCTCTGTGTGAATGAGTGTCATGGTGGTAGTGCAATGGTGATAGTGGCCATGGTGATAGTGCAAATGAGTAAGTCAACAGTGCAACAATGCAGAAATAAAGTAAAGTAAAGTCTATATATCTATATATTTAACTATTTAAGAAAATGTATAAGTGTGGCCACATTTCGGCTGTGGCATGGAGGGGGGGGGGGTGTTATGCATATGTGCTAATGTGCTAATATAGCACGCAAACAGTGAGGTATAAAGACAGTGGTACAAGTGGCTAGTGGACAGACAGTACCAAACATGGAGGGGGTGAAGAGGCAGACAGACTATGCAGATAAGTCTATCTCTCCTCTTCCCTTAAGTGAGGCATTGAACAGTTCAATGGCCCTGGGGACAAATGACTTTCTCAGTCTGTCAGTTGTGCAAGGCAGTGAGCGAAGTCTCCAGCTGATCAGGCTCTTCTGCTTAACAATAGTGCTGTGGATTAGTACTTATCTTGCACTGGATCATCTTCCTGAATCTCAATATTCTGATCACATCAAGACTGGGCAAATTACTAAGTCAGCACCAAGTCAGAGGCAACATTCATTCGTTTTGCACTTTTATGGTCATCAGATCACCAAAATTATTGGTTTTACCAAATAATATTTGCCGATTCTGGGCTTTGGGGAAATAGCATTGTTGGGTCCACTTTAGAACACAATTAATTATTCAATTACATTATTATTATGACCCTGGTCAGCAGGGGGCGCTAGTCAGGTTGGGTGGACACATAGGCCAGTAGAAAGTGTACATGTGGTGACAACCTGGAAACAACTAAAAAAAGATCCAAACCATATTTGTTTTTATTTTAAACAACTGGAGATGTGGACCTTTATCATCATCATCAATAATTAATAATATTATTAATAATATAGGCGCTTTTGTGAAGATTATTATTATTAGTAGTAGTAGCTTAGTAGTAGACTAGGCCTATTAGTAGTAGCCTAGGCTATTAATTTGGTTATTGCACAGTATTAGTGGTGTTCGCTGTTATTACAATGGAATTACATAAAAAAGAAGGTGGCAAAGAAAGCCTATATTTGGAACTAGGTTATAAAAAAGATCCAGTCGGACAGGATGTCTGTGCGTGGTGTCTGCCTACATTAGGTCTACCTGTAGCCTACCTGATACCTCAGTGAGCTTAAACAGTCCAACCAGTTGAAATAGCACATGCCATATCATCACCACCATGGATATATCACGTCTGATAACATTGACTTGGTTATCATGTGAAACACACTAGGTATTTCCACAGAAAGTCTACAAAGTTATTATTAGCGTGTTTCTGAGCTATTTTAAGATTTATGCACATGTTTAATTTATTAGTGAATCGATGAGAGTTTACTAAGGCAATCTGGTCATAACACATGATAATAAACACGATAGTCTCCGGCAGAAAAGTTCCCATAGGCCTTGGCTGCGTTCTCTTCTGGTCGATCATGATTATTCTCTCACTTCATTGGTTTGTTTGGGGCCGATTGTCCCTCCCATTTGTGTTCGAAACCTAAAGGCGGTGTTTTGATTGGCGTATCCGTCCGTCATCAACAGAAACGTCACTGTTCTTTATAAAGTAGCTGGATTGCCCTTTCTGAAACAGAGCAGCGAGATCAGCGTCGCACTGTCAACCGAACGAAGTCTGGGCGTTTTCCCCGTGTCAAACCTTCAGAAAAAGTGACACATTGCGAAAGACTGAGGTTCGCGTGCCTTTTTCAACTATACCGGGAGACAAAAGGAATCTGCTTCACCGACGACGAACTGAAAGCGATCTCTGGGGACATTCTACGTGTTCACAAACGCACTTTCAAAATCACATCTCAAGTAGCCTACTTTTAAGTTTACCGGACGCCTCGACCGTCTGGTATGACTCTGTCGTGTCCCTGATCAAGGCGCTTTTGGAAAGATTTGGACACTTTGACTCAGGATTCCTTGAGGCGGAAACTTTTCCGAGGAGGAAAGCAGCGCGGCAGCAACAGACGCAACAGGTTGAGCGGTTGAGTGGCGCCGGAGCGATAAAACCATGCCGAGCAACAGCCAAGACCTGCGCCCCAGATTGTGTCTTCTCGACAAGGGGGATAATGGCTACGGGTTCCATCTCCACGGCGAGAAAGGCAAAACGGGCCAGTTTATTCGGTTAGTGGAGCCCGACTCCCCCTCGGAGGTCTCGGGGCTACGTGCAGGCGACAGACTCGTGTTCGTGAACGGCGAAAACGTGGAAAACGAGAGTCACCAGCAAGTCGTCTCGCGGATACGGGCCACCGCAGGCAAGCTCGAGCTCATCGTGGTCGACGTGGAGACCGAGCAGCTGTTGCGAAAGCACAACCTGCGATGCCAGAAAGAGTTCGTCACGGAGGGCATCCCGGTGCCCCCGTCCGACTCGCAGAACGGCGACGCGGAGGAGAAAGTCTCGAGCGCATCGGAAAATGGCACCCCGAGAGAGTCGACGCCGGTCCCTGACAACAACGGCGAGCTCGTGATCCCGGAGGAGAAGGGGAAGAAGCTGAGTGTAAGCTCCGAGAAGGTAAGCAGGGTTTAGAAGGCACCACCGACGACGCACCGGCGCTCGTTAATCCGCATGCTGTTTTCTACGGATTGCGCGTAGAGTTCGGGGGGATTAGGACGGGGGACAGATGGACCATTCACCCTCACAGAGGAGTCCAGGCGCTCTAATTAATTGGCCAGAGATGCTGTGTGTGTGTGTGTGTGACCAAATTGATTTTTTATCGCACATGTGATTAAAGGTGCATGTTATGTGGTGGCATCAGTAGCCTACGGACTTGTTAGCACACACTAATAGGCTACTTCCATAAACACACCCAGAGCCTCTCTCTGTGTGTGTGTGTGTGTGTGTGTGTGTGAGAGAGAGAGAGCAGTGGGGTGCGATAGGGCGGTCACGGCTCCCTGAAGAGAGGGTCCAGACGCAGGGCCAGTCTGACTCGGATCTGCTCTGGACTTTGGCCAGAGGGTGTTGGCATCTGGGGCCATGAGGATGGCGTGTGTGTGTGTGTGTGTGTGTGTATGGGGGTTGATATTTCATCAAGATGTTGCCAGGACAGCTGATGGGCCTCTGTGTGTGAGATTGGTGTTTGTGTGTGTGTGTGTGTGTGTGTGTGTTTTGGGCACGGGTGCCAGGGTTGGGTAAGGGAGTCAGTTGGCTGCACGTTGTTGTTGTGGGTGGAATCAAAGTCAAAGTCAGCTTTATTGTCAATTTCTTCACATGT
>NC_055980.1:27457299-27459799 GCF_018492685.1 Alosa sapidissima
AAATGAAACGGCATGAGAGAGAATGAAATGTATTTTGTTTGGCAAATTTGACAACAGTCAGCTTACATTTCGAATCATAGCCTACGTCTTTCTCTTTGTAACCATGATGCTACGCATTCAGAAAAAAGAATAACGTTTGTGAACCCTTTTGTTTTGTTGCCTGCATAAAAACACGTAGACTATAGGCTTACCATCGGCCTATCCTTGTCATAAAATATTTTGTCTAATGCGCAAATTTGAAACAAATGGGATGAATTGAGTGATGTCAGTGTCAGACAGCATAGGCATAGTTCATATCGAAAACAATGTTTAAACAATTTGGAACTCTAGCTTTCACTACTGCAGTCTTTATTAAAGAGGCCCTATGCAACAATTTTAGCAAAAATTACCTTAATTATGCAGGTTGAGAGTTGTTCTGATGGTTCTACAACACTTTTTGGGTCGTTTGGTGGGTGCTTTGTCTCCCCCTAGTGCTTCTCCGCGGAAAAAACGAATATTCAACTTTCTGGTCCCGGTCCGAACAAATCTGGATGTGACTCAGCGGAAGTATCCAATCACGCCTCGAAAATGTAGTCAGATTGTAGTTTCTAAGAAGACTGCAAAACGGACTCTGACTTTGCTTTGTTGCTGTTGAAATTGTAAGTAGCCTACCCTTGGGTGAACTTTGTTTTTGTAGTGTGGTTTGATAGTCTCTTGAACAATGTGTTTTCTCGACCGTTTTATTGTGAGCCCTGTATGTGTTTAGCTTGGTTTCTTGATGGCTAGCTCGCTAGCTAGTGGGGGTTTAGCGTAGCAGTCACTTGCTAGCGAAGCTGCAGGGGGAGCTATGTCGTGAGAAATGCGAGCCCAAAAACAGTGAAGGAATAACCAGACCTGCATAGGGCTTCTTTAACTGTTTTAATAGCGGACAGAAGCAATAAAGACAAACTGTAATCTGTTCTTGGATTACGCCCCGAGTGTGTGTGTGTGTGTGTGTGTGTGTGTGAGTGTGTGTGTGTGTGTGTGTGTGTGTTAGGGCTGTCACTTTTGTGAAATTTTTTTTAAGACATAAGTGTTCATTGAATCGATTGTAAAATCGATATTTTTATGTCTAAAGATGTTTCCATTTTCAACGCCAAATATATGCCAATCCACAAACAACTAACAGGCATTAGGACGAACGTAAAGAGGGCACTTGTAGACGCAAGCCAGCAATATTTCTGATGATTTATTGGCGTGAAATTTCGTGCACAATAACAAACAGGAATGCAACATTCTCGAAAAACAATAAGCCGAGTGGACTGCCATTACATCAGTGACAAACATGACTGCAGGCTTCAACGTAACTGTGTCTGTGTTTATGATTAGAAATGTCAATCAAATTTCGCCTACGTAGAACTCGATTGCACAGTTTGCATAGCCTACCGCTTTGTTCTTCTCCATAGTTTGATATACCAAAAATCCAAAGTACTTCCACATCGAACTCCTCAAGTTATTAGGGCCCATCACTCGTCTCTCTTCATGCCGCACAGGTTGATTGCGTTGTCCTCCATTTTCTGGCAAAACACAAGCAGCACAGCAGCTGATTGAAACAGCTGTTTCCAGTGCGTAAAATCGGTGGGAATTTTCTTTTTAGCTTTCGCAATGCTTACTGCACTTCGGAATTCTTTTATATTCTTATATTCTTGTTTGTGAATTTTGTTACATCTATCTTTTTCATTTGTTTAATTCGTTTAAAATTAATAGTGTACATATTTGGTTAAAATCGATTCCCTATTTTAGTTTTCGAAACTTGTGTTGTTTGGTCCAATCGATTGTGCAATCGATTTTCGAACGTAAAGTGACAGCCCTAGTGTGTGTGTAAAGCCACATAGCCATATCGTTAGCATGCGCAGTCTGCACCATAGAACTGGCTTAATCAGGCATAGGCCTACAGTGGGTTTTAGGATATTAAATGCACACCGAAACTAAAAAACAGACCAGGCCTCTGTTTGAGACCGGCCTTTATTTATCCAAAACTATAGCAACACCAGGCGTGTAAAAGAGACAGGTGTCTATTTGGGACTCGGCTTTTATTTGAGGTTTTACGGTAAATGTGTCAGTTAGAGAAACTTCCAGAGACAGCAGAATCAGTACTCAGAGCACCAGCATTGTATTATGTCAACAGTAACATTATATACAACCTTACTGTAGCTTTCACCTCCCAATCTGTTAGACCCAGGCCACATCCTGTGTGTGTGTGTGTGTGTGTGTGTGTGTGTGTGTGTGTGTGTGTGTGTGTGTGTGTGTGTGTGTGTGTCAATCTGCTAGACTAGGGTATTCAGTCTGCCACAGCTTGTGTGTGTGCATGCACTTAAATAGTTTGAGTATTTTTGTGGAATAGAACTACTACTCTGTGGAATAGAACCACTACTTTGTGGAATAGAACCACTACTCTGAGGAATAGAACCACTACTCTGTGGAATAGAACCACTACTTTGTGGAATAGAACCACATAGAACCACTACTCTGTGGAATAGAA
>NC_055980.1:27467299-27469799 GCF_018492685.1 Alosa sapidissima
CCCAGATGTAGGATAGGCTACCCGAAATGCGCTAATTAAAGCCCACAGCATATATTTCCACCAAAGCGTGTTGAGTCCTAATAATAATAGCGGCTTATTGTTACGTGGTAGCAAATCGTGTTATCAAAGAAATAGACATAATGTAGGAATTCACACAGATATATTGCAACAGGTAATAGTGTAGGCCTATCTGACAAAGACCTGAGTGGTTGGAAAAAAGACTATCCTCACATTTTTCCCTTTGCAACTGTCAAAGAAATCCCATGAACACGGGAAGGCCTAGGGTAGCCCATACTGTACATCAGATGGCCTAAAGATTAGGCCCCTCTGCATAGCATTCAGTAATTTCAACACTGACCTTGATCTAGCCTAGTTTGGCTATTTACAGCTACTTTATTACCAAAACACAGCACAATGTAAATGAACTATAACAAACAATAAAGGACTTAATCACACAAAGTAGGCCTACTATTTTACTGACTATAAAAAATAATAATTATGTAGGATGTTTAGAAGTTTAGAACCCAGAATTGACCTGCACACTACAAAAGTGCACCGAATTCAACACAAATGACTCAATACACTTGGAGGAATGAGTCCTTTCTTTTCCAGATATCTTAGGATTTCGCCGTAGTATTGTTTCAGTATCGAGCATCGTTATATTTATGGCAGGTATCGTATCGAAGTCATAATTTTGGTATCGTGACAACACTACATTGAAAGCCCATACTGTACATTCACTAAATCCAGGAGGTGTATGCAAGAGAAGCCCCGTTGCAGCAGAGCAAGTGTCACATGATCGCTAGTGGGTCCACGTTGTCACACGCAGGTCTAATGTTTATTTTGTGTAGCGAGATCAAGACGTAGCCTACTTGGGATTTTGTGCAGCTACTTCTGTTCACACGTGGCATTGATGAGACAGTCACATTTTCTAGCATCTCTATGGGATTTCTCATATACATTAGCCATAAGCTAACGCATTAGTTTCTATTCTTGGAATGCTAGCCTACATGATTTCTCTTAAACAAAAAATCAAAGGAAATAACGGAGATGTACTCTGTTGGTCTGCTCTTAGTTTTACAGTGAATCCTATGTAAAGGTTTGAAAGGAACTTCAGCTTCAGACTTTCTCTTGGGAAACTGTTAGGCCTATTCATCTTCTCTAATGTAGCTGGCTAGACCATGTCATTGCCACACACACAAGTGGGGGCAAAATTAGAAATGTGTCATAGAGTGACAATGCATTGGTTGATTTGGTTAAAAAGTCACAGGTTAGGTTATTGGTTATTATTGTATTGATGCTATTCATAAATAATGAGCTGTAAAGTAACTCAGACTTTTACAATTTTTTTTAAAGGATATCGACTAATTATCGTTATCGTCAAAATCACAAAAAATATCGAGATATTAGTTTTTGTCCATATCGCCCACCCCTAACACACACACACACACACACACACACACACACACACACACACACACATACACACACACACACACACACACACACACACACACACACAACCGCGCACGCACACACACACACACACACACACACACACACACACAACCGCACGCACACACACACACACAACCGCGCGCACACACACACAACCGCGCGCACACACACACACACACAACCGCGCGCACACACACACACACACACACACACACAACCGCACGCACACACAACCACGCGCAGACACGCACGAAAGAATGAAGGAAAGAAAGGACAGACACACTGACCGAGTGTGAGTTGACAAGCTTTAAAAAAATGACAGATTATTACAGTGACCAAGAGGGTACGCAGTCTACACAGATGAGTTTTGTGTGTGGTGTGAGTTTGTGTGTATACTGGAAACCTTCTTTATTTTTCTGTTGCCCCAGTTTCTTACCCAAATAATACATGTGAGCTTTATTTTTTGGATTGTACAATAATGTGTATGTGTGTGTGCGTGTGTGTGTGTGTGTGTGTGTGTGTGTGTGTGTGTGTGTGATTTCTTGTGTATGTGCGTGGTTGGGTGGGGTAACCTAAATTAAGTCTGTGTGTGTGTGTGTGTGTGTGTGTGTGTGCGCACATTTGTCCTGTATGTCGTCTTTACTCTCTTCAATTCAGAAATAGTGGAGACACCCCAGCTGTGTGTGTGTGTGTAAGGAGAAATCTTACATCATTGTTCTTACATGTTCTGAAACGTAATCCACATTACAGCATGTACGGACACACACCCTATGACCACTTTGTGTGTGTGTGTGTGTGTGTGTGTGTGTGTGTGTGTGTGTGTGTGTGTGTGTGTTTTAGTAAGAGAGAGGGACACAGATGGTGTTGTTTGCACATATAACATAGCGTTTGTGTGTGTGTGTTATTATAGTTTTGATATTTTCATTAGTTTTTATTTTTATTTAGTCTTTCAGTTTGGTTTCTGATTTCGTTTTAGTTTCAGTTAGTTTTACAAGTGTAGTTTGTAATCATAGTTTTAGTCCTGCAGAATGTTCTAGTTTCA
>NC_055980.1:27482299-27486120 GCF_018492685.1 Alosa sapidissima
TTGATTTGATGTTGTGTGTTAACGTCATATTTTTCAAACCTTCTGAAACCGCACGCTGTGACATTTATGTTAATGTCGTATTTATTAAACCTTTCATCTGTTTATTAAACAGTTCATCAGGTAAACAATGCCTTTCTCCCGCCCCCTACCGCAATTAACGAACGTTAACAACTGAATGACATACTTCAATCACAAGCACAGTTGACATGAAGTTACAGTAACTGATGACAACATTAAAAGGAATCAAATGTTTAGTAATCATAACACAATGCATGATGTCAACAAGCAGGGAGATAATGAAGATCAGTAGTTCTACTCAAACTACTTGTGCTCGTAGGGCTACTGGAAGATTGGTCAAATCTAGCAAGTAGGAAAGTTTAAAGTAGAAAGTGCATGACGTGAAAGTAAGAGATTCAGAAGGCCAACAAAAGTTAAGGTTGCTTTGATATAGTACAAAGACGCAGATCTGGTGCTGTAAATAGTGATTCTTTTGTCTTTGAAAGTTCTCAAATAGACGCATTGGAAACACTTTATAATAACTACACACAATTCATCATTTATTAAAGCCTTTGTTACTTATTAGTTAATGGTTTGTTTCATCATTAGTAATTTCCTGTTCATACATAATTTATCATCAGTAAAGCATTTGTTCACACAGTTATAAATGGTTTGTTCATAGTAAATAAGCCTATCCACAAAATATGTTTGTAAGTACATGAATTATACTTAATAAGTAATGAAACAACAACTTATAATGGAAATCATTTTCTTATTATAAACCAGTTGCAAACTATTACAAAATGCTTTGTTCATCATTTGTAAAGCATTGTTCCTATGTTAATTATCATAAATAAAGTATTTGTACACACAGTTATAAATGGTTTGTTCATAGTAAATAAGCCTATATCTAAAATATGTTTATGAATTATTGTTAATACTTAATAAATCATGCAATAATATACACATGCACTAATGATTAGTTAGGGTGAGGATACATATTTTATAAACCACTTCCTAATACTATAATTCATTATTAACTCAGGGGTTACAAGTGGTTAGTTAATGATATTTTGTGAGCTTATCTAAAGTGAGGACTTTCTATGCCTTGCAACACATTTTCAAATGAGTTGTAAAGATTACATTCACATTCATTCATTTAGCAGACAAGTGACGTACACATGTCAATTAAATTGAAGGCCATTGACATGACAGTGAAAGCCGGGAATCGAACCCCCAACTTTTCAGGCTACTGCATGCTAGTCCAGCTCCTTATCCACTACACTACCTTGGCCCGGATAGAAACCCCTACAACTATGCAAGAGTTTCTGTTTTCTTCTACTACACACTGTTATTAAACATCTGTAAACATTATTAAATGCTGTATTCTTCATTTGTAAAGCATTATTCCCTACATTAATTCTCATCTGTAAATCATGTTTACACACAGTTAAAATGGTTTGTTCATAGTAAACACACATATCTATATTATATTTTTAAATTGACTGTTGTAATACCACTGGGCAGAGGTAGTGTAGTGGATAGGGAGCTGGGTTAACATGCAGTAACCCCATAAAGTTGGGGGTTCAAACCCCGCGTTCACCAATGTGGCCTTGCCCTTTAATTTCATTGACAGGTGTAAGTCGCTTTGGGTGAAAGTGTCGGCTAAATAAATAAATGCAAGTGTAAACTTTATAACTCATTTGTAAATGTGTTGCAAGGCATAAAATGTCCTCACTTTAGATGAGCTCACAAAATTTCATTAACTAACCACTTGTAACTCCTGAGTTAATTATTAATTATAGTATTAGGAAGTGGTTTATAAAATATGTATCATCACCCTAACTAATCATTAGTGCATGTGTATGTAACAACTGTTAAATAATGGAAATATTACTTAATTAAAAAACAATTATTGCATAATTTATTAAGTATTAACAATAATGTATAAACATATTTAAGATATAGGCTTATTTACTATGAACAAACTATTTATAACTGTGTGAACAAATGCTTTACAAATGATAAATTAGAAATTACTAATGATGAACAAACCATTAACTAATAAGTAACAAAGGCTTAATAAATGATGAATTGTGTGTAGTTATTATAAAGTGTTACCGACGCATTTAAGCACAAACGAATATGAAACCATCTGCTTGACACTCTCAGCTCCCGCTACAGGAAGTCTGCGCTTTCCCCTCAGTGCGGCCTATTTGGACCTCACAATGACTTTACACGCACCATTGTGAAACAAACACGCCTGAAGTGGGTGCAGAAGTTGGGGTGTTGGTAGTATAGTGGTTAAGGAGCTGGGCTAGCGTGCAGTAGCCTGAAAGTTGTCGGTTCAATTCCCAGCTTCCACCGTTGTGCCCTTGAGCAAGCACTTAACCCCAAGTTGCTCCGGGGACAATGTGATCTCTTGTAATATAGCTGACATATGTAAGTCACTTTGGTCAAGAAGTGTCTGCTAAATGTAATGTAATGTAAAAAAATGTAAGAAGTGTTAGTACATCTGGCCCTGCGTGCGATTGGTGGTGCTGGTGTTGATATGAGGCTGCATGTGATTGGCTGATGTTGATATGAGACTGCATGTGATTGGCTGGTGTTGATATGAGACTGCTTGTGATTTGCTGTTGTTGATATGAGGCTGCGTGTGATTGGCTGGTGTTGATATGAGGCTGCGTGTGATTGGCTTGTGTTGATATGAGGCTGCTTGTGATTGGCTGGTGTTGATATGAGGCTGCGTGTGATTGGCTGGTGTTGATATGAGGCTGCTTGTGATTGGCTGGTGTTGATATGAGACTGCGTGTGATTGGCTGGTGTTGATATGAGGCTGCTTGTGATTGGCTGGTGTTGATATGAGGCTGCGTGTGATTGGCTGTTGGCAGGTTCTGGAGCAGCACATGGACGGGCGCTGGAAAGGGCATATCCATGACAACCAGAAGGGCATGGACCCGCGTCGGCTTCTTCCCACCCTCCATAGTAGAGGTCATCAGCCGGCGCTCAGGTACGCATAGCGTGCGTGTGCGTGTGCGTGTGCGTGTGCGTGGGGTGCGTGTGCGTGTGCGTGTGCGTGTGCGTGTGCGTGTGCGTGTGCGTGTGCGTGTGCGTGTGTGTGTGTGTGTGTGTGTTTAATGGTGTCTGTGCTATATTCTGTTATTTTATTTTGCTTTCTTTCTGTCTGTGTTTTATATTCAGTTCTTCACACACACACACACACACACACACACACACACACACACACACACATATACTCATGTACATTCAGAAATGGATTACATTTTGACATTTTCATCTATTACATAACAGTGTTACCAACAGAAACACACACACACACACACACACACACACACACATACACTGACTTACTCTCTCTGCCACGCACACACACACACACACACACATGCGCGCACACACACATCCTCAGCTACAGACATGTGGAGACTCTTACACGTTGAAATACATGTGGATTATACTTATAGCATTAGCAAGTACAGTACAGTACACATTCATATGCAGAGAGAAAACTAATATTACTAATCTGACACATGTGCTTACACACTCATACACACACAGACACACACACACACACACACACACTCTCACACACACACACCTTACACACATTCATACAGGCTTATCCTCGGGCTGTCAGGACAAACTTGGGTCTTCTGTAATCAGGGGACCCCAGAACTCGTCTGTGTATGTGTGAGAATGAGAGACGGATAACACACACACACACACACACACACATACACACACACACACACACACACACGCACACACACACAGACACACACAGACACACACATACACTCTCG
>NC_055980.1:27498820-27508108 GCF_018492685.1 Alosa sapidissima
GGGAAATTACGGTAACCGTGGCAATGTTTCCAAAATCAAGGAATCTTGATCTCAGTATGAACCGCCGTAATCATGATTCATGATGATGACCTCTGCCACACACACACACACACTTCTGCCATAACCTAGAGAGCTCTTTGCTATGGAGTTTAGACCACTCCAGTCAGCTAATCTATATCTGGAACACACACACACACTCACACACATGCTCACACACACACTCACATACACACACACTCACTCACACACACACACACACACTCACACACACACATCACTCTCACACACACACCACCCTCACACACACACACATCACTCTCACACACACACACACATCACTCTCACACACACTCACACACACACACACACCACTCTCACACACACACATCACTCTCACACACACACTCACACACACACACACACCACTCTCACACACACACACACACATCACTCTCACACACACACACATCACTCTCACACACACACACAGTGGTGTCAAAAGGTCATGGTGGGCCTGAAGCCCGAAAAGAAACCTGAAGTGACCAAACAGCTGTTGCTAAACTTCAGTACCAGTTTAACGAGTCTGTTATCTCTGGAGTGTGTGTGTGTGCTGTCATCATCATTCTTGGGAATTCAACACACACACACACCCTCATCTAGAGACTGGGATGTGTGTGTATAGTGTGTGTGTAGTCTGTGTGTGGGTGGTTGTGTGAATAGTCTGTGTGTGGGTGGTTGTGTGTGTATAGTGTGTGTTAGTGGTTTGTGTGTAGTGTGTGTGGGTGGTTGTGTGAAGACTTTTTCCAGGATTCATGCTCTGTGAATCACTCAAGTGTACCCCAGACCATTCTCAATCATTTCCCCCAAGTCAGTGTGTATTCAGTAGTCAGTTTGTGTGTGTATGATTGATTGTGTTTGTGTGTGTGTATGAGAGAGTGTGAGTGTGTGTGTGTCTGTGAGAGAGTGTGTGTGTGTGTATGAGTGTGTGTGTGAGTATAAGAGAGTGTGTGTGTGTGAGTATGAGAGAGTGTGTGTGTGTGTGAGTATGAGTGTGAATATGTGTGTGTGTGGCTGATGAGTCTTTCCTTGCTGAACTAACTGATTTCAGGTCACAGGGCGCACAATGTTCTTTTCTCTCCCTTACACACACACACACACACACACACGTGTCATAGTCACTCGCTGTTCTCTGACACATACACACATACACACATACACATGTGTCATAGTCACTCGCTGTTCTCTGACACATACACACACACACACGGCTGGATACTTCTGACCACTTCCTTCCTCTGTAAACCCATTTCACAGACCAGTGCAGTTTGCTAAAGTCAGAACTGTGTGTGTGAGTTTTAAGTGTGTGTGTATGTGGTGTGTGTGCATCACCATTTTCAGTTTCAGGTGTGTGTATATGTGTGTGTGCGCGCATCACCATTTTCAGTTATGAGTGTATGTGTGTGAGTGCCTTCCCTATTGTCAGTTGTGTGTGTGTGTGTGTCCATCCCCCATTTTCAGTTATGAGTGTGTGTGTGTGTGTCCATCCCCTATTTTCAGTTATGAGTGTGTGTGTGTGTGTGTGTGTGTGTGTGTGTGTGTGTGTGTGTGTGTGTATCACCTCTTTTCACTGTTTGAGTTTCTCTTGGCAAATCAACAGAAGAGCAGAGGACGCAGTTGTCAGTCATTCAGCCTTTTAATCAACTTGGATAAAAACACAACGACCTCAGACACGTTCACAGATGAAATATTCCTCTTTCTCTTTTCCATCTGCCCTGCAGCAGAAATAGAAACACTCATGCCGAGAGAGCCGGGCCTGGGAAGAGAGACGGACACTTTGAAAGGTTCTGGGAGCTGTTTCCACAGGCAGGAAATGACATCACCACTGCATCATTCCTAGCCTCAGGGTGATCAGAGAATTTCCTTTTCCCATGATGATGACGACCCCCCCCCCCCCCACACACACACACACACACACACACCAAAATATAAACAAACAGACAGACAGACGAGGAGCAGTTGTCATGGTCGCCAGATGCATTTCTCCTGCTCGTCGGCCTTCCCAGAGTTGACTGCCCACCCACACACACACACACACCCACACACCCGCCCTGGCCACCTAAGACCACAGGGGGCAGTGTTTGTATTCTGTCCATCAAAGAAGGAGTGTTTGTATTCTGTCCATCAAAGAAGAGAGTGAGCACAAAGATGAAACAAAAGACGAGTGTGTGTGAAAGTGAAAATCGTGACTCTCTCCCTCTATGATCTGACAAAACACACTTACACATGAACCTCTGTATAAGAGAACTGAAACAACACATGCACACACGCGCACACATGCGCACACACACACACACACACACACACACACGTTGTTTATTGCCTTTGGGCTTGGTTGCCAAGACGATGCTACACCGTCAGGAGACCATGGAGAGGGGCTTTGGAAATGAAAAATCAAACAGCCAATCACAGGGCTGCAAATGTGAGGCATCACTGCTGAGGACTCCATTTCCCAGAATCCTCTGGGCTCCCGAAGTGTTTGTGACTGGACAGACCCCCCAGTGCTAAAGTTCCTCAGTTTCTGCTGGTTGAGTGGTTCCTCCCCCTCTGATCACAAAAGAAAGGATGGAGCCAAAAGGAAAGAAAGAAAAAAAAAAAAAGAGGAGAAGCACAGTCTTTCTCCAGAGGGGAAAAGAGAGAGACAGATTGTAAATCTTTTTTTTTTTTTTGTTGTTGTTGTACTTTTTCAGAATGTGAAATCAAACAAGCGTCGCGGGCCGATCATCCTCACTGAAGAGAGAAAAAGAAAACAGTAAACAAATCCAAATACACCCCCCCCCCCCCCCCCCAAACCTCCCCAAAACCCCCCCAAGCCGACCCCCGACCCCGGGTCCATCTCATCGCTGGCCGTGCAGTGCAGACATGATTGGCACGGCCTGCGCAGGTCCCGGCTGGCTGACCGGCGGCCACGACGGCTGCTGGTGGCGGTGATGTGTGTGTGTGTGTGTGTGTGTGTGGCCGTGGAGGTGTGTGTGGGAGTGTGTGTGCCCGTGCGGGTGAGGGGAGGCCGGGGCTAGCCAGGCGGGCTGCGGGTGGTTCCCTGGGGGGGACGAGGCCCAGAAGAAGCCCCCGGTGGGAGGAGAGCAGGCCATGGGCACGGCGCCACCTTGTGGCGTGGTGGAGTAGGACGAGGACGAGGAGCAGTCGGACGCACGCAGCGCCGAGAACATGGCGATGGCGTCCGGGAAGTTGGGCGGCGTGGCCGGCGTGTTCCGAGGAGTGACCATCTGATGGACAGAGAGAGAGAGAGAGAGATGAGACACGTGTGTGTGTAGAGAGAGAGAGAGAGAGAGAGACGTGTGTGTGTGTGCATAGAGAGAGATGAGACGTGTGTGTGTGTGTGTGTGTGTGTGTGTGTGTGTGTGTGTGTGTGTAGAGAGAGAGAGATGAGACGTGTGTGCAGAGAGAGATGAGACGTGTGTGTGTGTGTGTGTGTGTGTGTGTGTGTGCACAAATACATCAAAAACTATTTTGTTAAAAACTACAACTGGCTCATGAACTGTAACAAAATAACAAACAAAATACTGATGTATTTTAATGAAATACATTTTTCACAAGTAATTAGTCATTTGAAAATACAAAAATACCCACACAATAAATCATAGTATACCAACTTTTAAAAGAGACTACAAGGCATATTATAGTTCGTTTCTGACTGGCAGGGGGCTATTAATTGTGTACATTGGGGCTCCTATGAAGTAGATCTGGTAAAACAAATGTAATCAGCGCCCCATATCAGTGTGGCCTAAACCATGACAACTAGCAGTAACCAATGAAAGTAGTACAACAAATTGAACAGTTCGGCCTCTGTTTAAACTGAACCAGATTGATGCTAGAAATGCATGTATATTGCTTATATGCATGACTGGCAATATAGGGGTAAACAGAAGAACACTCTGTAAGGCTACGGCATTAATGAACTTGGTGGAGAAAAGTGACCTCTGTTTTGCATCGGGGAGGACTTGGTCTCCTCCTTTAGTCCTGCATATCAGGACACCTCGGCAGATGTTACATAAATCCTCAGGTCATATCCATTAAGTGCTTTTAATACTGTCCTCTAGTGAGAATGAACTTCAGCTATTAGGTACTCAGGGGTCAAAGGTCATGGTCATATGGGGTCCATGTTCTAATGTTCTCCCTTACTATCTTATCTCTATTGTTTTCAAATTGTAGTCTTGTAGCACTTGACACACCTGAGAATTCAAGCTCCTGAAGTTAGTTACTTTTACATTTTTTTCCAACTGCCAGACATGTTCTAAGGGGATAATACAACAGAAAAGACACACACACACACACACACACACACACCTTTAAGTTGTCTACAAGGTGTCAACATTGGCACAAACTAAACAAGGGTAATGAACTTGCCATTTTTATGGACAAGCTGCTCAAAGGGATTCTTGCCTAGGGCTCCCAGACTGTTGACAAGCGTAGCCTGTTGTCATGGTTATAGGTAGTGTAATTCACTGAGTGATGAAATTTTGGCTTATTTGAGCAATAATTTGCAGTATTTAAGTATTTGAAATACTCCAAATACAATCCCTCAAAGTATTTTGTTACAAACTACATTTGATTTTTTCCAATCCTGCAAAACACAAATTACAAAATATGCTAATATACATATATGCTATAAATACGTATTTCAAATACATCTAATTAAAATACTGCCCATGTCTCTGTGTGTGTGTGAGGGTGTGTATATGTGTGTCCAACACAAATGACTGGTGTCAGTTGAATGAATAAAATGGGAAACCAGGTCAGAATATAAACCACTCAGCTGTCTTTTACATAAGGGACTTAACAGGGACCACCAACACACACACACACACACCAGTAATCATGTGGTCTGTTAACCCTTTGTGCTGTGTTCTTCCTTGAGGCAGGAGGGTTTCAGTGAATATGGGACACACACACACACACCCTCATGTCAAAAGGACAAATATGGGGTACCACACACACACGTGACACAGGGTTCATCTTTAACCAGCCTGATGTCCGCTGTGTCTGCAAACTCACAACACACACACACACACACACAGTATCCTCTTGGCTCTTAGTTATCGCTTCTTAAAATATGAACCATTGACCTAGCGGTGTGTGTGTGTGCGTGTGTGCGTGTGTGCGTGCGTGCGTGTGCGTGTGCGTGCGTGTGTGTGTCAGGGTAAGAGGTGATGATATGAGGGGAGAGGGTCTGGGTGTGTGTGTGTGTGTGTGTGTGTGTGCGTGTGCGTGTGTGTGTACGTGTGTGCGTGTGCGTGTGCGTGTGTGTGTGTGCAGGGTAAGAGGTGATGATATGAGGGGAGAGGGTCTGGGTGCTTGTGAGAGACACATGAGAATTAGTCTCATGACCTGAATCAAGCCTCTGTACGTGTGTGTGTGTGTGTGTGTGTGTGTGTGTGTGTGCAGGCTCTCAGAAGATGGCAATAACTAAAATACCCGCATGATTTTGTATTTGTTTTCGTGTTACATAATTATCTGCACAAACAAGAGAAAAGATGGAGCAAAAGGAGTGTGTGTGTGTGTGTGTGTGCGCATAGAGAGAGATGAGACGTGTGTGTGTGTGTGTCTGTGTGTGTGTCTGTCTGTGTGTGTGTGTCTGTGTGTGTCTCTGTGTCTCTGTGTCTCTGTGTCTCTGTGTCTCTGTGTCTCTGTGTCTCTGTGTCTCTGTGTCTCTGTGTCTCTGTGTCTCTGGAGAAGATGACAGTAAAGAGGAGAGACAGGTTTGTGTGTGTGTGTGTGTGTGTGTGAGGAGACAGGTTTGGGCTCGTCACTGGGTGACACCTCTACCCACCACACACACACACACACAGAATTGGAGAGAGACAGAGAGATCATCTCTGTGAGACAGATGAGCACAGCTGCAGTTGATGCAGATGCACACACACACACAATCAATCTGCCGTTCTCACCAACTCAACACTGTTCTTCTCAACTCAACACACACACACACACACACACACACACACACACACCACACACAGACCCTTTGGCAGAGTGATGTAATGACTGCACCCAAAACAAAAACACACAGGTCCCTCCCACTCACTTTCTCATATACACACACCACACACACTTCCTGTCTTTTACATGCTCCTCCCAGATCAGAGAACAAGCACGTAGTACAGAGGAAGAGAAGGAGGAAAGAGAGAGAAACATAAACACACATAAACACACACACACTACACACACACTACACACACTACACACACACACACACACTACACACACACAGGGGAGGAAAGGGAGAGAGAAAGCGAGAAACACACACACACACACACACACACACAGAAGAACAGTGGTGGGGCTGGGTAATAGGGGCATTGTTTTGAAAGATGAACATTGCATAAGCAGCAGTTAGCTAGCCAGTAGCACACACACACACACACTCTCTGAAATAAACATTATGGCTCTGAAATAAACATTATGAACGCAGACGCTACAAAACATACTTTTCAGGGCTGAGACACATGCTATCTGTGTGTCTGTCTCTGTATGTTTATGTTAACACACTTACCATCTGGTGATGGTGGCCAGGGATGTTCGTCTCCTGGAAGAAGGAGCTCAAGGCAGTCTGAGAGAGAGAGAGAGATTAAATTGTGTGTGAAATGATATACAGAGGGGGTAGTTTGACAACCAACCAACATCAGATCATCATTGCACAAAAGTCTGATCTCTCTCTCTCTCTCTGGTCAGTCGGTGCATCAGATCACATGACTGTGGGGTTAAATCTATTAGCCAACGTAACGTAGGGAGATCTAAAACCGGACGGATTACACAGAGCACACACACTCAACGTAAGAGAGCTAAACACAGAAAGAGAGAGAGAGAGAGAGAGAGAGAGAGAGAGAGAGAGAGAGAGAGAGAGAGAGAGAGAGAGAGAGAGAGAGAGAGAGAGAGAGAGAGACAGCTGTTTTCTGGGAGTTGTTTGGACCACAAAGTGCTGAGAAGAATTCCTGAGATCATCAGCTCCGGACAGCCTGGAAAAATATTATGTCTAAAGCGCGCGCGCACACACACGTCTAAAGTGCCAGTGATTCCCGCTGGCGCAGCGGGGGGGGGGGGGGTTAGAGTGGACATGAGTAAGGGGGGGGAGGGGGGCCCAGGCCTCCAAACTAAAGTTTCCAAAAAGCCAAATATTCAAATGCAGAAGGATACACTCACAACCCCATATTTCCACACTTAACAATGAGCTGCATTGAATGCCTGAGCTGCTGTCATTGTCCTTTCCTGGTAACATCTGAATGAATGTTTGTGTGTGTGTGTGTGTGTGTGTGTGTGTGTGTGTGTGTGCTTCCCCTCTCTCTCTCTCTCTCGCGCCACACACACCCATAGTCCCATCCCCCATGGCATGCTCTCCTTGTTGAACAACAGAAGCAGTACGGTTGGAATGCGGGGCTGCTTGGCGTGACACACATATCAACACACACACACACAGAGTACTGTCTGTTCAAAACAACTTAAACATACAATAAAGAACAAGTTGGTCAGAAAGAGAATTCTTATTCTTTCAAAGTTGAAAAGTTATTCTTTCAGTTTTGGCCACGAGGAGTGTATGTGTATATAGTGTGTATGTGTGTGTGTACACACTGTATCTGTATTTACTGGTTGGCTAGGCTAGCTTACACGTGCACACATAGGAGCGTGTACACACACGCATGCTTACTTGCGCGCACACACACACACACAGAGAGCATTGGGTTCAGTCATGCCTATGAACAGCTCTCTGAAAAACAGGATCCTGGAGACACTCCAGCCTCCAGAGAGAGAGAGAGAGAGAGAGAGAGAGAGAGAGAGAGAGAGAGAGGAGAGAGAGAGAGAGAGAGAGAGAGAGAGAGAGGAGAGAGAGAGAGAGAGAGAGAGAGAGAGAGAGAGAGAGAGAGAGAGAGAGAGAGAGAAGTGAAGAGAGAGAGAGAAACAGAGAAAAACACAGAGATGGAGAGACAGAGACAAACTGCGCGCACACACACAGTGAGAGAGAGAGAGAGAGAGAGAGAGAGAGGAGAGAGATGAGAGATAGAAGTGAAGAGAGAGAGAGAAACAGAGAAAAACACAGAGATGGAGAGACAGAGACAAACTGCGCGCACCACACACCAGTGAGAGAGAGAGAGAGAGAGAGAGAGAGAGAGAGAGAGAGAGAGAGAGAGAGAGAGAGAGAGATGAGGAACACGGCTGCAGACAGAACCGTTTCCTGCTACACTGATAACAAGAACACATTCAGCTTTTTTCCCTAAATGCTGAGACGGCCAGCCCGTGACACAGACCATGTGCCAGCCCATCGCCATGGAGACGACAACTACTGACCATGTATCAGTCCATCACCATGGAGAGGACAACTACTGACCATGTATCAGTCCATCACCATGGAGAGGACAACTACTGACCATTGTACCAGCCCATCACCATGGAGACGACAACTACTGACCATGTATCAGTCCATCACCAGAGAGGACAACCACTGACTGACTTCACCGACAGACAGAGAGAGACACACACACACACACACACAGTTTATTGATGAAGTGTAAATGTTTGTAATGTTTGTATTGTTTGTTTACTTTTTTGTAATTATTATTATTCCTGTAGCAATGCATTATATGATTTGCTGTGCCAATAAAGCATATTTGAATTGAGAGAGGGACAGAGAGAGAGGGACAGAGAGAGAGAGAGAGAGGGACAGAGAGAGAGAGGGACAGTTGTGGCCTTAGCCCTTGAAACGCCACCTGGTCAAGTTCCAACAACAGATTGGTCATTAAGGGGAGATGCACCAAAGAAACCATTTGGAGGTGTGTGTGTGTGTGTGTTTCCCTCACAACCCCACTCACCTGCCTGTAGGAATAAACCTATGGCCTCCTGTCATAAACCCCTCCCCCCCCACACACACAACACACAGGCTTTAGTAGGTGTGTGGTATGTGATTGAGGAAAAAGTACGTGACTATTTCACTTCCTTGTGATTGTGTCACTCGAGAGGAATTCAAGCCTTAGATCCACAGACGCTTAACACACGACCTACACACATATCCATTTAACCTAACCAAAACAGCGTCTGGTTGACTGTGGGGAAGACGCACTCAGGCCTGAATCTTATCGCAGGCTAGCCCGAGCTGCAGATGGGCCTATCTAATGCATCTTAATCAGGTCTTCACGCCTCCGTCTAATACGCCTCCATCTAAATATAACCGTATGAATTCTCCCTAACCCGACGACGACTCGCGCTGGGCTGAAGTCTCGT
>NC_055980.1:27508608-27516108 GCF_018492685.1 Alosa sapidissima
AAGGTCTGTAGACACAAAAATATAACGTTATAGAGAACAACTCTGCCTATGTGTATTTTACTCACCTCGAATTGCCAATGCGCCGCTTGGAGAAGCTGCTTAGCTTGATCAGCGGCACAACCGGCAGTCAAAACAAACTGATTGATCATTACTTGATGCCTGAGTTCGTCCATGTTTACCGACATCGCCGCTGTTAATGCCGCCGTAATGATTTGAGGTTAAAAAGTAAACAACTAAGGCTATAATTTATTTCCTAATTGCCGAAAAAAAGTCTGTAGTCACCGGCCCTCCTTGCACTCTTTCCCCTCGCCTTCCAGTAACAACAAATATTTTCATGTCATCACCAACAACAAAGAGAACCTCGGCATCTGATTGGACACTTCAACAAGCGAGCTAGTACTCACGGTAACTTATTGGCTATCGGACAAATTGCCAATCGGCTAAAGTGACGCAACACGTAGCTCCGGATTGGACAGAAACGAATTGAACAACGAGTGTTTATTGGCTATCAGGAAGATATTTCTATTTCGTTACACGATGGATGATGCAGGGGATTTACGGAATGTAGGCCTACTCTTTATATTCTTTAAAGAATCAATGAGCGTCTGTTTATTCCCCGTCCCGTGAATATAGCGGACACATCGCATGACTGGTTCAAACTCGAAGTTGTTTTGTTTTGATAAATGTGCATGTTGTTATGCCTTCACTTAGGTAGCTAGAATTATTTTTGGACAGCTGTCACTCAGTAACCTTTGAACTCTCAAACGGAACTGTTCAACTAGCCTATTTCATTAGTGCCTGGGCAGGTCTAGACAGGCAATATTTAACAACACACAAAACACACACTTTCCAAAAGTCTACCATGAGAGCTGTACACTATAGCTGTTGCAGCCTGCGCTCAGAGAGGACAGCAGTGCTATTCTGAATGAGAAAGAGGGAGATGGAGAGAAGACATGGAGGAGGGAAGAGGAAGATGGAGGGAGGACATGGAGGAGGGAGGGAGGGAGGAAATGTGTGGAGAGGTACATAATTTGATGAATGAAATGCCCGCCCAGTTTTAGCAGAGTTTAGTTCCATTTGCCCTGGTGGGGATGTGCACACTACTACACTGATGAACCCTGACCCAGATGAGGAAACATTGCATCAGTCAGACAGACATGAGCATAGACCCTCCCCCCCCCCCCCCCCCCCCCCCCCCCCCCCAACACAAACACACACACACACACACACACACACACACACACACACACACATCCTCTTATTATTTGCTGAATTATTCATCTTGTATACAGTGGAGAGTTGTGGATGGGTAGGGCTCCCCATCTGGACTGGCCTCTCTGCTATACTCTAGGCTACTCTATACTGTATTGGGCCTGGGGGCTGGTCTAATGCTGTGTTTCTCAAACTTGTTCAGACCAAGGACCCAATCCACCTTGCTACCACCTAGCTAAAAAAAACAACAGTTGATCTACTTCAACAGTATATTACACTATACTCTATAATGTATTGGGCTTGGGGGTACTTTACTCTATAATGTATTGTGTATATTGTCTATATACTATACTCTATAATGGCCCATTCATGAGATACAGAAAGACGTACAGGAAGTCATAGAGAGGAAGAGGCTAGAGTCACACACACACACACACACACACACACACACACACACACAGTCACACACACACACACACACACACACACAGACACACACACACACACACACACACACACACACACACACACACACACACACACACACACACACACAAAAGGCTCTTCCTGTGCGCTCAAGTATTTCCAGTGGAGTGTTAACTGTGTTGTAAGGGCATCTTCTGTTATATTCTGCTCCTAACATCTTCACTCTGATACTGAATATCCTGTTTGCCCATTAATAACACTGAATATCCTGTTTGCCCAATAATAACAATTTTAACACACACACAAATCCTTCTTTATCGTAACGTGCTGATTCACTAGTGCAACACCCAACCGGGTCCGTGTGAGGCACTATTACATTAACAATAGCGGCAGGTTCAAACTCACCTGGTCCGTGTAGTAGACACTATTACATTAACAATAGCGGCAGGTTCAAACTCACCTGTCCGTGTAGTAGACACTATTACATTAACAATAGCGGCAGGTTCAAACTCACCTGGTCCGTGTAGTAGACACTATTACATTAACAATAGCGGCAGGTTCAAACTCACCTGGTCCGTGTAGTAGACACTATTACATTAACAATAGCGGCAGGTTCAAACTCACCTGGTCCATGTAGTAGACACTATTACATTAACAATAGCGGCAGGTGTGTAGTAGACACTATTACATTAACAATAGCGGCAGGTTCAAACTCACCTGGTCCGTGTAGTAGACACTATTACATTAACAATAGCGGCAGGTTCAAACTCACCTGGCTCCACCGGAAACAAGCCAGTGCACAGAGAGCATTTTGTGTTTAGCACGTAGTCTATTTCACTGGTCAGTGTTTGTGCACGTAGTCTATTTCACTGGTCAGTGTTTAGCACGTAGTCTATTGAGGCTGATGTAGGCTAAAAACAAAATAGGTTTCTATCGGTGCTGATGGCGACAGGAGGGAGACATGACATTGTCACTACATGTTGCATCAAATGAGCAGGTGAATGTAGACATGTCGATGATGATATGAGTGTGTGGATGTGTGTGTCTGTGTTCTGTACAGTTTATTATAGATCTGTACCTACGCATTCTATTCATAGCACCAGCCAGGAGATTCAACCTCTTCAGGAAAACAACCCCTCAAGGGACCTGTTGTCTGGTGATAACAAACAAAGCATTCTTGGTGGGGAAGTCACATCCAAGGGTGGATTAAGGTTCTTTATCTGGGGACAAACACAAAGTTCTGGTTCTTGACGCTGAGGCGGAACAAACACAAGTGTAAAGGTTCCTGTTTCTCTCTCTCTCTCTCTCTGTGTTAGTGTGGGTATGTGTGTCTTCAGCACTTTGACTGATAAATAAGTCACCAAGGTTTTCCCTGGAAGGCAGCGGTTAGCAGCCCTGTGTGTGTGTGTGTGCGTGTGCGTGTGCGTGTGCCTGTGCGTGTGCGTGTGTGTGTGCGTGTCTGTGTGTGTGTGTGTGTGTGTGTGTGTGTGTGTGTGTGTGGTGACCTCAGTGGCCATGTTGTTTTTTAGGGTAATCAGTAGTGATGTAGAAATAGACTTTTAACTGCTTCACTGGATGTGCTGAAGTTTGTGATAGCCAAGATAAACTTTTTTTTATTTTTTTTTTACACAAATATAGTTTCCCACTTCGAAGTGAAACAGCACTGCATTAAATACATTATAGACTTGCTTTTATAGGGAAACAGCACTGCATTAAATACATTGTAGCCTTGCTTTCATAGGGAAACAATGACACAGAGGGTTGGACTCACGACAATCTTAACATACTGAATTCATAATCATAACCAAAGATTCTAGAACAGAGCTCTGTTCTAGAATCTTTGATCATAACTATCTCATAGCCACATTGTTCCCGTGTGTCCCAAGTTGTAGGGAAGAACTTCCAACGTGTTCCGTTGGCGCCCTCTACTGGCTCATGTGTAATATTGCATTAATTGCCAGTCCTGTTGTGTGGGCTAGTCTATGAGCCAGTCCCTGACATGGGATGGTCATCTGATGCATTTCTGTCCTACAGTCTCTTCCTCTCATCCCCCTACTCTATGTGTGTGTGTGTGTGTGTGTGTGTGTGTGTGTGTGTGTGTGTGTGTGTGTGTGTGTGTGTGTTGTACCTTACCCCCGGATGGGTAACATGGAGAGAACTAATGAGAACTATTTCCTTGTATATGTATATCCAATAAACCTGATTTGCATTTCATACACAGAGGTCATTCAATGTGCTTTACATAAACAAAAGCACAGTAATAGCAAATAAAAGCATAGAACAGCAATAGTCAAACAATAGTTTCAAAACTAAAGAGTAAAAAAGAACAAACAAAATAAAATTGCAATAGTTTAAGTCATAATTAAAAGACATAAATAACAACACAGAAAGACAGAGTGCAAAACAACTAATTACTGCTAACAACTTAGCCTGTGTGCGTTATAGTGTCCTAGTTATAGTGTCCTGTGCTATATGGTGTCCTAGTCAACAACTTAACCTGTGTGCTAGTGTCCTAGTCAGACAACAACTTGACCTGTGTGCTAGTGTCCTAGTCAGACAACAACTTAACCTGTGTGCTAGTGTTACCTGAGTGTGTAGTGATGGGGCAGCCGTGGCCTACTGGTTAGCGCTTTGGACTTGTAACCAAGGGTGGGAGGGTTGCCGGTTCGAACCCCGACCAGTAGGCACGGCTGAAGTGCCCTTGAGCAAGGCACCTAACCCCTCACTGCTCCCCGAGCGCCGCTGTTGATGCAGGCAGCTCACTGCGCCGGGATTAGTGTGTGCTTCACCTCACTGTGTGTTCACTGTGTGCTGAGTGTGTTTCACTAATTCACAGATTGGGAGACCAAATTTCCCTCACGGGATCAAAAGAGTATATATATATATACACTTTAGTGTCCTAGTCAGCGAACAACTTAACCATTGTGCTTCATATAGTCAGCCAACAACTTAACTCAGTGCTAGTATCCTAGTCAAGTCTGTGTGTATAGGGGTAGGACCCCGAGGCAGGGACTCGCTTCAGCCCTGTAGGAGTTCCTGGAACGTCGTGTTATGGGGCGGTTTGTGTAAAAAACCCAAACAAAGGTCCCCGGCCCCACTACACTAAGTTCCAGCTCCTACAATGGAAACAACCTTTATGACTCTTGGAAGACAGGGGCAGGTCCAGTGTGTGTGTGTGTGTGTGTGTGTGTGTGTGTGTGTGTGTGTGTGTGTGTGTGAGGGCAGCTCCAGGCGGCAACCACAGCCATCAGGTCTGCCCTGAAACCGGTCGAGCGCTGGGAGCAATAAGGCCGTCTGGGAGGCGATTTCGTGGCTGAGCGACACTCAAGGGCCACGACATCCTCCCAGGTTTCCTCCTCCTGGACGACACACTCCTCTCCTCTCTGCCTTCCCCTTTCTCTCCACAGTCTTTCTCTGTCCTTTCAGTCTCTCTCTCTCTTTCTCCCCATTTCTCCTTCTCAGTCTTTCCCTTCACTGTCCCGTGATGTCCCCTGTGAATATAAATGGCTCATGAGGTGAATATGTTTAATTGCATTTCTGGCAAACCACCCAAATTCTCCATTCCAAATCTGGAGACAAAAGAGAGACCTCACTCTTCAGTCGGTTATCATTTTATCTGGTTTATAAATTAGCCCAGACTACTAGGCCTGGCCCAGTTTGTGTTCATGGCAAATAGCCCAAACCAGCTCCGAGTAGGTCGTTCCTTTGACAAAAGCAGCACCCTCGCACAGGGGACCTTCGTGGTTTGTGGAGGAATGTAATTTCTTAATCCGAAACAGAGAGAAAGAGGGGACAAGAGACACGAAGTTGAGAGAGACACAAAGCTCTGGGCTCTTGAGGACTCCTCCATTAGCGTGGCTGAGTGGTTTCCTGAAGCCCTCCTCAAAGGCAATAATACGCCATAAAAAGCGCTTCTTCATTTCGAGAGCCCCGCTCTCCTTCTTGCGTGCGTGCGGCACTGTGTGTCTCGCGCTTTGACACCTGCCGCTCCGCGCGGGTCACTGGGCGGGAGACGCGCGCTTAGCCCAGTCCACCTGCTGAATGCTCGCCCAAACTCTTGACATTAATTAAAACAGGATATGTTTTCAGTGCCCACTTCTTGCCGACACGTTAGTTTTACACAAGCCAAATACGCCTCTAAAACCTGATCCAAGTCAAGGACCACAATGAAATCAAGGAACACTTAAGCAAAAGGAATTAGTATTTAAAACGGCCACTTGATATTGTTTTGGCTGTTTTGTCCGGTTGCCATAATCGTTACAGGAGCCAAGCCAACCCCCTTAAGCCATTGTTGAACTTCTCTATTTTCTGACATTCTTACATGGGCAAAACATTTTTTTCCCTCTTCAATAACCTCCGCTGGCCAACCCGTGCGGGTAAAGTGCCCTGCTGCTTTCTGAAAGGGTTAGGGCTTTAAAAATGCGAAATCCTCCCGTCTCCTCTCGCACTCCCTTTTCGGGAAACAGACAGAATTGACTTGCGTGACGAACAAACCTGAGGGAGAGAGAGTGATTAAAAATGAGGCACTATAGCAACCACCAGACCAATGGAAGAACGGGAAGCTGTTTACAAGGGGGTGTAGCGTTTCTATGGTTGCCGGACAAACCTCCTGCTCCAGGTATTAAACAGCCCCCCCGGGACGAAGCTCTCGCTGCTGCCATCGCTACAAGGACCTACTTACAAACCTGGAACCAAGAAGCGCGCATCAGAGCGCGAAAGAAGTCATCTTTCGGAATTTCACATCTGCAGGCGGCTAAACACGGATGATCATGCATTAATTCAGTTGGGTTTAGCCTGTTTCTGTGAAAGGTGAGTACCCCATATGTAACTCATTCATTTATGTAGGCTATAGCCTACGCTAAATAAAAATGTAACAGGTGTCCGATGCTATATTTTGAAAATAATGTGCTATAGACTTTGTTTCAACCTTTATTGATTAATCAACTTAGACTCATGCTCACTTTCCCATGGAATTTCTGTGTTCAGTGCAATGCCTTACTGTAACCTATATTATATATAATAATTATATAGCCTAATAACCTATATTCTTTAGCCTATAGTTTTTTAAGAGCCTTTGCACTTTGCAAGTGTACTTGTGTATAATATTATATTATTTCCTCAATTAGGCTAAATTACAGAAAATTGAAAGACGCTTCACTACAATTTTTTCCCCATTTTTTTTCCCAATTTGTTGCATAAATGAAACCAAATGAGCCACTACATATATTGCATCTTGTAGCCTTTTTCTTGGAATTTCTGTCGGAGCTGCATTTTGTCCGCGTCAGTTAGTTCGCGTTGGCAAAGCGCTCCGAGTCTCGAGGCAGCTGGGACTTTTTCACGAAACTTCTATGACCTCTCAAGTGCGTCAGCGACCTGACCCCCCGCGGCTCGCATTCACGAGCCTCCCGCCCCACTGTAGAGACCGGCCTTTTATTCTAGCAGAGTGGAATTCGATTAAAACCTTAACTCTTTCTTTCTTTTCCAAGCCAAAAAGCCCGTTATGTTATGTAAGTCATCGCGCACCCGTCCGTGCTCCTCCGAATACACAAATCCATTATTTAGTTTCGACGCGGGCAGGGGCGCGCGCATTACATTGCAAGTGTCGGGCTCGGCTCGCACGTTCACACGTTCCTGACGCTCGCGTTTCTATGGACACGTTTCATTCTATTTAAATGGCCTTTCTCGTTTGTGTGTGTTCTCTAGGCTGAGCGTGGACCAAGGAGAGAACCAACGCCAAGGAGAGAGACAGAGGGAGACAAAGTGGAAAGACGAGGGGAGAGAGAGAGAGAGAAAGAGAGAGAAAGAGAGATAGGGGGATAGGGAGAGAGAGAGAGGGGGGGTAGAGAGAGAGAGAGAGAGGGA
>NC_055980.1:27523608-27528608 GCF_018492685.1 Alosa sapidissima
CATCGTTGTGTCATGATACAGGAAAAGCTGGAACTGTTCTATCCACCACACACACACACACACACACACACACACACACACACACACACACACATACCATACACCACACACACACACACACACACACACACACACACACACACACACACACCACACACACACACACACACACACACATACCATACACCACACACACACACACACACACACATACCACACACACACACACACACACACACACACACACACACACACACACCACCACCACAGTCTTGTAAAAGGTACTGTTCTTGTAAACTCTTGTAGAACCCAGTACCCTTTAAGGAGAATCCTCAAGGCCTACTTGGTCCATTAGCGTATGACAACATTTTGCAAAAACATTCTAAGGCTTAGGAACGCTCAGAACTCTCAAGGATCTGTTTTGCAGGAACGAGCTGATTGTTCTGCTGACATGGAGAACAACACGTAGAACCCTTATCTAGAGCATAAGCTGTGGTATGAATGACTCACATGTGTGTGTCAGTGATTTTACACTTTAAAGGACACTATTAAAACATTTGAACAAGCTAATGACTCCACGTTGACATTATACCTCAAAATCTGCCCTCATGAAGGAATCACTGGATTTGCAGATTTGTGCTTTTTGGGCTGTTTTTTTACTGTCATTTTCATGTTAAATACAAAAAGAATAAATACGAAACAAAGCCGTATTCTATGAGACTGTTCTTTATAAATACAAATTATAAATACGAAACAAAGCCGTATTCTATGAGACTGTTCTTTACAAATACAAATTATAAATATGAAACAAAGCCGTATTCTATGAGACTGTTCTTTACAAATACAAATTATAAATATGAAACAAAGCCGTATTCTATGAGACTGTTCTTTATAAATACAAATTATAAATACAAAACAAAGCCGTATTCTATGAGACTGTTCTTTTCACTATCTCAGTCCCTCTCTTTCTCTCAGCCTCTCTCTCGTTCAATCTCAATTCAGTTCAATTCAAATTATCTCTCTCTCTCTCTCACTCTTTCTCTCGCGCTATCTCTCTCTCTCAATCTTTCTCTCTCTCTTGTTTTTTGGGTGTTTTTGTCTGTAGGTGTCTGCTATGTGCATGTGTATGTGTCAGTGAATGACTTTGTGTCCAATGAATGACTGTGAGTGTTAAACAGAGGCTGTGTTTGTGTGTGTGAAACAGTGTCGGAGTAGTTGTAACTGTATGTGTTTGTGTGTGTGTGTGTGTGTGTGTGTGAGAGAGAGAGAGAGAGAGAGAGAGAGAGAGAAACAGATTGCATGTGTGTGGCTATGTGTGTGTGTGAGAGAGAGAAACAAACTGCATGTGTGTGGCTATGTGTGTGTGTGTGTGGCTGTGTGTGCGTGTGTGTGTGTGTATGTGTGATTTACGTCAGCTGGTACCAGCCCCTTGTATTGACTGGGGGATGCTGGTCCACAGGGTCCCAGTGGGGGTCTTTGTCTACACCCCCCCCCTCCATTGGCCTCTCATACTGGAGATGTAGTAATAATGTGTGTGTGTGTGTGTGTGTGTGTGTGTGTATGTGTGTGTGCCTGACTGGAGTTGTTGTAGGGTCAGAGTTGTTTGTCCTACAGGGATGAGTGTCCCACGCTGTTATATATCATTCTGACAGAAACACACACACACACACACACACACACACACACACACACACACACACACATGCACACACACACACACACACACACACACACACACCACACACACACACGTGCATGTGATATAGAGCTGTTTAGATGAAATGGTGGTTAGCTAGGGGTCTGGTAGTGGTTGACAAATAGGTGATTGATAATGACTGACTGACTATTATTGTGTTACATGCTTCAAATGTAAAGCACTTTGAGCTGCATTCTGTGTATGAAAGGTGCTATACAAATAAAGCTTATTATTATTATTATTATTATAGGTCTAGTTAGATAGTCTACAACTCAAAATCAGAAAAAGTTGGGACGTTATGTAAAATGTAAATAAAAACAGTAATGATAATAATGTAATAATCTGCAAATTTCTTAAACTCATATGTAGATGCAAAAAGGACCCAGACAACATATCAAATGTTGAAAATGACAAATTTGACTATTTCATGGAAAATATGTTAATTTTGAATTTGATTCAAGGAAAAGTGTCGTGGCACACTCAGAACTTATGCTTCAAGTTTTATTCGACCAAGGTTTTGGCATTACACCTTCATCAGGGTCATTTTCACATGTAAGTCATTCAGGATTTCTTTATGTTACAGAGGAGTCTCTTGATTGGGCAGATGTTAAAGGGACACCAGGCAAGCCTGATGCTTTTTCTCTACGATGCTCCCCCTAGTGTCTGTACGTGTCGATACGTGTGCGAGCCCTCGCTCGGTCTGAAGCTCTTTTCCTTTTCTTTGCGTCTTCCGTCAAGGGTTTTCGCTGCTTCTTCGCCGGCTCTGCCATTATACACACGTTTGCAACAATCTCTAGCATTTCGTTAGCCTGCCTCTGTGCTGTGGATGCAGGATGTAAACTGATCCTGCTTCTTGCGTTGTCTAAGACTTTGTGAGACTGAAGGTCGGCGGGTACGATACACTGAACTTGCAAGTGGGATATTCTTCCTACAGGCAGTAGGGGCGGGCGAGAGAGTCTTCATTCGCCCTGTAATGAGTCATTTAACCATATACCAACTTACGAAGATGATTAATTACAGTTTTTTTCAATCGCTAACAAGTGCTTACCCATACTTCAGATACTATTTCTAAACTCTTAACACAGACTCACACCTACAAAACACAATTGGCCAAATGGATAATTTTCTTCTCAAAAATACATTTTGTTAAATATATACTAACTCTTCATTTCAAAATAGAACACTTATTTCTCTGCACACACTAACTTTACCAAAACACTGGAAATCTGACTCAAAATGAAATTATTATGTCAAAGAATAACACTTGTTTTCACTTCACAAGGTACATGCAGTCAATCAAAGTACATCAGGTTTCAAAATACTGGCTATTGTTGACATTACAAAAACTACATAGACTGTTATGTTTCAGTTTTACAGGTACATGTATTTGCATGCAAAACATGCAATCCACCATTTTTACACTAAATTTCTTGGTTGGGAACTGTATGGCCACATGTTATGTTCACATTCAAAAGCATTCCAGTAAAAAGCAAATCAGTTTTTTTCCCTTTACTATTTACTACAGGAGGTACAGTAGAAATACTGTTTACAGTATGATAGAACAGAAAAAGTTTTACAGTATTGCAATGCTTACAGTGAACAAAATATCCATGAAACACACAAGAGCATTCTGAACAAAAAAACAACAGCAAAAAGCCCAGATAAAAAAAAAAGGGGGGGGGGGGGCTACAAAAAAACCCCACAAAATTACTGTATCTAATCTCTGCGATCTTCAGGGTTAGGCCACATGTTTTCATCAACATCGCATTGATTACATGGTCAATGATAGTGGCACGAATTTCATCACTGACAACAGTTCTTGCAACCTTTGGAATGCCACCACCACGCATTCTTACACCTCTACCTTGCCCTCGCCTTGGGCCTGCTCTTCTCCCTGGCCCTGCTCCTGCACCTCTCACTGGGCCTGCTCCTCTCACTGCTCCTGCTCCTCTCACTGCTCCTGCATCTCTCACTGCATCTCTCACTGCTCCTGCACCTCTCACTGCATCTCTCACTGCTCCTGCTCTTCTCCCTGGCCCTGCTCCTCTCACTGCATCTCTCCCTGGCCCTGCTCCTCTCCCTGGCCCTGCTCCTCTCACTGCATCTCTCACTGCTCCTGCTCCTCTCACTGCTCCTGCTCTTCTCACTGCTCCTGCTCCTCTCACTGCATCTCTCCCTGGCCCTGCTCCTCTCCCTGGCCCTGCTCCTCTCACTGCATCTCTCACTGCTCCTGCTCCTCTCACTGCTCCTGCTCCTCTCACTGCTCCTGCACCTCTCACTGCTCCTGCTCCTCTCACTGCTCCTGCACCTCTCACTGCTCCTGCTCCTCTCACTGCTCCTGCACCTCTCACTGCTCCTGCACCTCTCACTGCTCCTGCTCCTCTCACTGCTCCTGCACCTCTCACTGCTCCTGCATCTCTCACTGCACCTCTCACTGCTCCTGCTCTTCTCCCTGGGCCCCTTGCTCTTACTCTTCCTCGTCCAGACATTACAGTGTTTGTCTTTTTCTGTTTCTGTTTCTAAAAACATCACTCCTCAAAGTCCTCATTTTACTGTATAAGTGTCAATGTAATAGAAAAAATAACCCCCTGCCACTGAGTCTAAGCCAGACTGGAATCAGCGGTGGTTGGCCCAATTTACCCAATATAAATCAGTTGTGTGTCAATTATTCAATTTTTTGTTTATTATCAGCTGAACTATATTGTTTTTGAACTGATATCATTGCAGAAGCAGAGGTTTTTATACTGTATCTAAGGTTTGGAATATTGTTTTTGCTATTGTGGGATGTTGTGTGTTAACATTCGTAAATACTACAAAAACAATCCATAATTTTGTTGGGAGGTACAGCTTGTCTGTTAAGAAAATGTAAGCATTGTGGAAATGTGTTCACTGACTGCATATCATGTGAAAACGACATGAAATGTGTGAATGGTATGGCCACAAAAGACTGATGCTGTGCTAATTGTGTTTAGAGTTTTGAAAATGTGACCACTGGTTGGACAATTGCTTGTTAGCGACTGAAAAAAACTGTAACACAACAATGTTGCCTGGTGACCCTTTAATTAGGGGTGTGTCAAAAGTCTATTCACAAATCCACATGACAACAAGCAGGAAATCACCCGCTCTTGCTGCTGCAACACAGTGTGTGTGTTTTTTTTTTCAGTAACAATGGAAGACATGCATGATAGTACAATGAATTATTTTACGTATCAAAACATTTTGAATTTCAATTTGAATTTGATACCAGCAACGTGTTTTAAAAAAAGTTGGGACGGGGATAAGTGGAATGCTGGAAAAGTTGTGT
>NC_055980.1:27532943-27535443 GCF_018492685.1 Alosa sapidissima
ATACGAAAGTGATTTCTCTGACTGTAGCGTTACCTGTAGCTTACGTCATAGTGGGTTTGCTAGTTGCGATTATAGTGTGGAAGACATAAAATCCTTCTTGACAAAAACAAAACATATGAGAAATGTTCGGATTGACGACTACTTCCCTGATGTGGAGCAGTTCACCACGAAAACTAAATCTTTTTTGGGTGAGGGCTGCTTCACAAATCCAGAGTGCTTCCGTCTCAAAAAGATATTGACCAAGATTAACGTTTTGTTAAATAGCGATGTCTGATGCTGGTCTTTTTTTCACATGTATTATGATGATGGCGTGTACACAACTCTTTTATTTTTTTCTTTTTATCATGGGTGAAATCAGAATTGCTTCTTTAAATATAAATGGGGCCAGGGAAAGAAGCAAGAGAGCCTTGTTGTTTGAAACGATTAAGAAGAATAGATTTGATGTGCTTCTTGCTCAAGAAACTCACTCTGATGCCTCAATTGCTGCTGACTGGGCAAGTGAGTTTGATGGCCTGTCTATTTTAAGTCACAACACTTCCAATAGTGGTGGTGTTGCCATTCTGTTTTCTCGGACCTTTACTCCCATTTCCTACCAGACTGAGGAATTAGTCAAGGGTAGACTCCTAAAAGTCAGAGCCCAATTTGAAAACAATTTCTTTGTTTTTTTGTGTGTTTATGCACCCACTACACCAATTGATAGAATGCTTTTCTTGAATATGCTAAATGATGCTCTATGCAATTGTGAATCTGAGGATTTTTTACTCCTGGGAGGTGATTTTAATTGTACTGAAAATGCAATGGATAGGAATCATGTAGAGCCACACATGCCCTCACGCAGAAGACTCATAGAACTGATGAATGCAAATGAGCTTGTTGATGTCTGGAGGAACTTTCACAGTACTCAGAAGCAATACACATGGGTTCACTCCTACAATAACCTTTTGTCACTGGCTAGACTGGACAGGTTTTATGGTTTTAAGCATCAGCTGAGTTTGTTTAGGAAATGTGCGATCATCCCAGTTGGTTTTTCAGACCACAGTTTGGTTTTTTGTTCTCTTTCTTTGAGTTCTGTAAAGTCTAAAAGTGCTTATTGGCATTTTAATAATAACTTGTCATCGGATGGCCATTTTAGAGAGGTATTTAGACTGTTTTGGCAGGATTTTAAGAACACGAAGCCATCTTTTAGCTCGTTGCAACAGTGGTGGGATTTTGGTAAGTCACAAATAAGACAACTGTGTCAGGATTATACTTTCAGTGTCACAAGGGACATAACTCGTTCAATGGTGAAACTTGAAAAGGAAATAATTGAACTCCAGCATTTAGCTGAACAAACTGGCAACCAGACTTACACAGCAAATGTTAAAGCGAAGCAGAAATCATTGGCTGACCTGCTAGGCATAAAGGCACAGGGAGCTCTGGTCAGGTCCCGCTTTCAGAGTGTGGAATTGATGGACGCTCCTTCTAAATTCTTTTTTAATTTGGAAAAAAAGAATGGACAGAGGAGGTTCATTCACTCACTGCTTTCTGAGGATGGAGTTCTGTTGTCCAATCTGGCTGAAATACGTCAGAGAGCAGTCAGTTTTTACGAAGACCTATATAAGAGTGAGAGCTCGGATATTCAGGTGGATGACCAGTCCTTCTTTGAGAACCTACCCCAGGTGGCCGAAGAGGCGAATGCAGTCCTTGGAAGGGTTTTGACCCTAGAGGAGCTGCAGAGAGCCCTCCAGAGTATGGAGTGTGGAAAGGCACCGGGGTTGGATGGTCTACCGGTGGACTTTTATAAGTCCTTTTGGTCAGAAGTGGGTGAGGATGTGCTGACTGTTCTCAGCGACAGTCTTGCCAGGAGGCGGTTGCCACTGAGCTGCCGGAGGGCAATACTCACTTTGCTCCCCAAAAAAGGGGATTTGAATGACATAAAATCATGGAGACCTGTGTCAATCCTCTGTACTGAATATAAGTTGCTCTCTAAAGCGTTGGCTAATAGATTGAGTGAAGTTGTGGAGCAGGTTGTCCATCCTGACCAGACCTACTGTGTGCCAGGTAGGCTGATTCAAAACAACATTTCATTGATCAGGGATATATTTGATGTAGGTAAGCTGTTTAACCTGGAATTCGGCTTAGTATCCATTGACCAAGAAAAAGCTTTTGATCGTGTAGAGCACAATTATTTGTGGAGTGCTCTGGCAGCCTTTGGTTTTTGCCCTGAGTTTATTGATATGATTAGAGTTCTGTATTGTGACATTGAGAGTATTTTAAAGGTTAATGGTGACTTGTGTGCTCCTTTTAAAGTCCACAGGGGGGTCAGACAAGGGTGTGCCTTATCTGGTATGTTGTACACCCTGGCAATTGAACCCCTATTGGTGAAGTTGAGGAAAGAGCTGGTGGGGGTGAGAATTCCAGCGTGTGAAAGTGTTTTTAAACTGTCAGCTTATGCAGACGATGTTGCAGTTCTTGTGAATGGTCAAAGAGACATAAACACTATGTTAGAGATTTTTGATGA
>NC_055980.1:27547943-27550443 GCF_018492685.1 Alosa sapidissima
GATGCGAATGCCACGTTTGTTTTGCAATTCAGAGATGTACAGGCACACACAACGTGTATTAGGCTACAAGCTGTAATGGAGTTGAAGTTTGTAGCCTACAGGATACGTTTAGCCCAACCCAGCCATGTTATTCATTTGATGGGTAGCCTAATTAATCTGTCTGACGAGTTTATTATGAATCCTGTTAAATCTGTTCTGACCATAGACTGTATCTATATATACAGTCTATGGTTCTGACATCCTGGTTGTCTTGAGAAAACGCCTCACCGATTTTATATGATGATAGAAGCTTGTAATCTAACTCGCCTGCGGCAGTTTGGCCCTGAGAGGGAATATAGTTGTTGGATTATTAATTAGTATTGCTCCTCAACAATAAGCAGTTCTAAGAGAACCTCTGTCAGTGGAATCAGGTCTGTAATTTAAACAAGCAAAGCCAATCAATGAATGAACTGTCTTGTCCATGCATTAAAGCTATCATGTGGAGCATTCCTATACAAAAAAGAACTAAAGCGATAGGCCTACGTTAAGATTTCTAATAGTTATATGATGGTGTGTAATGCTTGTCTGATGTTCTGTAATCCCTATCTTTACTCTCTGTAGCTTTCCAGAAGTCTGAGTTTGGGATATTTTGTCCCAAAATACTACAACATTTCTTGAGTTATTTTGGCAAATTGATCTGCTTAGTTATTAAATGAGCTGCAGTTAGACTTTAGACTTTGCACTTTGCACTTTGTACTAATCTAACCTGAGGAGACTTATCAGTGTTGAGTTCCTGTGTGTCAGTGATCAGTTCCTGTGTGTGTGAGTTCCTGTGTGTCAGTGATCAGTTCCTGTGTGTCAGTGATCAGTTCCTGTGTGTGTCGACAGCCCGTCGGAGCTGTTCCAGGCTCGCACGCGGAGCCACAAACTCCCGCTGCGCGGCCAGAAGGACTTCCTGCACACGGGGTCGGAGCGCCAGCGAGAGCGACTGGACCAGAGTCTGCAGGAACACTGGACCCTGGTGGCCGAGGAGCGCGTGGAGAGATCGTAAGCACAGACAGACACGCAGTACAGACATGCAGAGGAGCGCGTGGAAAGATCGTAAGCACAGACAGTACAGACATGCGCGTGGAGAGATCGTAAGCACAGACAGTACAGACATGCACGTTGAGAGATCGTAAGCACAGACAGACATGCAGTACAGACATGCAGAGGAGCGTGTGGAGAGATCGTAAGCACAGACAGTACAGACATGCGCACAGTGGAGAGATCGTAAGCACAGACACGCAGACATGCACGCAGACAGACATGCATGCACGCAGACAGACATGCAGACACGCAGACAGACATGCACGCAGACAGACATGCACGCAGAGAGACATGCAGGCAGGCAGGCAGGCAGACAGGCAGACAGTCTCTCTTTACCTGTCTGTCCCTTGTGTGTGTAGGGGCAGTCTGGTAAAAGCTGTGTGCGTGTGCGTGTGCGTGTGCGTGCGTGCGTGCGTGTGTGCGTGTGTGCGTGTGTGTGTGTGTGTGTGTGTGTGTAGGGGCAGTCTGGTAAAAGCTGTGTGCGTGTGCGTGTGCGTGTGCGTGCGTGCGTGCGTGTGTGCGTGTGTGCGTGTGTGTGTGTGTGTGTGTGTGTGTGTAGGGGCAGTCTGGTAAAAGCTGTGTGCGTGCGTGCGTGTGCGTGTGCGTGTGCGTGTGCGTGTGCGTGCGTGCGTGCGTGTGTGCGTGCGCGCGCGCGTGCGTGCGTGTGTGCGCGCGCGTGCGTGCGTGCGTGTGTGTGTGTGTGTGTGTGTGTGTGTAGGGGGAGTCTGGTAAAAGCTGTGTGTGTGTGTGTGTGTGTGTGTGTGTGTGTGTGTGTAGGGGGAGTCTGGTGAAGGCGGGGTGGATCCCAGATGACGGTATAGTGGAGCTTCAAACTCCGGCGGTGGGTGACGTCACATACCTATGAACTTAACGCACACACACTCACACACACTTAAGAGTGATGTCATACACATATGTATGTACTGTACACACACACACTCACACTCACACTTAAGAGTGATGTCATACACATATGTATGTATTGTAAAAGTGTGTGTGTGTGTAAAAGTGTGTGTGTGTGTGTGATTGTCAGTGTAAGAGTGTGTGTGTAAAAGTGTGTGTGTGTGATTGTCAGGGGAAGTTCTGGCAGACCATGGGATACGCTGCACACGGGAAACAATATCTGCTGCCAGAGGAGGCGCTCTACCTCATGGAGTGTGTGAGTGTGTTCAGAGCGCACATACACAGCACTCTCACACACACAAACACACACACACACACACACACACACACACACACTACACAAATATTATGCTCCATATCTCACAGACTGTGTATCGTTTGGTTGATGTGTATACTGCCTTTTTATTCACTTTGGTTCTTTGGCACCCTTGTTGCCAGGGGAACCTGCAGGTGTTCCACCACAAGCTGCCGCTGTCCATTGAGGAGGCCTACGAGAAGCTCCTATCCTCGGAGCACCCTGGACTCGTCA
>NC_055980.1:27555443-27762943 GCF_018492685.1 Alosa sapidissima
GTGATCATATCGCCAGTTAGACAAGAACCCATCATAGGGCAGTCAGCACTTTAGTCCAATCAACCAGCAGTATACATGTTGGTACCAGAGGTTTGTCCAATGAGCTGGCAGTATGAATGTTAGTGCCAGAGTTATTGTCCAATGAGCTGCCAGTATAAGTGCTCACCCCAGAGTTTTCCATCTCTTGACTCTTCCATTTAGTGTGATGGAAAGCGTCCTTCATGTTCAATATTTTCTGCCGTTGCCCAGGCGATGGAAAGCGTCCTTCATGTTCAATATTTTCTGCTGTTGCCCAGGCGATGGAAAGCGTCCTTCATGTTCAATATTTTCTGCTGTTGTCTAGGTGATTTGCTCCACCAGATCGGCGTGATTCAGTCGTCACGGCTACTGGACGATGCCATCAGGTGAGGCCACAGTCCCACGCTGTAGTTCACCTTAACGGTGTCACACGGACCATGTACCTGTAATCGTAGCACCTGCTGTCTCTGTATAACCCAGAACCTTTGTGTTTGGAGTCATGAGGTCATTATTATGTCATTATTTGGAAAATTCCATACTGTTCTCACTGGCCATTGCCTTTGTGGTAGGCCGCCTTGATGTGTCTGAGGTCAGATTTAATTTCTTTTTGTGTGTGTGTGTGTTTCCTGTGTCTCAGTTTGAGTATCCCGTCACAATGGAAGATCAGTTTCGATGTTTACCAGCCTGACACAGTGGCTGACTACAAGAAGAGCAACCCGGGCAAGCCATACACACGCATGTGTGTCTGCAGGTACACACACACACACAAACACACACACTCTCTCACACGCATGTGTGTCTGCAGGTACACACACACACACTCTCTCACACGCATGTGTGTCTGCAGGTACACACACACACACTCTCTCACACGCATGTGTGTCTGCAGGTACACACACACACACTCTCTCACACGCATGTGTGTCTGCAGGTACACACACACACACACACAGACACACTCACACTCTCTCACACGCATGTGTGTCTGCAGGTACACATACACACAAACACACACACAAACACATACACTCACACACACACACACACTCTCTCACACGCATGTGTGTCTGCAGGTACACATACACACACACACACACACACACACCTCTGCACACCACAGCCAGCATAATCGGCACAGGTACTTTAATTTTCTGGATTCCATTTGTATTCCGCCGGAGAACTGTTTCTTGTTTTTCCTGTGTCGACAGTTGAGCTTCTAGCTTTCTGAGAGTTCATTGTGTGTCTGTGTGTGTGTGTGTGTGTGTGTGTGTCTGTGTGTGTGTGTGTGTGTGTGTGTGTGTGTTGTCTCATCTCCTGTAGTTTTGAAGGGCCAGTGCCTGATCTCCAGGTGGTGAAGAGTTTGTCCTTCCAGAGTGGTGAGGTGCCCGTGACGTTTGCAGTGGTTGACCACGGAGACATCTCATTCTACAGCTTTAAGGACTTTACTCTGCCTGTGGATGTGTGCCGCTGATCACACACACACACACACACACACACACACACACACGATCTCACACACGATCTCACACACACACACGATCTCACACACACACACACACACACACACGATCTCACACACACACACACACACGATCACGCACACACACACACGCAGTCAATGCCAAATGCACGCATGCAAATGTGTACAAATCATTGGTTGCCAAATAATGGATATATTCTCAGGGTTACACATCGCATGTGTGTGTGCGTGTGAGTTTGTGTGTGTGTGTGTGTGTGTGTGCGTATGTGTGTGTGTGTGTGTGTGTGTGTGCACGGGTGTGGCAGTCATCAGCACTGTGAGTTCTGCAAACGTGTCGATCCGTCTCAGGTAACCAGGAAGGCCTGAGCAGTCTGATCAATGTAAATATGACCACCTCAACTAAGCCATGCAATAAAAACAACCTGCGGACCCTACTGTGTGTGTGTGTGTGTCTTGGAGTTTTATGATGAGGCATGTTGTGATTTTTGGGGATGTCGACAGTTATCCCAGTTGATGTTGATCAGTCAGCATACAGTGTGTGTGTCTGTGTATTAATGTTGTGTGTGTGTGTGTGTGTCTTTCAGTCAGCATATACTGTATGTGTGCATATTATTGTTATGTGTGTATGTTTTGAGTGTGTGTGGGTGGCTGCGTGATTGGGTGTGTGCGAGTGTATCAACTTGGTGTGTGTGTGTGTGTGTTTTGTGAATGTGTGTGAGTATATCAACTTGACGTGTGTTGTTTGTTTTGTGAGTGTGTGTCTGTCCTTGTGTGTAAATGAGCGTCTCTCTCTCTCTCTCTTTCTGTGTTTGTGTCCAGGTTTGTGTGTGTGTTGTCCTTAATCATATTTTCTGGCGGTCTCGTGTTTCCGTGGCATTCATCAGACACTGGGCAGCTGTGTTAACCTTTTGCACTGTCTGGAAAGAGACCAAATATAATGGACAATCGGGATACCTGATCCTGACAGCCAAACATGAGGCTGTTTAAGCATATCTACGCCTGTGTGTGTGTGTCACACAGACAAGCATTCCGGCTTATCGCATTATTTTCATGTGTGTGTGTGTGTGTTAAAGAGAGAGAGAGACGTCATGTTTCAGGCAGAGCCGCCTGCAGTCATGGCTGCTTGAACATATTTGTGTTTGTGTGTCCATGTGACCTAATTTTTCAGTCCCGTCTGTCAGGTATACAATTGTATTTATGTACATATACATTCTGTGTGTCTGTGGTAAAGGGACCTTATGTTAGTCGCTGTGTGTGTGTGTGTGTGTGTGGTCACAAGCCTACCTGGACCACAGCAGACAGTATAAGAGGTTCACCTGAGTGGTCTGGGACTCATACCTGACGGAGACTCACCTGAGAGGGAGACGCACAGGTGGACAGGTGACCATGCGTCTGTGGATGTTACTGAGTCTCACGGCTGCCATGGGTGAGTCTGCACTTAAGTGTGTGTGTGAGTATATACCTCTGGGTTTGGGGTCCCTTAGAAATGTGAGGACTTTTTAAGTGTCCCCAAAGTTTTGAAAGTGTATAATGTGTATGTGTGTGTATAAAGCGTAATTAGTCTGAGTCAGAGGCGATTGCTCTTAGACTACAGTGTGTGTGTGTGTGTGTGTGTGTGTGTGTGTGTGTCAGAGGCGATTGCTCTTAGACTACAGTGTGTGTGTGTGTGTGTGTGTGTGTGTGTGTGTGTGTGTGTGTCAGAGGCGATTGCTCTTAGACTACAGGGGAAGCTCAGCCTCCTAAAATATCACGGAAAATCGCATCAAATAACACTATTGCATTAGCTTTTAGCCTACTATTCCAACTACAACATGCTGAAAACATGTTCATCTTCATGGCTAGTTTGTTCAGCAATAAGGTTTTGCCGGTCATTTATCGTGATTTCGCACCCGTAATACATTGCTGTGACGACACGATCCATCAAAAAAACACGCAAAAAACCCCATAGACGCTCGGCTTCACTGGACCTTTAATGGCACTACAGAGTGGGCTGATCTCAGTGCAGAAAAGCTAGATCTCTATTGGACAAACGCCACAAAATCGTCATTTCCAGGGAAGCACGGAGTTAATGGGACAGTGGGATGGCCCGGACGCCGAGCTTCTGTATGATGATTGGAGGAACCGTCATAGAGGCTGGACTTTTTTTGATTGACAGTATATGTCGCGATCTGACAGGAAGTGGTTCCCGTTCAAGGGATGCATTAATGTGTTGGCAGTATTACCTGTAGTTTTGGCAGTGTTACCTGTAGTTACCTGTCTCATATAGGATGTGATGTGTCTCTTACCTGTAGTTACCTGTCTCATTTAGGATGTGATGTGTCTCTTACCTGTAGTTACCTGTCTCATTTAGGATGTGATGTGTCTCTTACCTGTAGTTACCTGTCTCATATAGGATGTGATGTGTCTCTTACCTGTAGTTACCTGTCTCATATAGGATGTGATGTGTCTCAGGTGCAGTGTGTTCGGAGTCTCTTAACTGTAGTTACCTGTCTCTGCTGGAGCACCTGGGGGTGGGATCCAACAACTACAGCCTCTCAGCCACCCGCCCTGTCAGGGACTGGAGGACTCCCACCTACGCCACTGTAGACCTTTACCTCTACGTCATCATAGACGTGGTGAGTGTGTGTGTACGTCATCATAGATGTGGTGAGTGTGTGTGTGTGTGTGTGTGTACGTCATCATAGACGTGGTGAGTGTGTGTGTGTGTGTGTGTACGTCATCATAGATGTGGTGAGTGTGTGTGTGTGTGTGTGTGTACGTCATCATAGACGTGGTGAGTGAGTGTGTGTACGTCATCATAGACGTGGTGAGTGTGTGTGTGTGTGTACGTCATCATAGACGTGGTGAGTGTATGTGTGTGTACGTCATCATAGACGTGGTGAGTGTGTGTGTGTGTGTACGTCATCATAGACGTGGTGAGTGTGTGTGTGTGTGTACGTCATCATAGACGTGGTGAGTGTGTGTGTGTGTACGTCATCATAGACGTGGTGAGTGTGTGTGTGTGACGCCCCTCTGCTGCCCCCTACGGGCCGTCTGCCGTTTTCCGTGGTGGCCACCCGTGGTGGCAGGTTGGCGGCTTGCAGTGGGGAGACTAATTAAGGGAGATTGGCCTCACCTGGCGCAGTGGGGAGACTAATTAAGGGAGATTGGCCTCACCTGGCGCAGTGGGGAGACTAATTAAGGGAGATTGGCCTCACCTGGCGCCGGTGTAGGCCTATATATCATCGCCATCCCTTGTATCTCTCTCTCTCTCTCCCACCGTTCAGACACATTTTTGACACACCGCACTGCAAACCACTGCTACTCACTTACATATGACCAACACGCGTCCATTCACCCCCTAGACATTACCATTCATTATAGCTCACTTTACATAAATATAATTTATTTATTGGAGTTTGTTGTCAGCCTCTTTTGTGTTGTGCCATGAGCCGGGCGTTTAACAGTGTGTGTACGTCATCGTAGACGTGATGAGTCTATGCGGTGGCTTGGACAAATCCACTTGAGGGGTGGGGCAGGGGGCGCGATCGTAACACACACTGAACTGTCAGATGTCAGATTGTGTGTGTGATTCATTCATGTGTGCTTCTGTGGGAAATCTGACGGAAAGAACACACACACACACACACGCGCGCACACAAAGTGTGTGTGTGATTCATTCAGGTGTGCGTTTCTCTGCTTCTTCACCACAGGATGAGAAGTTCCAGAGCTTCACGACCGGAGTGCTGCTGACTGTTGTGAGTAGTCTGTCCGATCCGTCTCCATTAGAGGTCGCCGTGTGTGGCTCTCTTAGAGTTGTCATGGTTTCCCAAACAAGCTATTAGAGGATTTTCTCCAGCTCACCTCCTCTCTCCTCCATTCCATCTTCTCCCCTCACCTCCTCCTCTCTCCTCCATTCCATCTTCTCCCCTCACCTCCTCATCTCTCCTCCATTCCATCTTCTCCCCTCACCTCCTCCTCTCTCCTCCATTCCATCTTCTCCTCTCACCTCCTCCTCTCTCCTCCATTCCATCTTCTCCTCTCTCCTCCTCTTCTCTCCTCCATTCCATCTTCTCCTCTCTCCTCCTCTTCTCTTTTCCTCATCTTCTCTCCTCCTTTCCTCCTTCTCTCTTCTCGTCTCATCCTCTTCTCTCCTCCTCCTCTCTATCTTTCCTCCTTCTCTCCTTCTTTCTCTCCTCCTCTCACATGTACATTGTACACATACTGTATGATTTTATCCAAAGCAACTTACAGCAATTAAAATAACATATGAGAAACAGTGAAGAGGAGACCTTAGCTAGTATTACCACTGCCAATCCTCACCTGTATTTACCACTGCTGCCAATCCTCACCTGTAATCCTCACCTGTATTACCACCACTGCCAATCCTCACCTGTAATACTGCTACCAATCCTCACCTCCTCACCTGTATTTCTCCTCCTCACCTGTATTCCTCCTCCTCCTCACCTGTATTCCTCCTCCTCCTCACCTGTATTTCTCCTCCACACCTGTATTCCTCCTCCACACCTGTATTTCTCCTCCTCACCTGTATTTCTCCTCCTCACCTCCATTTCTCCTCCTCACCTGTATTTCTCCTCCTCACCTGTATTTCTCCTCCTCTGCAGTTCTGGGTAAACGAGCTCCTCCGCTGGGACCCAAAGGACTTCTGTGGGATCAGCGAGATCAGTGTTCCCAAAGCCTACCTGTGGAGACCCGACTTCATGATCATGGAGAGGTGAGGTGTGTGTGTGTGTGTGTGTGTGTGCGCCACCTACCTGTGGAGACCCGACTTCACCATCATGGAGAGGTGAGGTGTGTGTGTGTGTGTGTGTGTGAGTTTGTGTGTGTGTGTGCGCCACCTACCTGTGGAGACCCGACTTCATCATCATGGAGAGGTGAGATGTGTGTGTGTGTGTGTGTGTGTGTGTGTGTGTGTGTATGTGTGTGCGTGTGCGCCACCTACCTGTGGAGACCCGACTTCATCATCATGGAGAGGTGAGATATCCGACTCAGCTGCCTACCTTAGTGTGTGTGTGGGGGGGGTTGATGATGATTCTCCACCTATGAAGTGTGGCCAGCATCACAGCTTCCATTACCTGTGTGTTAAAAATGGAGAAATGCTTGTGGATTCAAATTCTTCCTGTGCGCTGCGGGATCCGTCACTTCCTGTGCGCAAACCGAGTGACCTTTATATCTCGATGTTGCTCCAGTGTTCGCCTAAAGGCAGAATCAAACCGAGTGACCTTTGACCTTTACATCTCGATGTCGCTCCAGCGTTCGCCCAAAGGCAGAATCAAACCGAGTGACCTTTGACCTTTACATCTCTATGTCGCTCCAGTGTTCACCCAAAGGCAGAATCAAACCGAGTGACCTTTTGACCTTTACATCTCGATTACTCTGCAGCTGCATTGTTCCCTGTGTTGTCTCTCTTACTGGTTCTCAATGAGGTATGTTTGCCCTGAAACTGAGGATAAACGAGCGTGCGTGTGTGTGTGAGACTGGACAATGAGACTACAGTTGGTACTCTACCAGCAGATCCAGCACATCGTTTTTCTGTTGGGGACGACGATGATGATGATGATGATGTTGATAAAAAATTGTTGTTTACTCGCCTCACATAGTACGAGTCCCACAGCTCACCTGGAGCCAGCTTGCTCTGTAACAAGACTCCCGTTGTGCTGGTGCAGGTCTGTCTCTAGTAACTTAAATTGGTACATGAGTCATTCTGTGTCAAATCAGACAAATCCAGGAAAATGGTTGCAGCACCGACACTGATTTTCCTCAGAGTTTGTCTACACAGTGTTTAGGTTCCATAACTAAAACCTGTAAAATATTTTTGTTCAATCCTATTTTTTTCAGTCTTTTTGCCCTTGATTGTTTACACTCTCTAAAAGGCCTTATCTTGGAGGCCATGTTTGGACATTCATATCTTAAAGTATTATGACCAAACTTTGTAGAATGGAAGGCAAACATGATTCAATCATTAAAGGTTCGTACCACAGTCTCATTTGTTTTATAGAAGTCCCTAGTTGCAGAAAAAGCATGCAAAAAGTGATATTGAGGGTCCCAAAACTCCTTTACTGTGACACACCTGCTATCAATAAGTATTTTCTTTAGAAATATAATCCTTTGTTAATGTCCCAAAATGTGGAATCTCCAAAACAAAAGGCCATGACAATAATGATACAAGGCGTGTTTGATTTTTTTGTGTCATTTTCATGCAACTGAATTGGTATGTGGGGTAGCTAGTAGGACCATAACAATCTATGTGGAAATAGCTAAGTGTATATGGACATTTAGTGTATAAACTCCATTCACATAACACCATTTTAAAAGAAGCAGAATGCTATGCTGTGTTTCAACTGAGAGGGCGCTAAAATCTAGCTGTAGTTGTAAATGTTTATTTTGGTGTTCCCAAAACACTGCTGCAGCAACTCAAACTAGGTAGAACCGATTGTTTTTGTTTTTTTTACCAACAGTACTCGGTGACCTTGAGAAACCGGAATTCTCCTTTAAGACAAATTAAATCCAAAGTAGACGACTTTCAAACGGGGCTTTTAGGTGCCCAGAGTGCACAACACGACTGTATCTGCCCTGATGTTCACTATCTGATATTCACTATCTGCCCTGATGTTCACTATCTGATGTTCACTATCTGCCCTGATGTTCACTATCTGCCCTCTATCTGCCCTGATGTTCACTATCTGCCCTGATGGTCACTATCTGCCCTCTATCTGCCCTGATGTTCACTATCTGCCCTCTATCTGCCCTGATGTTCACTATCTGCCCTGATGTTCACTATCTGCCCTGATGTTCACTATCTGATGTTCACTATCTGCCCTGATGTTCACTATCTGCCCTCTATCTGCCCTGATGTTCACTATCTGCCCTGATGTTCACTATCTGATGTTCACTATCTGCCCTGATGTTCACTATCTGCCCTGATGTTCACTATCTGCCCTGATGTTCACTATCTGCCCTCTATCTGCCCTGATGTTCACTATCTGCCCTGATGTTCACTATCTGATGTTCACTATCTGCCCTGATGTTCACTATCTGCCCTGATGTTCACTATCTGCCCTCTATCTGCCCTGATGTTCACTATCTGCCCTGATGGTCACTATCTGCCCTCTATCTGCCCTGATGGTCACTATCTGCCCTCTATCTGCCCTGATGTTCACTATCTGCCCTGATGTTCACTATCTGATGTTCACTATCTGCCCTGATGTTCACTATCTGCCCTGATGGTCACTATCTGCCCTCTATCTGCCCTGATGGTCACTATCTGCCCTCTATCTGCCCTGATGTTCACTATCTGCCCTGATGTTCACTGCTATGGTTTTACACGGCAGACTAGACAAGTGTAGAAATGTAATACAGTATATGCACAGTAGAGCTCTGCTGATGAGCATGAATATGTGATGTGTATCTCCTCAGCATTGAGATGAAAGAGAGGAATGTTGAGAGCACCCAAGTCAACCTGCTGTCAGCTGGCTACACCGTCTCTGGAGACAGCTACAAGCTCACCAGCACCTGCAAGATGGATCTCTACAAGTTCCCCTTCGACACACAGCGATGCGAACTCACCGTCATGTCCTTCCTGTACAAAAGTAAGTGTGTGTGTTGGCTTATTTACTAATTTCACTGATTACATTGTAGTTTGCTGTTTGTTTACTCAAGCTGTTTGGTGATTGTGTGGTATCTGATTGACACTTTAACCATTTTACAAAAAATGTATTCTTTTTTGATTGGACGAGATGCATTCTACAGTATGAGTCATCACGAGGGGCGGTATCCCAGAGGTCCAGCACATCCCCACTCCAGACTTTTCACTTTAATCACTCTGAATATGTATAAGTATATATACTGTACTCTTTTGATCCCGGCGCAGTGAGCTGCCTGCAACAACAGCGGCGCTCGGGGAGCAGTGAGGGGTTAGGTGCCTTGCTCAAGGGCACTTCAGCCGTTCCTACTGGTCGGGGTTCGAACCGGCAATTAGTGTTGTCACAATACCCAAATTATGACTTCGATACGATACCTGCCATAAATATCACGATGCTCTATACTGAAACGATACTACGGCAAAATCTTAAGATACCTGGAAGAGAAAGGACTCATACCTCCTCCAAGTGTATTGAGTCATTTTTGTTGAATTCGGTGCACTTTTGTAGTGTGGAGGTCAATTCTGGGTTCTAAACTTCCTACATAATTATTATTTTTTATAGTCAGTAAAATAGTACGCCTACTTTGTGTGATTAAGTCCTTTATTGTTTGTTTTAGTTCATTTACATTGTGTTGTGTTTTGGCAATAAAGTAGCTTTAGATCAATAAACTAGTCTAGATCAAGATCAGTGTTGAAATTACTGCATGCAAATCACTGAATGGTATGCAGAGGGGCCTAATCTTTGGGCCATCTGATGTATAGTATAGGCTACCCTAGGCCTTCCCGTGTTCCAAGGGCGTAGGTTTGGTCTGAGCTTTGGTAGGGACACTACCCACTAACCCCCCCCCCAAAAAAAAGCCACTCAACTCTTTCAACAGCCACTATAGATATATAAAATGATTAAAATGTGCTACTGTACAACTACTATCCATGATTAAAATGTGCTACTGTCCAACTTGATCTAACTATACTGTGCCTACATAATCTGATTTTAATATGTACAGATATAGGCTATATTTAACATTTATTTTCTATTTGTGTGAAAAGAAATCATTAAGGCTACATTGACAAACTCTTAACCATGAGCTGGCATTCTCTGATTCTAATATTTACAGATATCTAGGCGATGTAAGCACAGCTCAGTTTTAAGAAATGCTTAAAGCCGAAAGACCATGTTGAATTTTGCTACTATTTATTTAAAAACCGGATTACTCTGGAACAGCTAACTATACACGGGAATGCATTACACCTTTGTGTTCGGTAAGGTCTGCTGTTTATTCTGATATATGGTTTGTCATGTGTTGCGTGAAGAGTGTGTAGGCCTACGATATTCCACTGAGACGAATGGATGTGGAGATGGGCGCAGAGAATAATTATTAAATCTCTTGAAGTTATTTTTCTCACGAACTGTTTATCACAGCAAACAGTGGCTAGCTAGCATCGTTTAAAAGCTGAGAAAAGGCTCTATCATGTGACACATTGGATGAGTAGCCTAAATCTCAAGGAGTTCAACAGAGAAGAATGAGTGGATTTGGATGCACTTCATTCGCCTTGTAGTGAAGTGAAGCTGAAGCGCTGCGCCATGCTGCGCAGGAGACTGCGGCTCACTGGTAGTATTATATATATGGTGTTATTATATAGTTAACTTCAAATCAGCGCGATTTTCCCTTATAGGCTAACTGCACATTACAAGATCTGTACGAGATGATCCGCAGCACTGAAGTGAGAAATGATTTAAGTCTTTGTGTAGCGCATGTGAGCGCTTTTTCCCCATTTCAACCTGAATATTGGTGGGGACATTTCAGTCGTAATTTGACATTGGTGTGGACACGTCCTTCGGTCCCCACGCAAGTCTACGCCCCTGCCGTGTTCATGGGATTTCTTTGACAGTTGCAAAGGGAAAAATGTGAGGATAGTCTTCTTTGCGCCCAGTGTACAAGTACGACGTTCCAACCACTCAGGTCTTCGTCAGATAGGCCTACACTATTACCTGTTGCAATATATCTGTGTGCATTTCTACGTTACGTCTATTTCTTTGATAACATGATTTTCTACCATGTAACAATAAGCCGCTGTTATTATAAAGACTCAACACGCTTTGGTGGTATTATATGCTGTGGGCTTTAATTACCGCATTTTGGGTAGCCTATCCTACATCTGGGTAATAATTATTGAACAAATTGCAGTCTACATGCCATGACAAATATTACCTGTAGTAACCGGTAGTACTGACCGAACATGAAATAGATTGTTTACAAGTTATGGTAATGCTATTCTGGCGTGAACATTGCACTTTCATCACATTAGCACCCTATGATTACAGCTCGTTATGTCTCGTTAGGCTAAATCCTCTAGCCATTTTTCAACATCGGAAAGACAAGAGAATACACTAAATTTAAATAAAAAGAAAGTTTGCTGACATTTGTAAGTCAGAGAATGTCTATGACAACTAGATAACTTGTTAAAAAAATGCCTATATTTACAGTTAAAACAATTATTAAAAGGTTCTAATCATCTGGAAATGTGACAAATATGCTTGGACAAAGACCCATGGTTATCTTGCCCCCACGTACAGTATGGAGGATGGTAATATAGGCAAACAATTCCATAAGGACCACTGTTGGAGAGTTACAGACAAAAGTCACCAAGTCCCCCAAAAAATCTTCAAAAGTGACCTCACTGCTAATAGATTATTTAGAGGGCATGCCAGGTAAAAGCCTGTCAAGTCATTTAATTACCAATGTAAACGGCAGGAGTTACTGAATGGTACAGGGATTTTGTCTGAAAGTGTGGTCTATTGTCAGATGAATTGAAAATTGTGCTCTTTGCATTACAAAATTACATTTACTTTTGTCTTTAAAGGCAAACAGAGCTGCATTGGATGCCTGTAATGCAGAATGTAAATATCATGTAAAACCTTAATTGTGTCCTTGTGCACCCCCCCCCAAAAAAAAAAAAAAAAAACAATGCACACACACACACACAGTCAACCAGCTGCGTCTGTTCCTCTCCTCCAACTCCTCGGATGTGACGACGGGGTCCCTCACCGTGTTCCAGGGGCAGGGCGAGTGGGACCTCATCAGTGTCCACGTCTCCAAGGACAACCTCACCTATGGCCAGGATGTGTGGGACCGGCTGGTGTATACGGTATGAAGCTAACGCTAGCTCTGTAGCCATAGGATATACTGTACGGAGCTAATGCTAGCTCTGTAGCCATAGGATATACTGTGCGAAGCTAATGCTAGCTCTGTAGCCACAGGATATACTGTACGAAGCTAATAGTATATGTAGTTCATGTCTATTGGCGCGAAATGGGGGATCGAGTCTGACGTATTGATGAGCGTACGTTGCAACCGGCCAACAGCAACGGCATAAATAACCAGCGCACACCTGATATAAGGTCGATTTTCTCCGGACTGGAATGTTCAAAAATGCTAAAAATGTACCTGAAATGTTCAGAAGAGTTTGAGGATCATGAAAACGTGCACGAAATTCACATTCCTAACTCTATAGAACCAAGACCTTAGCATATGTGGTGAAATTCTGAGCTATGCCCATAGACTTCAATGGAGCAGTCGCTACCTCTTCTCTGCATAAAGGGGGATTTTGACCCTCCCTTGTGTGATCCGGGTTCCCGGAAGTGGCTCCTGATGAAATATCTTGTTCCGCCTTAACAATCTTTGGATATACTGTACAAAGCTAATGCTAGCTCTGTAGCCGCTACAAGGGACCTATCTTTCAAAAAAATATGAACGGGAGTTAATGGAGAGATAACAATTATTTTTTGGTCCAGTTTGAATTGTGCCATGAATTTCACATATGATGTGTGTGAATTTAAAAGATAATTTTTCACGTCAAGAAAGTACTGTTGCTTGATAGACTTCAAAAGTTATGTTGGTTTTGTGCGAATCCGCTTAGTGGACTACATCTCTCGTCTCGAACGTTGTAGCTACGTCACCAACGTAATGAAACGATAAGATTAGCTGTTATGCTAGTTAACGGTTGCATCTTGCTGCCTGCTATGTCACTTAACAGTATCTAATGTACAGTCTATGGACAAATACAACTTACCTGATGTGTTTAATCCTCTGACTCATGGTATTTTCATCGGCAAGGAAAGCCCAATTAAGACCTGTTGCTGGTATGCTGGTATGCACTAGTACAATCTAGTGTGGCTGTGAATGAGCTAACGTCACTAGCGCGACTAATGGGTTTGTAGTCGTTGGAATTACGATCTTTCACAATGTTGTAAGTCAATAGTTACGAAACAAACTGCAAATGTCTTTACATGAAAAATTGTCTTTAAAATTGACAAACATCATATGGGTAATTCAAGGCACAAGTCAACCAGGACCAGAAAATAATTTATTTTTCGCCATAGACTGGCGTTCAAAATTTTTTGAAAGATAGGTCCCATGGAGGCAAACGGAAGTGGCATCACTGGGACACTCAATACTGTACGAAGCTAATGCTAGCTCTGTAGCCATAGGATATACTGCACGAAGCTAATGCTAGCTGTTAAAGCAGCACTAAAGAAGATTTGCTCTCAGGGTCCCCCTACTGCTCAGAAGCGCAATAATAAATGAACTAAATGTACGTCTTTGCAACATTCTATAAACAAGTACGATACAATATAGAGGGAATGCACTGACAGCAGCCTCTAGAAAGAGAGCCTATCTATTTGTGTTCCTACCCGAACAGCAACTTACTATGGCTATATTACAAGCAATAAGACCTGCTCAGAGTGCGGAGGAAGTGTTGTTCGCCCTATTAAGAGTTTATGTGTGTTCCTACCCGAACGTTGTTCGGCCTATTAACCCTTTAGGCGCCAGAGGTTTTTTTTTCGAAACGATCAATTTTGACATCTTCATTTCAAAAGGCTATATCTTAAAAGTGATAAGAGATAGAGACTTTCTGTAAATTAGAGAAATATTAAGGATGACCCAAAGTTTATGTAGAGATTAAATGTTTATATCTAATTTGCATATTATGACGTCATATGGTGGCGGCCATCTTAGATTATAGAATTTTCATGAAAAGTCGCATGTTTGAATGATAAAATGCACCACTTCTTTCCCCCCAAAATGTCCCTCACCTTCTGTATGCTATATTACACAATACTGAATGCTCAGGTAAATAGTAAGTAGTGAACAAACTGTGTAAATCATTACTAATAAATGGCAGAAACAAACCAAATGCATGTAGCGGTAGACTGGCCTTTTGCTGTAGAGATTTTCCATTTACTACATACAGTAGGCACTCTGATTCCATGTATGGGGCACATATATATTATTCAGATGACACACAAACACAAGTAGACAAGACCTGTTTAGTTCAAAAGCTCACTTGCCACGGCAAGGCACAGATCAGGAGTGAGATGACGAGACAAGACGAGACAATGGTTAGTATTTTTTTTCTTTTTGTTGATGTTTTTTTGTTTTTTTCTTAGCTGACAAAGACACACACATCACAAGGACATGAACACACAAAAAGGAACACATAGTGTATGTCCTGATCAGGGAAATAGATAGCAAATCAACAGTGTAAATCATTACTAATAAATGTCTGACATTTTTTTTTTTTTATGTAGCAGGTAGCTGTAGCCTTTTGCTGTAGAGATAATGACTCCCTATCCCTATCCATACAGGGCCGGCATTCCCATCATCTTGTGATAGACTATGCATGACCTAATGGCTCCCCTGCCCCGTGTCACCACCTCCACCATGCGAGCAGCATGGCCAGATCTGCCTCGCGCGCGCCGAGTGGAGAGAATTTTTGCGCAGCTTGGACTAGGCCTACTGTCATTCTCATTGTGACTCCCCACACTGCCTCTACGTTCCCCCCTAACTGTCCTATGAGCACTTCGACCTCGTCTAACATACCCAGTGGCATTAGACAAAGGCTCCACCACGTTACTGTCGCCGCGAATGCGGAGAGGCACACGGTCAGAAGACAGAAGCTAGCGCTACATGGACATTACCTCCAGCCTCATTCGCCACACCACTAACACCCTGCTAACTTCTAACAATGAACACTCTGACCCCGTGAAACATTATTCCCACCACTGACATTGGGCAAACAATTCAACGTTTGTGCTTGGTGTAAGCTAAACTCTCACTTTGTCCAGCTGCATCATTGCAAGGCAGGGACGCATCTGAAGCCTCACTAAACGAATCACCGTCATTTTCTGAAGGCAGATATTCCCCTTCAGAATCAGAGTCCGCGAATAGAAGACCCAACACTTCATTTCGGGTAAACTTTTTTGATGCCATTAGACGATAATCTAATGCAAATACTCGCTGACGTTGACAATATCGCTCTGATAAACTGGCTCACACGCACAGTAGCTCTGGTATTGCACGCACTGATTCAATGCGCTGTAGCTCAAAAGTTTTGTTTAAAGCATGACCTTTTTCGGACTGGAGTGGAGGTCGAACGAAATATGACGCCCTATTTGACTAAATCGGCTGTTTTATTCAGTACCGCATCTTGTCGAGTAAACTCGACTGTGGCGCCTAGAGGGTTAAGAGTTTATGGGCCATCAAAATGATTTTGAAAGCATTGTTTTAAGAAAAAAAAAAACTCTTTAGGGAGCCTTTAATCTCTGGTATACAACAACGCTAGCTCTCCAGTTCCAACATCGCTATCTACAGTGCAAAGCTAACTTTACCTCTCTAGCTACAGTATGGGATATACTATACAAAACTAACTTTAGCTCTCTAGCTATGGGATATACTATGCAAAGCTAACTTTAGCTCTCTAGCTACAGTATGGGATATACTATACAAAACTAACTTTAGCTCTCTAGCTATGGGATATACTATCCAAAGCTAACTTTAGCTCTCTAGCTACAGTATGGGATATACTATGCAAAGCTAACTTTAGCTCTCTAGCTACAGTATGGGATATACTATACAAAACTAACTTTAGCTCTCTAGCTATGGGATATACTATGCAAAGCTAACTTTAGCTCTCTAGCTACAGTATGGGATATACTATCCAAAGCTAACTTTAGCTCTCTAGCTACAGTATGGGATATACTATGCAAAGCTAACTTTAGCTCTCTAGCTACAGTATGGGATATACTATGCAAAGCTAACTTTAGCTCTCTAGCTATGGGATATACTATACAAAGCTAACTTTAGCTCTCTAGCTACAGTATGGGATATACTATACAAAACTAACTTTAGCTCTCTAGCTATGGGATATACTATGCAAAGCTAACTTTAGCTCTCTAGCTACAGTATGGGATATACTATCCAAAGCTAACTGTAGCTCTCTAGCTATGGGATATACTATCCAAAGCAAACTTTAGCTCTCTAGCTATGGGATATACTATCCAAAGCTAACTTTAGCTCTCTAGCTACAGTATGGGATATACTATCCAAAGCTAACTTTAGCTCTCTAGCTACAGTATGGGATATACTATGCAAAGCTAACTTTAGCTCTCTAGCTACAGTATGGGATATACTATGCAAAGCTAACTTTAGCTCTCTAGCTACAGTATGGGATATACTATGCAAAGCTAAAGCTAGCTGCCTGGTTATAGTATGTCCAGAGCTAATGTTACGTCCCTAGCTGTTTTGTGTTCCTGCTGTCTCTCTGTATTTTTCAGACACTCCAGCAGGGGGCTTAATTGCTGGACCAGCCCTATAAAAGGGGTTGGTTGACGTCACTCCGGGGGCCGGCTCGTTTTTTTGGTTCCTCGCAGAACGCCACCGCTGCCACGCTACGCTTTGTTCTCCGCTTTCCGCTCTCGCGCACACTACGTCCAGGTCTCCAGTCCCTCTCAGAGTGAGAATCTGGGAGAGAGGCCTGGAAATTGGGCGGCTTCGTTTTTGGCCTTCTGGCCTTCACTTGCTATTTGTTTAGAACATTGCTTTTTGCATTAATTTATGTTCTAGTTTAATTATAATAAATTATTGATTATTTTCAAATTTATCCACCGTTGTCTGCCGTATTTTGCCCTTGCTTTATTTAGCTTTGTTATAGTTCCCTGACCCTAGCAGGGGGCATAATACTAATGCTAGCTGTTCAATTGGTGTCCATTTTAGTAAGTTAGCACTGGGGAGCTGAGCAAACTAGGCCACAGACTTTGACCCTGCCTCGCAATGACTTTTGCGCTCCCTCACAACACTTTTGACTTTGCAAAAGTCTCTAAAAATAAATTCCAAACTTTAAAAAAGATAATTCCCACCATGGACCTTCATGGGCTCCAGTGTGTGCGTGTGTGTGTGTGTGTGTGTGTGTGCGTGCGTGTGCGTGTGCGTGCGCGTGTGTGTGTGTACAGTATGTGTGTGTGTGTGTGTGTGTGTGTACAGTGTGTGTGTGTGCGTGTGCGCGTGTGTGTGTGTGTGTGCGTGCGTGCGTGCGTGCGTGCGGTGTGCGTGCGTTTGTGCGTGTGTGTATGTGTGTGTGTTTCTTTTGATAACTCACCAGAGTTCTCCATCCTCTGCTGCATGTGTGTGTGTTTCCGTGGCCCAGATCACCATCGCCAGGATGCCCCAGCTGTACATCATTAACTTCCTGGTTCCCGTCTTGGTCTTCCTGGTTCTGGACCTGGTGTCCTTCTTCATGAACGAGTCCAGAGGGGAGAAGCTGAGCTTCAAAGTCACCATCCTACTGGCCATCTCTGTTCTGCTGCTCATCCTCCACGATATCCTGCCCTCCACACACCAGAAAACTCCTGTTATAGGTCAGTCTAACACACACACACACACACACACACACACACACACACACACACACAAGTAACTTGAATGATTTAAAATGATTATTAACATTCAAACTAGTCCAAGCAGATTTGTACACACAGCCTTAAGTATATAGTATATATACTCTTTTGATCCCGTGAGGGAAATTTGGTCTCTGGATTTATCCCAATCCGTGAATTAGTGAAACACACACAGCACACAGTGTACACACAGTGAGGTGAAGCACACACTAATCCCGGCGCAGTGAGCTGCCTGCATCAACAGCGGTGCTCGGGGAGCAGTGAGAGTTTAGGTGCCTTGCTCAAGGGCACTTCAGCCGTGCCTACTGGTTGGGGTTCGAACCGGCAACCCTCTGGTTACAGGTCCGAAGTGCTAACCAGTAGGCCACGGCTGCCCACCATTAAAGGAACCATATGTAAGATTGTGGCCAAAACTGGTACTGCAACCACTTTCAAATTACTGTAGAGTGGTGTATCCCCTCCCCTCCCCCCTGACTCGAGGTTGCCAACCCGGATGCCGAACCACGACTTCGTGATTAGTACATAGTACTAGTGACATACCAGGGCCATTTTATGATTAATTGAAATACATTTCTTACATATGATTCCTTTAACAACACTGTTTACAGCTCTTCGAGTCACGGTAAAATGTCATTTTTGGTATCATTTTGATTGGTTTAAAAGCAAGCAACAAGGGTCAGCCTTCACAGGGTTTTTATTCAGGCAGGGAAGTGGGCAGCCATGAACACAACTCTACTCGATCTCCATGTCCACAGGAATGTTCTGCACTGGGGTCTTCTTGTTTGTGGGCTGCAGCATCATTGAGACCATCACGGTCAGTTTCCTGATGCGGATGGCCTCGAAGTGTGATGCGAACGCTCTCACCTGGAGGACCCTACAGAGGAGAGATGGGCGAGAGGACAGCAAGCCAGGTGAGTCTGCTTCATCGTATCCACAACCAAAGTTGAGGTATCTCGGTGAAGGCAACTTCTCAGAGCAGAAATCTCCCTTTATCTCTGAAGTAAGCTTAGTGATAGTTTCTTGATCTCTTGATAGGGGACTCATACCTACCATTCCCATCCATGAGCCACCAGTATGATATCAAAATGTTGTCATATCTCATATACTTCACTGAGACTTGAATTTCCCCTTGGGGATCAATAAAGTATCTATCTATCTATCTATCTATCTATCTATCTATCTATCTATCTATCTATCTATCACACCAAAGGTCAAACCAAAACAGTCAATGTGGAAAACCAAAACAGTCAATGTGGAAAACCAAAACAGTCAATGTGGAAAACCAAAATTGGAAAAGGAAAAAACAAGAAACCGCTATCCGTTCTTTGTTTTGACAAACTGAAGGCGGAATACGAAAATGGAAATCCGAAAATGAAAGTACCTGTGCCATTTTTCATGCCCGATTTTGCTGGGGTTTTTACCTGGAAGCCACCAATAAAAGTGCTACTTAAGTACAATATTAGTGCTATGTAAGTGCTATATTAGTGCAATTTAGTATTTGCCATATCCAGTTATCTACTATTACATGCTCATTTATATATTTCCCCAGTAGTACTAGTAGTGTGTGTGTGTGCGCTACCAAAAGCTTGTATTTTGTGTGTGTGTGAGGTTAAACAAACAAAGAAACCAAAAAGAAATGTAGATAGATAGATAGATACACTGTAGATACTGTATTGATCCCCAAGGGGAAATTCAAGGTCTCAGTAGCATACAGACATCACACACAACATGCGCTTACAGCAGAAAAAGTAATATAAGTATATAAATATAAAAAACTCCACTGCACAAGAGAGACAGTAGAAGATAAAAAAAAAATACAAAATAATAAATATACTAAAAAAAACTAAATCATACATCCACATAGTGTGCTTAAGGATGATCAAGCATGAGGCGCTTGCAGTGACAAGGGCAGGGACTGAGCCTGTAGTTCCTTATGCATGGTATGGTGATGGTGCAAATAAGTAAGTCTAACAGTGCAACAGTGCAAGAATAAAGTCTAGAGAACAGCTAATATAGCATGTAAACAGCATAGCAGTAAAACAGTAGGCTAGTGGACAGTACGCACACAAACATGGAGAAGGTGAAGAGGCAGACAGACTATGCAGAGAAGTCTACAGTATCTCTCCTCTACCCTTTAGCGAAGCATTGAACAGTTCAATGGCCCTGGGGACAAATTACTTTCTCAGTCTGTCAGTTGTGCATGACAGTGAGCGAAGTCTCCAGCTGATCAAGTAATCATGTCTAATAATGTAGTAATAATGTCTGTATCAGTCATGTATAAGTAAGTATAAGTGTTCTAGTATAAGTATATAGACCCTTTCAAGAGGCTTCTGTTTTAACATTCCATATGTTATCTTAATGCAGAGGAAGTAGATTGGGAACCAAATAGAACGTTCAAGCATTGTTTTTGTTTTTATTGATGAAAGGGTCTATACTCTTTTGATCCCGTGAGGGAAATTGGGTCTCTGCATTTATCCCAATCCGTGAATTAGTGAAACACACTCAGCATACAGTGAACACAGAGTGAGGTGAAGCACACACTAATCCCGGCGCAGTGAGCTGCCTGCAACAACAGCGGCGCTCGGGGGGGAAGTGAGGGGTTAGGTTCCTTGCTCAAGGGCACTTCAGCCGTGCCTACTGGTCGGGGTTCAAACCGGCAACTCTCCGGTTACAAGTCCAAAGCGCTAACCAGTAGGCCACGGCTGCCCCCAATGTCTGGTTTCCCCCACAGCTTACGGCACAGGAGTGGTTCCGTCGATGGAGAGGAAGGAGGACGATTCGTCTCTGCTGCGCCTCATCCTGGCTGAGCTGCAGGCGTTACGGACACACACGTCCTCCGATCACTCAAAGCATCATGGGAAGACCTGCCTGCACCTGAAGACAGTAGCCAAGTGGATTAACACTGTTTACTTCATTTTGTATCTCTGTGCTGCCTCTGTCTTTCTAGCTTTGATTGGTAAAGAGTGGTCGCACTAGCTGCATCTAGGGTGACCAGATGAGATTGGCTGAAATTCGGGACGCTTTTTTTTTTTTTTCGCGCGGGGGGGGGTGGGATGGTAGGCTTACAGCGAATTTTCAAACCTGTACCAAAACACATTTTTTATTCAAACATCAAGTCTGCCTCAAAATACAACAGAGAAATCATGAACTCAAAATGTCATTGTGGGAAAAAAAAAAGCAATGACTGCGTAACAGTGCAAATCAGACATTTCAGAATAAGGATAATAGCCTAACGCTAATAACAAGCCTTGCCAAAATTATGGGTCATTAAGTAAGAATACAAAATAATTGTTAGATTAAGTAGATTATGTTAAAACGACATGGACATTAGGCCGAACTTCCGCCGTATTTTTTTGCACACACGCTGGCTCTGCCTGCTGCGCTGCCTGCTGCGCTGCCTGCACAATGTCCTCGGCTTCGCGAAATCAGTGCATATTCGCGCCTAATTATAGAACGTCAAAAAGAAACAAAGTAGCCGGGCTGCATCCAGACACTTAGCTGCCGTCGGGGGCTGCATGCAGTCGACTCAACCTCTCTACGGACAGTTTTTAATGTTTATCAGAAAATAACTACTCAGTATTCTGATTGAGTATAATTTTCGGGACAATTAGGGCAGGATTCGGGATTCGGGACAACTGCTTGGATATCGGGACTGTCCCGAATTTTTCGGGACGTCTGGTCACCCTAGCTGCATCAGTAAATTAATTGAAAGAAAAAAAAAAACCAAATAAACTTAAAGTTGCAGTTAGGGATTTCACAAGAAGTCACATTTGTTTGTGTTTATGTTTAAATGTATTAGATGCTTTTGTGCAAAAAAAACATACATTATGTTTTAACCAAGGACCAAATGAAACATGCCAGAGAGGTAGATCACCCCTACCTTCAGCATTCCCAGAGAAATTCCTCGCAGAGATTTGGTCCGTGTGCCCAAACTGCACCTGATCAAACCCACTCTTGCAGTTCCTCGGAAACGCAATTCTAGTTAGTGGGTTTGATCCAGCAAGCCCACTGTTGTTCTTCTTAAGTTTTCTTATTATTATTATTATTATTATTATTAGTGGGTTTGATCCAGCAAGCCCACTGTTGTTCTTCTTAAGGTTTCTTATTTATTATTCCCCTTCACCCATGTTTTGCACAGACTACTGCTCCTAGACCGTTTGAGCTATCGATACGGTTCCAACTCTAAAAATTCAGGCCCAAACCGGTGTGTAGCTTGCTTACATTTGTCGTGTGGCTGCCCCTTGTCGTTTTTGCGTTATTTCAATTTCCCCACTGAAATGAATGGCTGAATGTTCAGGATTTGAATTTCGATTATGACATCACAGCTTGCTCCTGGCAGAGTTCTAAGCCATCTGGTAGCTGCCTAATGGGCTGGGCTGTCTGTGTCTGTGAAGGTGTGTGCATGTAACTTTTGACTCGTATGTCCGATTTTCATAAATGAGGTACCGTTGGAATCCTTGGATGAAGCCGAGTTCCATGCCTCTGATCAAACCCACTCTTGCAGTTCCTCGGAAACGCAATTCTAGTTACCTCAAACATTGTATACAGCAGAGAACACATCTGAACATACCAGAATGGCCTTGTAGGTTAAAAAGCCCTCTGTTGTATTTCGTTTGAATAACTATCAGGTTTGGGAAATATACTTTCAGGGTTACACACAGTCATCCTTTGTGTGTGTGTGTGAGAGTGTGCCGTTCACAGAAACCAGAATGAACGAGTTCACAGTAACGTTCATCAGGCAGTAATACAGTACGTTCAGTTCACGTTCTCTCAAAATATGAACGAGTTCATGAACTATCGTTCAATGAACGCGTTCAGGCACAACACTGTGTGCAGTGGTAGCTTAGTCGCCCTTGAGTAAGACACTTAACCCCAAGTTACTCCGTGGACAATGGTCCTTGTAATATAATTGACATAAGTAAGTTGCCTGGGATAAAACTGTCTGCTAAATAGGGTTGGGCACCAAAACACGGTTCTAATATGGCACCGGTGCCGACGCAAACGGTAGTAACTGCATCGAATAACAACGTGGATTTCAGTGCCTCATTTCGGTGCTTAAATAGCGTTTTTTTATTTTTTTATACGAGGCATCACTGCATGTCATGCGCCATCTCTAACGTCTTGCTCTGATAGCAACACATCCAGATACATAAACACTGGATGTATAAACCAGAGGTACATCACATAGGCGAGTGGACAGTGTTTGACAGCTTGCGTGAGCCCAAGTAGCTTACTTTAAAGCGATATCGCGAGCTCCTGTCAAAATCTAGCAGTGGGCCTAATAAAGCAGCATCTTATAGTTTACGTAGAGCTATTAAAGATGCTAAGCGGCGCTATAGAGACAAAGTTGAAGCTGATTTCTTGGAGGGTGATCCAGCACGAGTGTGGAAAAGACTCCGAACCATCACTGGCTTTGAAAGAAAGCCCCCTCCTATGATGAATGTGAGTAAAGCCCTCCCTGATGAACTTAATGCTTTTTATGCTCGCTTTGACATGAAAAACACAGACTATCTTGCACTAGCTGCAGCATGTGAAGCAAATGAGGATGCACCTTTCTGTGTCTCTGAGGTCGATGTGAGCAATGCCTATAGGAGGGTTAATTGTAGAAAAGCTGCTGGACCGGATGGAATTTCTAACAGGGTTTTGAAATCCTGCGCTGCTCAGTTAGCTCCTGTGTTCACTTATATCTTTAACACATCATTGGCTCAAGAGACAGTTCCTACTTGCCTCAAGCAGTCTGTTATTGTTCCAGTACCGAAAAACAAAAGTCCATCATGTCTGAATGACTACCGCCCAGTAGCCCTGACATCTACAGTGATCAGGGCTCTCAAGTTTTGAAGTTTGCAAGGAGTGAGACTTTGTTTCTCGGGGGGGGGGGGGGTGCACAGTGCCACGCCCCCTCCCCCTGATCGAAGTACATGAAAGTCCTACGTCTGCTTGAACTACTCGTGGCGCCACACCCCCTCCCCCCGATGAACAGACCCACCCTCCCCATGTCCCATCAACCCAGCTTCATGAGAGAGCACAAATTCCATTATTTCAAACACACTGTTTTATTTATTCTAGAACCCTATAGTAAATAATAATAAATTATAATAATAATTTCACCCAAATGGGCCCTTTGAACAGCAGTGGCTCATTCTGCTCTAAACAAACAGAAAACAACCAAATGAGAAAAAGCACATTTAGCCCCAAAATGGTCTCTTGAACAGTGGTGGTTCTGTCCGTGTGTGTGTTTATGAGTGATGTTGTGTGTTGTAAGTGTTTGTGGCAAATTTTGATGCCTTAATGACTGATAATGGGGGCTCCCATTTAAAGCACTGTGGTTCAATGTCAGCCATTTTCACAGTCATGAGGCCATCCTTAAAAATATTCTTGTTTGCAGTAACAGCCAAAAAATTTAAAAAATGGGTCTGTAGGTAGGTCAATATATATATATATATATATTTTTTTTTTTTTTTTTTTTTTTTTTTTTTTTCCAAGATTCAAAGTAAAAAAAAAAAAGTACAATTTTGGTCATGGTGATTATGAATTTAAACAAATGTGCATATTGTGACGTAACTGACTGGGTCCTCAACCCGTGCCTTCAGGTACATCACTGCAAACCTCAATCTGATGCAGGTAAACCAGCTTTTCTCAAACTTCTTTGACCTGAGGCCCAGTCATGGCAGACTTTTAGGTCATAGGGCTCATCTACACGTACCCAATCCCACTCCCTCCAAATCAAATTGTCATTATCACAATCATTATTATGCCTATATTGTTATACATGCACTTTCACTTAAATGTTTTGTGACATGCACATCAGAGGACTGCTTTACTAATGTACATGTAAGATATAATTAGTTTAATTGCTTTTACATGGTTGCATGATGCTTGCATAAGAAAATAAATACTTCTCAAAACAGCAACAATTATATGGGCGCTATTGTTTTAGGATGTTTCCCTCATGCAAGCATCATACATTGGTAGGAAATGAAGAAAAGAATACATGTTTTTTAATTAAGTTTAATTTGAATGCCTGAATGTAAGGATTCAGGAAACACAATAGCAGCTTTTTTGGCGAGCAGATAGGTGTAAATCGCTGAGCTGCTGATCTTTAACAGATATAAGAAGGCTAGCTTTTGTCCACGTTATATTCAAATTTTACTATACAATACTCAGTGCTATACAGTGTATTATAGGCTACAGTCTCTGCTCTGTTTCTATGGAAGTTCCACAAATCAACGTTGTTCTATTAAGTGTCGTTAAACAATTAAATAGCATTCAACAGGTTGAAGGGGAGCTTTGATCAACGTTATCGATTAGTTTCAGTTTCTCTCGTGCATACGCCTGCATTGAATGGACGCTCATACCACCACTTTATTGTATGGCTCCATGTTTAATGACATCGATAGCAGAAACGTTTGTTTTCTTTTTTTGTCGGTCCGCGGTATCTTGATCAACTGCGCAGCAAATTATCAGACGAAGCACCGGGGGGCTAATTTCACTCCAAGATTCCGCGGACCACCAGTCTCTACATTGCGGACCTACATCAAAACAAAACTATTTATTGATTGGTTGAGAAATCCTATTTTCTGATTGGCCGATAGGTTAGTAACTGAACAGCAGCCCTCTGAGCTGAATGAGCGCACACAGACAGCAACGTTGTGTGAAACGTTAGTAAAATATAGCCCTTAGAAATTTCTGTGCGGGCAAGTTAATAATTTCTCGGAGTGAGAAATGCCATGTGTGAGCGTGTGAAGTCATTGAAATACGTGTGTCTCACGCTCAATGCGTGAGACTTGAGAGGTCTGACAGTGATGAAGTGTTTTGAGAAGCTTGTGAAAAACATTATCTGCTCATCCCTCCCTGCCTCCTTCGACCCCCTCCAATTTGCTTACAGAGCCAACAGGTCTACAGAGGATGCCATCTCAAACCTCATGCACACCACCTTAACTCACCTGGAGGAGGGAAATGGGAATTATGTGAGGATGCTGTTCATTGACTTTAGTTTAGCATTCAACACGATAGTACCTCTCACCTTGGTCACAAAGATGAAGGCCTTAGGACTGAACACCACCCTGTGTCACTGGATATTTGACTTTCTCACCAACCATTCACAAGTGGTTAGAGTGGGGGGTCTGACATCTGACACATTAACCATCAGCACTGGTGCTCCCCAAGGAGCTATTTGTATGGGACCGGGGAACATAGGACTCTTTTCCCCGCCTTGTATCTGACCACGGAAATTGCATGGGATATGCTTGCGAGTGCACATTTCGTGCACAAACGGTAGCAAAGTGTATTTTTCTGTCAATGTTGCTTGCCGTAGCACACCAGATAGACCTACACATACGCGCACGGTGCAATAGCCTATTGACACAAGCCAGAAGGGCGATTTTCCTAACTTCCACGTTGAGTATAGCGCAGTAAAAGAATAGATGAAGAACATTTTTTATAACATAGGCCTACAATGGTTTTACTTGTGTAGTGCTTCTTTACTGAATATAACGAGTTCAAAGTTAACATTCTAGGTGTCTTCGCATTGTCCGCTTCAGCACTAAATTGAGGACAGCAACACACACGAGCTGCACCTCTCACAGAAGAAACGCCCTACAACTACATGCCCTTTTAATTTGATATTTAATTGGTTTGTTTTGTTTATTTTTCCGTTCGCTGGCACGCTGCAGGGGGGACTGCGCGTTGCTCCGAAGCCCCTTAATTCTGACTCGTCAATAATCCAAAAATGTCCCTTTGGGTCTACAGCCCAGTATAGTTTGATATCTCTTTGTTCCATTAAAATTAATCCCATTCTTCCGACAGCTCAACCAAAGGCTATTTTAGATCACCTCCTTCACCTCAGTAAGAATCAACAATGACATGCCAAGTGCAAAGACAATGACAAGCTTGGGACTGAAGCCATGCAGACTCGGCTAGATTTAAACACAGCAGGCCGTTGCAGCAAGACAGTGAGCCAATCCTAATATCATAGGAAAACAGGTGGGGCTGTGTCATTAGGCTGATTGCCACTGACACCAGCTACTGTTACATACAAGACTTAAGTGTCTCAATTAAATCAATTAAACGTGACTATATCGCACTGGGCTCCGCACTGCGCCTCTGTGCAAAGAACTTCAATTTGCAGCGCCCCCTCTTCCTTCCCTCCCCTCATCACAAACAAAGTGTTTTCCACCAAAAGCTGTCACCGGTCCGCACGTCTGTTGTAACGGTGTTGACTGAAGGGATTGTGTGTATATGTGAATATTTTCCTTATTTATTGATGTCATAAGCATGCTTTATAGGTATAAATGCGAGAATGTGTTAGCATGTTGCTATGCTAGCGGGCTCTGCCGTGGCCGTAGAGAGAGTAAGATGGCATTAATCAAACACATCCACGTTTTCCCTACTTAAATACAGTTGCACAAGTAGTTGATTAAAAATGTTAGGTCACACAACATGAAACATGACGATTTTCCAAGCGAATAAACAGGAGAACTACAATGTCTGGCGCAATAGCACTTGGGAGTACTTCGACCTAGTAGGCCCTAATATTAATTAACACCTAATTGTAGATCCTATCCACCACAGAGTTTAGAATCCATGCTTGATCGACCCCTCAGCCTCCCCCTCCCCTCTGAGCGAGAGAGAGGCACACACACTAGATCAACAGTAGGCTAGCCTATCAACAGTAGGCTAGCCTATATGTTACACAATATCCTTGCTAATGCGCTAACTGGCATTTATTTGAAATGTTATCAGCAAAGTTGTAATGTGAAAACTTTATTTCACGGTGTGTTAAACAACATAATGGCATGATATTAATCTTTCATGTGCATGAGGCCCATATAGCACCACAATGAATATGAAGACCATGTTAAAAGTTAGCTGGCAAACACATAAATATGTAGGTTACCTGATGTCACTGAGCTGTCAAAGAGGCTACGAAACCATCTCCGTACGTTATCGCTAATTAAACTCAGCTGACTGGTGTTAGCACATAGCCATAGTTGCTGTTAAAATGCCTACTAGGCTAGCGCTGGGAATCTAAACACTTCAACACCGACATGTAGCCTAACATGTTCAAAACTACTGTTATGGGTTATGACATGAAATTTCTTGAAGCATTTGGGAACACACTGAATTAACTGGAAAGTAGAGTCCCTGTTAGATTAGCTTGCTTGCAAATGCCGTTGTCCATGACCTGGCAGTTCTGGCAAGCGGTTTTAACATAGCCTACCTTATGGCAAACCGCCTACACTGGGTAAACTTGAAAGCAGAGCTTACCACTGTGTGTGCATGCATGGCAAGCTGTTTTAACATTTAAATGTATTATTCGTAGGAGCAATGAGATATTGATAGTAAATTGAATATAACAGTTCAATTTCATGTTCAATTAGACCATTTTAATTTAAAACATTTTAAAAACAAAGTACCGGTTCAGGCACCGTTTCGGCACCGGCACCGTTTTAAAAGTATCGATTTAGCCCCAGTATCGGATAAAACCCAAACGATACCCAACCCTACTGCTAAATGTTTGTGTATGTTTGATAAAGATAAGTCGTTGTGTATTTTGTTTGTGTATGTTTGATAAAGATAAGTCGTGTGTATTTTGTTTGTGTGTGTATTTTGTATGTGTATGTTTGGTAAAGATAAGTCGGTGGGTATTTTGTTTGTGTGTATTTGATAAAGATACTGTAAGTCGTGTGTATTTTGTATGTGTGTTAACCTTATATCTGTCCTATGTGAGTGTTCTGCATCTCTGTGTGGTTAAGTTTTGTGTAAGTGTTTACATGTTTGGTTCAAAAACTTTATTTAATTGTGTATTTCAGGTAATATCAATTATCAAACAACCATGATAACCCAATTACAGTTCCACTGAAATTACTGGGAAAACAATTTTGAAAAAAAAAAATGATTTATGAAAATTCATTAAAGTGGAGGATATAGCATTTTGGAACCAAACTCGTCATGTGTTTGTCTAATTAGTGTGTTTTTGTGTCTCTGAGCATGTGTTTGTCTAATTAGTGTGTTTTTGTCTAATTAATGTGTTTTTGTGTCTGTAAGCATGTGTCTGAACCTTTGTGTGAATGTGGGTTTCAATCTCTCTCTCTCTCTCTCTGTGTGAGTGTGTGTTTTGATGTTCTCGTGTTTCCAAGGCATTCATCACATACAGGGCAGTTTCATTAAGCCTTTTCAGGTCCACAGCCATAAAGCAACCAAAGAAAAGCTAATGGGCAAACAGGACAGCTGATCATATTAAAAAACATCATCTTGCATGTCTGTTTAAGCCTATCTACGTGTGTGTGTGTGTGTGTGTATGACCCTATGATACAACCAAACATCAGCCTACTGTAAGTGGCTGTTTAAGCATATGTCCTTGTGTGTGTAGGTGTATGTGTGCATGTGCACAGACAAATATTAATTCTTATGTGTGTGCGTGTGTGTATGAGAGTCCATGTCTCAGTCAAAGACTGAGACCGCCTACACTGGGTAAACTTGAAAGCAGAGCTTACCATTGTGTGTGTCTGTGTGTGAGAGTCCATGTCTCAGTCAAACGTGTGTGTGTGTCCATGTGCATATAGGTATAGTCCCAAGCCTACCTGGAACACGGCATACATCACTTGTTTGTGTGTGTGTGAGTCCATGTCTCAGTCAAACATCATGTGGTGTGTGTGTGCGTGTAGGTGTGGTCACAAGCCTACCTGAACCACAGCAGACAGTATAAGAGGCTCACCGGAGCCGTCTGGGGCTCATACCTGAGGGAGACTCACCTGAGCCGTCTGGGGTTCGTACCTGAGGGAGACTCACCTGAGTTGTCTGCGGCTCATACGTCAGGTGAACATGCATCTGTGGATGCTACTGAGTCTTACGGCTGTCATGGGTGAGTTTGCACTTTAGAGTGTGTGTGTGTGTGTGTGCGTGCATACATGCTACTGTTCAAAGGTTTTATGTCACTTCTTGAAAGACTTGAAAGACAAGCAAATTGAGGAGTCGTTGACAAAATTAATTTATTTTCAATAAAAAAAAGTAAAAATATAAATATAAAAATTATTCTAACCTTGTCAATTACTTCTCCTCCTATTCATCACTTTACATATTTTAAGAAGAAAACAAAGAGACCTATATGTCTGAAGATATGTATGTTAGGTTCATATAGCAATAGACAGTATTATCTGTTATCTGTCTGAATATGTGTATGATAGGTCCATATAATAGATGCTCATAGATGTGTGGCCTCCAGTCTGATGCGCTTCAGATGCGGTGTGTGCACGCCAATTGAGCGCTCTCTCTCTCTCTCTCTGTATGTGTGCGTGTATATATATATATATATATCATCATAATTTCTACATTTTAAAAATATAGTTAAACATGTTTGTCATTGTGGTCAAAAATATCCAGGCAACACTCAGGTGTGAGGAACCACTGCAGGTTTATTCACGATACCGGGAGCAGGTCACTAGCAACAGCATGTTCCAGTAACACAACTCAAAGTTCTCTAGGGCGAAGCCCCATCTTATACATGTTAATTACATTGGTAATACAAATCACATGAGTACAATGGTCGTTTCCAAAAAATCCTCATACATACAGAAATACAACAATGCATACTGTATACACTTCTTGGACATAGCATGTGATCCATGCGCCATATGCAAGTCATGGGGCTACTCCAAGTAAGTAGATAATTGGTCAATACAATACATATACATCCTTCAGCATTCTCTTGCCATAGTCTAGTTCCTGTCGGGATATTCCTAATATTACTGCCTAAGGCAGAATACCCTTAACTCGTGACAAAAGGGGTCGCATGACCTTTATTAGAAAATCATGACATGAAGAGAACAAATGACAGACAAAGCAAAGTTGATGCACAGTATTGAATGTATAGAAAGCATACAAAGAATATATATAAGAAAATGAAATGTTAATCACTTCTATGTAATAAATGTAAATTAGTATTCATTTCTAATACATGTAAAATTATTAATAATCACTTCTAATACATAAAAATGTTAGTAATCCAAAATTTCTCCTTCATCATCATTGTTATTGTTATGTATTGTTATGATTTCCAATAAAGTGTGTGATATTTTTCTAGATTAAAAACTGATTCACTAAAAGTTCAACCCCCAGTTCCAGTTGAGAAATTATGTAAGGGATAATGTATAGAACTTCGGTCATTATCGGGAAATAAATCCCGACAGGGCAAACCGGACCCCGACGCGCAGCGGAGGGGTCTTGTTCCACCCTGAAGGGACCTATTTCCCGATAATGACCGGCATTCTATACATTATCCCGCTTATTACACGGCTACTTTTCAAAACAAAACAATAAACTCCCCACAATATGACTCTTTAGCCTACATAGCCTAGACTATAGCCTATTTGTTACCGTTCATCGTGGCTTTTGCTGAGAAACAAGTAGTTCGCAACAACACACGCTGAACTTGAATCAAACATTCTTTAGAACACAGCTGATCAACTGTCTGCTTTTCACTTTTGAACAAAGTTCCAGTACTTGTGGAGTGATATGAAAAACCTGAATTAGAAGCACAAACTCCGTTGCCATTGACAGCGGTCATTAATTTTTCAGAGGTCCTCGAGTCCAAATGAATGACCTCTAGAACTTTGGGAAATCCCATTCAAGCCAATGGAGCGTCCTACTTGCATTGTGAAGAGCCGTGTAATAATCACAAATAGTACAGAGGTGCAACTTATTTGACCATAACTGATTATAATTAGTTGCTACCAATGAATAATTAAAGAAAAATATCTTTCTGGACATAAAAATCAGAATAGGACTCTGGCATGATGCAGAGTCTGCTGAGTTTCTGCAGCATTCTGAAGACCCATATGATAAGTAGTCACCAATCTGATGTGTTTCAGATGGAGTGTGTGCAGAGTCTCTGTAGAGAGTCTACCTGTAGTTACCTGTCTCATATAGGATGTGATGTGTCTCTTACCTGTAGTTACCTGTCTCATATAGGATGTGATGTGTCTCTTAACTGTAGTTACCTGTCTCATATAGGATGTGATGTGTCTCTTACCTGTAGTTACCTGTCTCATATAGGATGTGATGTGTCTCAGGTGCAGTGTGTGCGGAGTCTCTTAACTGTAGTTACCTGTATCATATAGGATGTGATGTGTCTCTTACCTGTAGTTACCTGTCTCATATAGGATGTGATGTGTCTCAGGTGCAGTGTGTGCGGAGTCTCTTAACTGTAGTTACCTGTCTCATATAGGATGTGATGTGTCTCTTACCTGTAGTTACCTGTCTCATATAGGATGTGATGTGTCTCAGGTGCAGTGTGTTCGGAGTCTCTTAACTGTAGTTACCTGTCTCTGCTGGAGCACCTGGGGGTGGGATCCAACAACTACAGCCTCTCAGCCACCCGCCCTGTCAGGAACTGGAGGACTCCCACCTACGCCACTGTAGACCTTTACCTCTACGTCATCATAGACGTGGTGAGTGTGTGTGTGTGTACGTCATCATAGACGTGGTGAGTGTGTGTGTGTACGTCATCATAGACGTGGTGAGTGTGTGTGTGTGTACGTCATCATAGACGTGGTGAGTGTGTGTGTGTGTACGTCATCATAGACGTGGTGTGTGTGTGTGTGTACGTCATCATAGACGTGGTGTGTGTGTGTGTGTGTGTGTGTACGTCATCATAGACGTGGTGAGTGTGTGTGTGTGTACGTCATCATAGACGTGGTGTGTGTGTGTGTACGTCATCATAGACGTGGTGTGTGTGTGTGTACGTCATCATAGACGTGGTGAGTGTGTGAGTGTGTACGTCATCATAGACGTGGTGAGTGTGTGTGTCTCTACGTCATCATAGACGTGGTGAGTGTGTGTGTGTGTGTGTGTGTACGTCATCATAGACGTGGTGAGTGTGTGTGTGTGTACGTCATCATAGACGTGGTGTGTGTGTGTGTACGTCATCATAGACGTGGTGAGTGTGTGTGTGTGTACGTCATATAGACGTGGTGAGTGTGTGTGTGTCTCTACGTCATCATAGACGTGGTGAGTGTGTGTGTGTGTGTGTACGTCATCATAGACGTGGTGAGTGAGTGTGTGTGTACGTCATCATAGACCTTTACCTCTACGTCATCATAGACGTGGTGAGTGTGTGTGTCTCTACGTCATCATAGACGTGGTAAGTGTGTATATCTCTGCTTCATTATAGACCTGGTGTGTGTGTGTCTCTATGTCAGACGTGGTGTGTATATCTCTGCTTCATTATAGACGTGGTGAGTGTGTGCTTGTGAGCATGTGTGTGTGTATCTCAGCTTGTTCACCATCACATTGTGTTGTTTTGGGTCACATGGAGTTTCTGTATCTGTGGTTCATGTGTGTGTTTTATGACAGAATGAGAAGTCGCAGAGCTTCACCACTGGAGTGAGCCTGTCTGCTGTGAGTAGTCAGTCCGATCCCATCTACAAACTGGTGTCTGTCTGTAGGCTGTTCTGATTCTGTGTGTATACACACTTCCATTTGTGTCACAACAATTTCACTTTAGTTTATGTGTGTGTGTGTATATACACTTTTGTTTGTGTGTGTATATTCATGTATGTGTATGCACACTTTAGTTTATGTGTGTGTGTATGTGTATGTACACTTTTGTTTATGTGTGTGTGTGTGCAATTTAGTTTATGTGTGTGTGTACACTTCCATTTGTGTGAATGTACACTTTAGTTTATATGTTTGTGTATACAGTTTTGGTTATGTGTGTGTACACTGTAGTCTTCTCCTTCTCCCCCTCCTCCTCCCCTCCTGTCCTCTTCTCCTCCTCTTCTCCTCCTCCTCTTCTCCTGTCCTCTTCTCCTCCTCTTCTCCTTCTCTCCTCCTCCTCCTCCTCCTCTTCTGTTCTCCTCCTCCTCTGCTCTCCTCCTCTTCTCCTGTCCTCTTCTCCTCCTCCTCTGCTCTCCTCCCCTCCTCTGTCCTCTTCTCCTCCTCTTCTCATCCTCTCCTCTGCTCTCCTCCTCCTCTTCTCCTTCTCCCCTCCTGTCCTCTTATCCTCTCCTCCTCCTGTCCTCTCCTCCTCCTCCTCCTGTCCTCTTCTCCTCCTCTTTTCCTCCTCCTCCTCCTCTTCTCCTTCTCCCCTCCTGTCCTCTTATCCTCTCCTCTCCTCCTCTTCTCCTTCTCCCCTCCTGTCCTCTTATCCTCTCCTCTCCTCCTCTCCTCTGCTCTCCTCCTCCTCCTCTTCTCCTCTCCTCCTCCTCCTCTTCTCCTTCTCCTCCTCCTCTCCTCCTCCTCCTCTTCTCCTCCTCTCCTCCTCTTCTTCTCTCCTCTCCTCCTCCTCTTCTCCTCCTCTTCTCCTCCTCCTCCTCTCCTCCTCCTCCTCCTCCTCTCCTCTCCTCTCCTCTCCTCCTCTTCTCCTCCTCCTCCTCCTCTCTGCAGTCCTGGACCAATGAGCTCCTCCGCTGGAACCCTAAGGACTTCTGTGGGATCCGTCAGATCAACGTCCCCAAAGACGACGTGTGGAGACCCTACTTCACCATCATGGAGAGGTGACAGATGTGCGTGTGTGTGTGTGGGTGTGTGTGTCCAAGTCAGCAGACTGAGGCAAACTCCAAGGGAGAGGCGTGGGGTCGTTGTTGGGTTCCAGACAAATAGACAGACAGACAAAACATGAAGCAGAGGGTCCAATCCAACAGACAGTCAGATTAAAAAATCACAATTACAAACTCATAGGCTCGGACGTAACACATAAGTGAGACGAACTGACAAAGGAACATCAGGGTGTAGAAGTACACAGCCCATTTAACAGAGTGACAGGACTAGACTATATATAACAAGACTATAACGGTGACAGGAGTGACAGGACTAGACTATATATATAACAAGATTATAACGGTGAACAGGTGAGAGCAGAAACGGAGGGAAACTAACAAGGCAGGAAGTGCAGACAAAGTCCTTTTACGCAAGTCCCCTCTCACAGTGGCCATCTTGCAACACACTTTGGGCCGTTATCAGGCAGCTATTTTCCTATTGAAGTGAATGGGGAGGCATACAGGAAGGGGCGGGGTATTGTGTAGAGACTACTGCCATATTGGCGTTACAAACTAACCCCATGCATTTCTATGGAGGATTCTTTGAGTGATGTGTCTCCTCATTAGAAAGTCTCTGGTGCAGACCCATTAAGGAGATCAAGTCACAAGAAATTAGATTAAATTAGATTAGATTACATGAATTTTACTGTCCCAAAAGGGAAGTTTGTCTTGTGCATACAGTTCTACATACCGCTGCTTAACATACACCAATTCAACACCACTTAACACACGGCAGCAGACATACACAAAACGCGCGGCAGCAGACATACACAAAACGCGCGGCAGCAGACAGGTAAACAGAAGAGACGCGGCAGCAGACAGGTAAACAGAAGAGACGCGGGGAAACAGAAACATGCACAATCATAACAACCAGAAAAGAGCACAAACTGGCCACCAGGGGGACACAGTGAGTCCAGGCAGGATCCTGACAGTGCGTGTCAGTAGTGTTTAGCTGTGGGTGTGTAAACCTTGTGTTTTACATAAACAAAAGCAAAGAATAATAGAAATATTAAAGTATAAAATTCACTAATTAAAAAGTATTTTAAAAAGTATGGCATGGTAGTGTTTTAAAGTCTTAAACAGGTTAATATCAGAATATGAATGTCCATGTCAACATTCCCAATGAGTCTTTCACAGTTCCCCTCTCTCCCTCATCCCTCTCTCTCTCACAGGTCCCTTCCCTCTCTCCTCCCCCTCTCACCCCTCTCTCTCTCCTCCTTCCCTCTCTCACCCCTCTCTCTCCTCCTTCCCTCTTTCCTCCCTCCCTCTCTCTCATCCCTCTCTCTCCTCCCTCTCTCTCACTCGCCTCTTCAGTGTAAACTGCCCTGTAAAATAAAGGCCCAAGAAATGTCTTCCTTCTGTATCTCCTCAGCATTGAGGCGATGCACAGTGGGGCTGAGAGTGCCCGCGAGGTTGTACTGAGGTCAGCTGGCAGGGTCTCCTTCGGAGACACTTACAAGATCACCAGCACCTGCAACATGGATCTGTACAAGTTCCCCTTCGACACACAGAAATGCCAACTCACACTTTTGACCTTGCTCAACACAAGTGAGTGTGTCTGTGTGTGTGTCAAAATCAATACAAAACAAAAGTAGGGATGCACCGATCCGACTTTTTCAGTCTCGATACCGATACCGATGCCTGGGCTTTGTGCATCGGTCGATACCCGATACCAAACCGATACCATGTTAAATTAATAAACCACCTTGTGGAAAAGACTAAAGGCATCAGGCCTAACTTAAACATTCTTTCCCTAACTAAATCACTTAAAAAAAAAAAATTTAAAAAAAAAAACTTGCCTAGGACAAAATCTAACAACATAACACTTAGATATAAATGTAATGTATTATTACTATTATTATTACTACTATTAGTATTAAAAAATAAACAATTGTGCACCAGCAGCAACTTAGAACCGCATTCAAATTCAAGTTCACAGTTATTGCTAAATAATACATCTAACAAGCAAACATAAAACACACAAATACAACAACTTTCTCCCACCAAAACCAGTTTTGTGCAGATAAAAATCCCATCTATCTACAGTATGAAGCAAGAAGCGTCTGTCTGTGTGTCTGTCTGTCTGTCTGTCTGTGGCACGCATATCTCACTGACCGTTTGTCAGACTGATTTCAAACAGGTGGCAGGTGTCTTGCTACGGGCATGAGTAAGTACAGTGCCAAATTTGACGTTGTTTGAATAAGAAATGCAAAAGATATCGTTAAATATATCGGTAAAAGAAGCACACATGGGCTTTCGTCGCTAGCCACTCCCCCTCCCACACAGCACTGTACTGTAAGCTACCAGTGAGGATGGAAGCAGGGCTTTGGCAGAACTGGATCAGTGTAGGTTACACGGGTAAAAACTTAAGCGAGTGCAAGATGTGTTCACATGTCTGACCTCAACAATAAAGACCCCCTGTATGTGGTTTGCTTGCATAAAATGACTCGGCGGATTTTGAAACAACACGGCAACACACACAGGTATGCAGTGGCTTTTCAAAATGACGTAAAAAATTATGTGCAATAAACGGACACTTCGAATAGCCCAGGCTACTTTGGACTGTCTTTAGACTTTGAATAAGCAAACGACAATTCCAACTGCAAGGTCCAAAATTGAAACGAGCGATAATGGTCCCGAATTAAAGAACGTCTCAGAATGCCACACATGCAAAGCATAACCAGCAATAAACGGACACTTCGAATAGCCCAGGCTACTTTGGACTGTCTTTAGACTTTGAATAAGCAAACGACAATTCCAACTGCAAGGTCCAAAAATGAAACGAGCGATAATGTTCCTGAATTAAAGAACGTCTCAGAATGCTACACATGCAAAGCATAACCAGCAACAGCAACGAGTGGCAGACAGAGTGTGATGTCACTTATAGGCCACCAAAGACTGTTTTTGAGTCACACCGTTGCAAATTTCATATGATGATGCATCATTCCACAAAATGGTTTATTTTCTCTATCAAGTTATTCAATAGGCTAAGCATATAACCTTGACTCAAAACAGCTGTTAGGATTGTGTCATTTTGATTTGTAAAAAATGTCACATGCAGCCATGCTTAAATTCTGCTCACTTCACATTTATTATATTATCTGTATTCATTATTGAATGCTTACCTGGAATTATGTTTTTCCCTATCATCCTATTTCTAAAGCAGGCCTACCTGCAGGCATGTAATTGGACTACAGGAATAGCATGTTTGAACGGGCACTGCACTAGTATTAGTAATATACATTAAAACACCCCTGCCAAAATGGTTTCACCCAAGAAACCCCTCCATTTACCCATAATGGTACAGTCCCTCGGTTTCCCCACGATAAACTAAGTTCACATGGAGTTTCAATGGTGGTAAACAGTATACAAAGTTGTAAGTTTTAACTAATAAATGAGAAGTTTTTAACAGCTTGTGTGAACATTTGCATGTCTTGATACCATGAACAGTTTATCAGATTAGAGATCAAAATGACAGTGTGTTTTGGCTTGACTATTGTGTGTTGACCGTCATGCATTGAACATGTTCGCCTACCTAAAAATGCAACAGAAACGCATGAATCAATCAAACGTACAAATGGTGGGTAATAAAATAATGAATAGTAAATCAGAAATATAATGACAGACAGACTGTAAAGGCAATTAAAGGCAATGGCAGACTGTAAAGGCAATTAAAGGTAATGGCAGACTGTAAAGGCAATTAAAGGTAATGGCAGACTGTAAAGGTAATTAAAGGCAATGGCAGACTGTAAAGGCAATTAAAGGCAATGGCAGACTGTAAAGGCAATGGCAGACTGTAAAGGTAATGGCAGACTGTAATGGCAGACTGTAATGGCAGACTGTAAAGGTAATGGCAGACTGTAATGGCAATGGCAGACTGTAATGGCAGACTGTAAAGGCAATTAAAGGTAATGGCAGACTGTAAAGGTAATGGCAGACTGTAATGGCAGACTGTAAAGGTAATGGCAGACTGTAATGGCAGACTGTAAAGGTAATGGCAGACTGTAATGGCAGACTGTAATGGCAGACTGTAAAGGTAATGGCAGACTGTAATGGCAGACTGTAAAGGTAATGGCAGACTGTAATGGCAGACTGTAATGGCAATGGCAGACTGTAAAGGTAATGGCAGACTGTAAAGGTAATGGCAGACTGTAATGGCAGACTGTAAAGGTAATTAAAGGTAATGGCAGACTGTAAAGGTAATGGCAGACTGTAAAGGCAATGGCAGACTGTAAAGGCAATTAAAGGTAATGGCAGACTGTAAAGGTAATGGCAGACTGTAATGGCAGACTGTAAAGGTAATGGCAGACTGTAATGGCAGACTGTAATGGCAATGGCAGACTGTAATGGCAGACTGTAAAGGTAATGGCAGACTGTAATGGCAGACTGTAATGGCAATGGCAGACTGTAATGGCAGACTGTAATGGCAATGGCAGACTGTAATGGCAGACTGTAAAGGCAATGGCAGACTGTAAAGGCAATGGCAGACTGTAAAGGTAATGGCAGACTGTAATGGCAGACTGTAAAGGCAATGGCAGACTGTAAAGGTAATGGCAGACTGTAATGGCAGACTGTAAAGGCAATGGCATAGCCTAAAATGTAGTCATTTAATGACAAACACCAGAGGAAATGTCTATTTAGTGCTAAGTGGCTTGTTGCATGTCATACAGTAGCTCAGAAGTTGAAGTAAATTCGGATAGGCCCATGGATCTGCTAATTTTTCCAATCCCCGATCCAGCTATTTTGTCAATATCGGGGCCGATATCCGATCCTAATATTGGATCCGTGCACCCCTAAACAAAAGAGGACCTGACTGCATTATATTAAAGGATAATTCCGGTATTTAGCACTTTGAGTCCCTTTTCTGGTTTGTTTTGTATGAATTAGAGTGGTGGACACCGAAATTTTGACAATTGGTCCTGTCTCGACTTTTCTGACTCGGCACCTTTACTGCTTCAGAGTGGCTGCCTACAGGCACGCACAAACATGTCCTTAAAACAACCCTTAACGTTCGTTTTCAAAACTGTGCAACTCACCGAGTGGTTACTCAAATCCAATCCAAATCCGAAATTCATTATCACAGTTCACACTGCAAAAACTGCTTATCTAACAAAATCTAACCAAGTGTTATTAATCTTATATCAAGATAAAAAAAACTAGTTGGTATTGTTTTTAGTATAAAGACACTTACCTAGCACTTTCTCATGAAATCATTTGACTTAAAATAAGTCAAACTTTTCTTAAATTATGACATCTCATCCTGAAAACAAGCAAATTTGTCTGCCAGTGCATTGAGCAAATTTGTCTTGATAAGACTCCTTAAAATAAGTCAAAGTCTTCTTAAATTAAGTCAAAATGATCTTTCGAGAGAGCGCTAGGTAAGTCTTTTCATACTAAAAACAATACCAAATAGATTTTTTGATCTTAATATAAGATTATCAACACTTGGTTAGATTTCATTTTTTGCAGTGCACTGCATGAGAGATAATTTGATTGTACTGTGTGGTGCATTTGTTAGCGTCAATGCTTGGAACACAGTGCACCGGGGTTTGATCACTGACCGTTGCTTTAGGCAGATTAGCTGGGAACCAGTCTTAGGCCTGGGATACACCAGGTCCTCAAGTGAAACGTTCACAGAGCAAAATTGTTTTCAAAGACTGGTCTAATTTCTTCAAATGTACGTGCCGCTATCACGTCTTGTAAATGTAATTATCCTGTGTGGTGAACCCCCCCCCCCCACACACACACACAGTTGACCAGCTGCGTCTAGTCATCGCCTCCAACTCCTCGGATGTGACGACGAGGTCCCTCACGGTGTTCCAGACGCAGGGCGAGTGGGACCTCATCAGTATCCACGTCTCCAAGGACAACCTGACCATTGGCCCCCAGGATGTGTTGGACCAGCTAGTGTATACGGTATAAAGCTAATACTAGCTCTGTAGCCATAGGATTTACTGTACAAAGCTAATGTTAGCTATCCAGCTCTGATGTACACATTATACAGGGTAGAGAGAACACTATCTTTCCACCTCTGGAATATATAGAGAACAAAGCTAACACTAGATTTGTAGCCATAGCATATAATGTACAAGGGTAACACTAGCTCTACAGCCATATCATATCATGTGATCCTGTTGTCCATCCTACTCGTCTAACGAGTAGTAAGTTGTCTGAAAAACCGGAAGTTATTGTGTGATTCCATCGTACTTGTCTTATGAGTAGTAAGTTGTCCAAAAAAAGAGGTTGCGCAAAATTACACAACACGCTCATTTTAAGTTGTCTGACGAGAAGCGATCTCTTACAAACCAGTGGACCCCCAAGTTCGGCGGAGAGTTCTTATGACTTGAAAACAAAGATGGCTGCGCCCTGTGTTTGCGTTACGTAGCTATGCTATTTTACACTTCTTTTTATTGCTTAGCAAATGTGAATGTCGATATCAATTACTCATACACATTCCAATGCCTCAAGGGTATGTGTTATGTTGTCTTGTTGTTCATGGAATATTGTGGAATGTGTTGTTGGTGTTGGTAAAAGTGGTTAGCAATGTTGCTGTGTTGCTAAAGACAAACACTAGACAACGCTACGTTACTCGAGGTGAATAGCCTACCATGATCTCTGACTCATTGTGTTGTGATGAACGTAAACGCAAACCGGAACGCATGTAGCTCGGTCTTACGAGGAGGTGACGTCATTTAACAAACAGGTCGTCACAAGCCATCAGCATGGACAACAGGATCAAACAAATACTGTACGCTAATGCTAGCTCTGTAGCCATACAAGGCTAATGCTAGTTATTTAACCATAACATATACTGTACAAGGTTATTATGCTAGTTTTTTAGCTCTGATTTGTTTGGATTGTCTTCAACAATTTAAAACATCAGTAACTGAAAATTTGGCTCTTTACCACGGACATCTCAACATGCAAAAAGTCATTTCAGGGAGGTATCACGAAGCCCCCCCCCCCCAAAAAAAAAAAAATAAAAAAAAAAATATATATATATATATATATATATATATATATAATAATAATAATAATAATAATAATAATAAATAAATACTAAAAAGTCAGTACACCAAATAAGTAATTGTGAAAATAATAAAATATGTAGATCTTGCAGTTTGGTCTTTTCATGTAGCCTTGGCAACTAGCCATCTAGTATAGGCCTGAATAATGCACATGAATTGACACTAGTTTTGCAATCATTTAACCCACCATGGGCAATGCTAACACTGTTACAAACAGTGCAGCATGCAAGACTAGGCCTATCATTATTTTTTACTCTTATAAACAAGGGTACACTTTAAAATGGGTGTTAACATTTTCCTTTTTTGGGGGGCATGCACTGACTCCTGTTCCTAGATACACTGAACTGATTTAGTTCGGGAGAAAAGAGATGAAAAGCCTGCCTACACTGAAAACTGATTGGTTGATTTAGCGAAACAGGCCAATCAGGATGCTCTCTGTCTTGGATGCGCTCAGACACACACGCGCCACCCCTCTCTCCCGTCTCCCCTCCCGCGCTACACTCAGATGCACACGCGATTTTAGGTCTCCCTCTCGCGTGCGCGCTCTTGATCGCTCGCTCTAGATTCCGGGAGATTTTATCTAATTTGCGGACGTCAGGGAGCCGCTATCAATATGCGGGAGACTCCCGGAACTTCCGGGAGACTTGGGATGTCTGTTACCATACCTGTCAACCCCGGTTTTCTCACTTTTTTTTTACTTTTAAACTGTGGTTTCAATATTTTCCCATAAATATCCAGTATTTCACGTCACACTCTCACACTGTAACATTATCCCTACCAGTGGACCTGTCAGTCTCTGCACTGTTGTCCTGTTGCTACCCCCTTGCCCTTCCAGCAAAACAGGTTGCTAAAAGCAACCTTAGAGTGACATTAGCCTTGTTACGGTGTTAACTGGGGATAAACAATTAGGACGTCATCACAAGCAGGCCGTTTAGCTTATTTACTGCAGATGTTGTGTGAGAGAGCATTTGCACTGGTAATTCTCTACTCTATAAATCCTTTTGTGATTTGACAGATTAGGAGGAATATACCTGGGCTCTCTCTAAAGAACTGTGCTGAATTTTAAAAGTGGGAAGGGTTATATTCTATTTGAAAATGGTGGGTTTGAAAATGTGTAATAACTTTAGAAATGGTAAATGTGCTTCCTTTAAGCCCTGCAACCTGAAGACCCCTTACGGTTCCAATAAGACCCTTTTGTGTGTTTCTGTGGCCCAGATCACCATTGCCAGGAGGCCCCAGCTGTACCTCATTAACTTCCTGGTTCCTGTCTTGCTCTTCCTGGTTTTGGACCTAATGTCCTTCTTCATCAGCGGGTCAGGAGGGGAGAAGCTGAGCTTCAAGGTCACCGTGCTGCTGGCCATCTCTGTCCTGCTGCTCATCCTCAACGATATCCTGCCCTCCACAGACCAGAAAACTCCTGTTATAGGTCAGTCCAACACACACACACACACACACACATATAGCCTACACACATGTGCACCATTGTATTCAGGCAGGGAAGAGGGCAGCCATGAACGCAATTGCTTGATCTCCATGTCCACAGGAATGTTCTGCACTGGGGTCTTCTCATTGGTGGGCTGCAGCATTGTGGAGACCATCACTGTCAGTTTCCTGATGCGGATGGCCTCGAAGTGTGATGCGAAGGCTTTCACCTGGAGGACCCCAGAGAAGAATAAAGGGGAAGGGACCAATCAGCCAGGTGAGTCAGCCTTACCTTACGCTATACCTTATTCTACACCTTATTCTATACCTTATGCCTTCCCTTATTCTATACCGTATGCCTTCCCTTATCCCCGCATATTCCAGTGCAGGGGACACTGGGGGTAAAAGAGCTGCAGGGTTTAAACCAAAGTTGAACCATCTCAGTGAAGGCCACTTCTCAAAGTTGAACCATCTCAGTGAAGGCCACTTCTCAAAGTTGAACCAGTTGAAACAGTGCCTGTAGAATTACAGACTTCCCCATTCATCCAAACTCTGGTTTCCCCCCCAGCTGACAGCACAGGAGTGGGTCACCATTTGAAGAGGATGGAGGACGATTCATCTCTGCTGCGCCTCATCCTGGCTGAGCTGCAGGTGTTTCGGACACACACGTCCTCCCATCACCCAGAGCATCATGGGAAGACCTGCCTGTACCTGAAGACAGTAGCCAAGTGGATAAATGCTGTTTACTTCATCTTGTATCTCTGTGCTGCCTTTGCCTTTCTAGCTTGGATTGGTAAAGAGTGGTTTCACTAGCTGTACTTACAGTACTTCTGCACTTACAATACCTAATTTGAGTGAGTACTTCTGCACTTACAGTGTACTTCTGCACTAATACCTAATTTGAGTGTGTACTTCTGCACTTACAATACCTCATTTGAGTGGGTACTTCTGCACTTACAGTGTACTTCTGCACTACAATACCTAATTTGAGTGCGTACTTCTGCACTAATACCTAATTTGAGTGTGTACTTCTGCACTTACAGTGTACTTCTGCACTTACAATACCTCATTTGAGTGGGTACTTCTGCACTTACAGTGTACTTCTGCACTACAATACCTAATTTGAGTGCGTACTTCTGCACTAATACCTAATTTGAGTGCGTACTTCTGCACTAATACCTAATTTGAGTGTGTACTTCTGCACTAATACCTCATTTGAGTGAGTACTTCTGCACTAATACCTAATTTGAGTGTGTGAGGGCGTTCACACTGACAATTCCAACAACACAAAGTACACTGCTAGTCCCCGGATGGTGCACTCATAACGGTCAAAAAGCGGAGTGTGGAACGCTTTTCGCCCTCAGCGGACGCCATCTTGGCTACATAGCGGAAGGGGAGGGAGGGTGGGGGTCGGAAGGGGAGGGAGGGTGGGGAGGGTGGGGGTCGGAGGGGGAGGGAGGGTGGGGGTCGGAGGTATTTTCCTGTAGAACCATTGCTACTGTATGTATTGCTTGAATTGTATGCTTGAATTTCCCCTTGGGGATCAATAAAGTACCTATCTATCTATCTATCTATCTATCTATCTATCTATCTATCTATCTCTGTGTAACAGGCCGCTGACAATGACAACGGGTTTTGTGCTTCTCACTCCGTTCACTAGTGGATTTCATTGAAAATGAAAGCAGATGGGTTGATCAGCTACATTATAAAGAATGTTTGATTCAAGTAGCATTCAATGTGTGGCGAACTATTTGTTTCTCAGCAGAAGCCATAAAAATAGAATCATTCTCACTTATAACTTATAAAGTCAGTCTCAGATATGGTAAATGCCTGCTAATACTATGGAAACAAGCAAGACCTCCTTTTATAGTACAGTTTCATCTTACTTATTCGGTAAATTGGCATGTTTAACTTGGTAATGTTGCAGAACATAGGTCTACATGAGGAAAGGGAAAAAAAGGATATGGTAAAACCCAGGTAAGACCGTCTGTCTGAAACAGATCTTTCTAGTTAGAATACTGGTGGTCCAGAACAGCGGTGGGTTGTTTGCCACCAACCAGATGGAAGCTCAGGCTGGAATGACGGCTAAATGAGCAGAAACATATAACACTGAGAATAAAGGACAATTGGTATTTTTAATATGGGGAAACTCACTCAACTCAACATAAAAAACCATTGGGATATTTAAACTCCATATAAAAGTGAAGACACATCTGGAGACTTTATTACCACTATCAGTAGATGACACCACAAATCACAGTATTGGTACACAGGGGCACCGCTGGGGGGGGGGGGGGGGGGGGGGGTGGGTTTCTAAGGGTTCAGCACTGATAGGGAGGGGCTCCCCAGAGAGCCCCCCCCCTCCCCCCCAATAATACTATATATTATCAGGGGGCCCAGAATGATTGTCTGTCATTGGGCCCAAATTATCTAGCAGCGCCCCCTGCTGGTACAAATCTGTAGAACATACAGTACATACTGAGCAATGAAGGAAGGACAGCACCAGAGCGCCCCCTGGTGAAACAGTGAAGGAAGGACGGCACTAGAGCGCCCCCTGGTGAGAGCCGTCTGGTGACAGGTGTAACGACAGGCACGTGCAGTGACCTCATCTCTCTCTCTCTCTCTCTCTCTCTCTCTCTCTCTCTCTCTCTCTCTCTCTCTCTATAATTGGGAAATGCTCCTTGTTTCAAGAAAAGTTTCGGTATTTAGCACTTGGAGTCCCTTTTCTCGTTTTGAATCGCCTTTGACTAGTCAGAGTGGCTGCCTACAGGCATGCTGAAACATGTCAAAAAACAACCCTTAACGTTTGTTTTCAAAACTGTGCAACTCACCGAGTGGTTAGTGGTGTTCGTTGATGTTCCAAAACAAGTAGCGTAGCGAAATACAGTTTCTGTCGTGTTTTATTTGGCATTTTGTAAAATCCCATTGATTTCTGTTGGAAGACTCATTGCACGTTGATATTACTGCGCCACCGTCTATGCTTCAGCCTCAAATATTGAGCGGAACTTTATACGCGGTTGTGAGGTGTCTGAAAAAATAGTTCCACAATAGCAAATAAGACGGCTGAAAATCATACATTGTGCCAATATATTTTATTTTAATAATCAACGAACACCACTAACCACTCGGTGAGTTGCACAGTTTTGAAAACAAACGTTAAGGGTTGTTTTAGGACATGTTTGAGCATGCCTGTAGGCAGAAAAGTCGAGACAGGGCCAATCGTCAAAATGTCGGTGTCCACCACTCTAGTTCATCCAAAACAAACCAGAAAAGGGACTCAAAGTGCTAAATACCGGATTTTTCCTTTAAAGCCTTTTGTACACCTTATGTATACTGCTTATTTGTGGTGTGGGTATAAGACAAGCAGCCTACAGAAGCTTGAACTTGCCTATAATGACTCTGAGGCTGTTGATGCAGACACCCAGATGGTTCAGTGCCAGTTCTTTGTTTGCTTTCTCTAGTGTGTCATCATGTGAGGCAGTCCTGAGAAATTTAATGTACAAATGTATGTGTCGCCTGGATAGCTCAGGTAATGGTATTATTGAAGCTCTAGTTAATCCTGCTAGGAGCTCCCTGAGGTACTCCTCTAAGCTAAGGAAACATTGGAAAAATGTCTGTCTAAATGTGGGTCCCCCCCCTGTTTGGTCTTGTCATCTCTTGTTTTTTTAATCTATTTATTCTGTCTTAACACCAGAGGTGGGACCAAGTCACTGTTTGGCAAGTCACAAGTAAGTCCCAAGTCTTCGCAGTCAAGTCCAAGTCAAGTCCCAAGTAAATACAGAGAAGGGCAAGTCGAGTCCAAGTCCAAGTCACATCAAAGCCAAGTCGAGTCCAAGTCCAAGTCCCAATCTTTTTCAAGTCCTGAACAAGTCATCAGGTACTCTTCACTTAATAATGCCATTATTAGACTATCGATCATAATTTTAGCACTTCCATCTAATCCACAGTATTTTTTGTTTATAAATACAGATTAAAATATGTTCAATGTTTCTGTCTTGTAATCTTTTACGACATATGCATGCGCATACCTGTGTAATCTGTAAACGGATAGCTACATAACACTCAGCACAGCTGCAAATATATATATTGTTTTTCCAAATTGCGGAGCCCACTGTAAGGATGAGTAATAATTTGACTGATGGCAGTTCACTGCGCTAGGCCACAGATTTGCCTGCAAACAATTTATTAGGCTGTCTGGCAGTGGCGACTCATAAGGGAAGCCAAGGTCAACACTTTTATATTATTTAAAAGATAATAATGACAGTAATTTTGTTTTAAAGTATTCATTTCTTAAGAAATACTACACATTTGATGCTGTTTATCTCATTTGTAAATGGTGCACTGTCACTTTAAGCCCATTGTGTCACACGTTCTCATAATGATCCTTTTTTTACCAGCTCCGTTCAAATATAGCCTATGGCTAGTCCACAAACTCAAACATTGTTTGTGCCACATGTATAGCACAATATTAACAACGATAAGCATGATATTAAGTTGGCACAAACAGCTTTCATTCCCTTGGAAAGAGAAGCATGTATGACATGATGCTTGCTTGACATTTTCTGTTTGCAATTAAAAGTGAATTATGAGCCTGGTAGCCAGTAGCCACCTAGCTACAGTAGCTGAGTAAAATGTATTTCAATCGGCATATCATGTGCTTCATGTAAATAAATTATTGAATACTTCAAGACTATTAAGTTCCATTACACAAGGCAAAGACAACTCTTCATAATATTCTTGTCCACTTTCCAAATCACAGTGAGTGCAGCTATGTCATAGTGACCTGGATCTCATAGTTTATAACAGTACAGTAGGCTAGTGAGAACCGGATAATTCACAATCTCCTCTAATCTCGTATTTGTTGCCTTCACGATTTCCTTTTATATGTTTCTTATATTTAAAAGAAGATATCAATCATCATCAACAATGACAAGCCAGCTGGAACCTACTCATTTTCTCTCCCTCTCGTGCGTGCTTGGATGCGTTCTCAATTAAATGCAGTAGGCTAGCATAAGTTCAAGTTGGATCTTAATGGAGAGGACTCGAAAAGTATCAACTTTATGTAACATGCTGTTGGTGCTTTTTGACATTAAACATTCTCTAACAAGAGTGCAAATCAGTTTGCAGTAAAGCTACTAGTGATTGGCTAAATGTTGGTCCTTCCTCTGTCTCTTGGTGCCCTACAGACAGTGCGTAACGCGTGTGGGGGTAGCGGCAGTACTGCCGCTTGTCTCCGCTATTTTTTTTATTTTTTTTTTTTAGTCGCGGGAAAGCGTCTGTGGGGTGACTGGTCCACGATCAGGAAATTTTAGTTTTTGATTCGAGACATGTCAAGTCATCACAAGTCAAAGAGGCAAAGTCCGAGTCAAGTCTCAAGTGAATAGTATTCAAGTCCAAGTCGAGTCGCAAGTCATGCCGAATTTTATCAAGTCAAGTCTGAAGTCATTAAAATCATGACTCGAGTCTGACTCGAGTCCAAGTCATGTGACTCGAGTCCACATGTCTGCTTAACACTATACTATACAAAATACTTTACTATGCTATGGACCCGGCCTTGGAGTCTGAAATAAAGAATTAAACTGAATTGAATTGTCTCACTCATAAAGTAAAGTAATTGAATCATTCTTTGAGCATATGCTTAGCAGTATTCCTGAAGAAGGTCTATGATCGAAAGCTAAAATTAAAAAGATAATTTTGGACAGATCTGAGTGTGTTGATTTTTAGATAGATAGATAGATAGATACTTTATTGATCCCCAAGGGGAAATTCAAGAACACATTTTCATCTCGTGCTTAGCATATGCATAGTAAAATGACTTTTGAATAAAAAGAAACTTTTTATTCAAAAGTACCATTCCCATCTTGATTATTCTACAGTCCAAATACTGATTGTCCCAACTTTTCCATCGAGTCAGGGCATTCACTCTGAGTCTAAATGCTCATTATCCCAACTCTTCCAACAGGTCAAGGCATTCCCTCTGAAGGATACAGTCTAAATGCTCATTATCCCAACTCTTCCATCAGGTCAGGGCATTCCCTCTGAAGGATACAGTCCAAATGCTCATTATCCCAACTCTTCCATCAGGTCAGGGCATTCCCTCGGAAGGATACTGAGAAGCGCCCCCTGTGCTGAAGCCCCACAACAATCCAGCATCCGCCTCATCTTCTCCTGCTCTGTGTTTGCCACCCTGATGTTTGCGTAATCTTCTTCTCTGACGTGACCTTGTGAGAACATCTCATCGGCTATCGGCATCACATTCTTCACCTTCTGAACCAGATTTGTCCGGTGCCTTCTGAGGAATTCAGGAGCTGATGAGTTGTCACTGCTCTGATTGGGATTGTCCAAGAAACATTCTATTTTCTTGACCCTTGCTTGCCAAATTCTTTGTTGGTCTGCACAGCTGAGAAGCTCCGAGCTGAAATCAGAAGCCTGTGTTATAGACACCTCAAAGAAGCTCCTCTGTGGGGCATCATTGTGGTGTTCCTCCCTTTAACACACACACACACACACACACACACACACACACACACACAGTTTGAACACAAAAAGAAGCATGAGACATTTCTCCCTCTAAACACTGGTCAGGTCAGCTAAGGCTAGATTCACCAGACACTCCCTCTATTTAATTCCAGACATTCTCTCTCTCTCTGACACACACATACACACACAAAGCACACACACACACACACACACACACACACACACACACACACACTCACTCAGACAAAGGAAAGTAATGGCAAAGAAGTTAGGAGTGGTGGATCTATATCTAAGCTCTCGGCTCTTCTGGGGGAATTGTGGAGTTGCAGCCAGTCTTCAAAGCATAGGACTTATTCATCTGCAGATGTCTCGCAGGCCGGGGCTTGGGGAGTCTGTGTCCTCTGAAATCCTCAGATTTTTTCCTGTTCCTCCACTAACTTCTTAAGATTGCTGTCTTCAGGCAAAAGGTATGTACGGAAAGTGAGGGGTAATATGTTGCTCCGATAGATCTGAACATCTGCATGGATCCTCCCAGTGATGAAAGAAATCAAGCTGTAAAAGGGCCCAAAGATAGAAAAGGAGGGCTTGACCAGCCTGGCATGGAAGCGACTCAGCTCACACTTCTCTATCAACACTCCACTGTCCTGCTTATGCAGAACCTCCACAGCATCCTTCAGAGAAGACTGGCTACCTCCCAAACAGAGGAAATGTGGCAGGTGGATCTCCTCCAGCTCTCCTGAGATGAGCTTGATGTCCATTGAAGGTCCAGCTGGTCTGTACTGCATGTGGGGCAGCTCATCAGCCAAGAGATGCCAGTCTATGAAGCGGTACTGCAAGGTGACTGGACCAGCACATGTCCAGCGCAGACCAGACTCTGGGCACTCATAGCTCCCTGCAGGAGAGCTCAGGCTGTAGGTGGAGACGCTCTTCTCTGTGGAGACTTCAGGCTTCACCAGGACCCAGTGGCTGGAGTCTGGGACTTCAGAACAGGATTCACAGCTCCTCTGTGGGGCATCATTGTGGTGTTCCTCCCTTTAACACACACACACACACACACACACACACACACACACATAGTTTGAACACAAAAAGAAGCATGAGCCATTTCTCCCTCTAAACACTGGTCAGGTCAGCTAAGGCTAGATTCACCAGACACTCCCTCTATTTAATTCCAGACATTCTCTCTCTCTGACACACACACTCACTCAGACAAAGGAAAGTAATGGCTATGTTATGCATCGCTGAATTGAATTGTGGTTGTCTAGCTTCTCTTTGCTTACAGTGCTTGTTGGTTGAGAAAACTTCAATTATTTTTGCAGGCACCAGCCAATAAAATGTATGCTTTTATGCAAATGTTCCAGTGCATAAAGTAGCCAATCAAGAGAGTATACTGGGTGCACTTGCAGCCAATGAAGAGAGTTTACTGGGTGCACTTGCAGCCTGGTATCCAACAGCCAATCAAGAGAGTGTACTGGGTGAATTTGTAGCCTGGTATTCAACAGCCAATCAAGAGAGTGTACTGGGTGCACTTGTAGCCAATCAAGAGAGTGTACTGGGTGCATTTGCAGCCTGGTATCCAACAGCCAATCAAGAGAGTGTACTGGGTGCATTTGCAGCCAATCAAGAGAGTGTACTGGGTGCATTTGCAGCCAATCAAGAGAGTGTACTGGGTGCATTTGCAGCTGGTATCCAACAGTTAACACCGGGACACCGTTGAGCACTGCAGTCGATAACCACCCGGAGTTCATTTACGTACTGGGACACAAACTGGAGAACCCAAGCATGGAACCACCCTGAGTTCATTTACGTACTGGGACACAAACTGGAGAACCCAAGCATGGAGAGAGGTGGCAGAGACAGTTGGTGAATCTGATTTGTATTCATCTGGTGGTGAATCTGATTTGTATTCATCTGGTGGTGGAGGGTATTTCCCATGCACTTCCTTTTAGAATACAGAATAACTTATGACTACCGTAGAGTGAATTGAATTATGCTGAATTGTGTCTTTTATATTTAAAAGGAATCTTTGAGTGTGGTGAGTTTTCATCCTTCTTGTCTTCAAAGCACAACATAATCTTGCACCCTCTTATCATTCAAGCCTCCTGACCCCTTACCAACCAACCCGCACCTTACGCTCCACTGATGCCCACCCCAACCAACCCGCACCTTACGCTCCACTGATGCCCACCTCCTATCCACCCCCACTGCACATCTCCGTTCCATGGGTGACGGGGCCTTTAGCGTGGCTGGCCCCAAACTCTGGAACTCCCTCCCACTTGCACTACGTCAAAGCACTTCACTGTCCACCTTTAAATACTAAAAACTCACCTTTTCACTCTTGCTTTTCCTTCCTATTCATAACCAGGCCTCCTCCATCCCACTCACTCCTCTATTACTATTTTATTTTATTTTATTTTATTCTACTTTTGTTGGCAATATCTGTCTCCTGCTGAATGTATAGTGTGTTTTAAGTGTACCGTCTACTTGTACTGTCCCTGTATATGTTGCTTTTATGTCTATGTTCTCTTGTATACTGTCTCTGTCTGATATTTTTATGCTACTCTTATGTCTATATCCTTTTGTCTTATTGTACAGTGTCCTTGGGTGACTTGAAAGGCGCTTTAAATAAAATGTATTATTATTATTATTATTTTCCTGAAGTGAGTCATTGAACCGTGGTCTAGCAATAACCTATAGGCCTATGAATCTCCTCAGAACTTAAAGGGGTGATAGAATTTAAAACTAAGTTTACCTTGGCATCGTTTATTCATATTTTAGGGGCTTTCTGCCTTATTTGGATAGGAAGTTTGTTCGTCTTGCAAGGCCAGGGTTGCCTACTTCTAGCAAGGCAAGCAAATGGTTATTCTCCAGTGTAACTTACTCCACAGAATATATAATAATGCCAAACGTAAAGACATTTCCACATATATAGCTGTGACAACTTCAGAATGTTGTTATTTTCTCTTCTCCATGAAGCCACTGCACCACCAAGGTGCCACCTACTGGCAGGGCATGTGTACTACAGCCTTTGTCATTTTTGAGTTTTCGTGTGGACAAGGTAATTTCTGAAAACTGTCATGTGGACGCAAAACACTTTTGAAAACGGAAAGAAAACGTTTTCAAAACCTTTCATTCTCGAGGAGACGGGGCTTTATATAACACACTTGTTGCTATGCAGCACTGCCTATGGCAAAGACACCCCCAAACATTAGGCACGAGCTATTACAACACTTACATCTGAACACACACAAACACAAACACACACACACAAGCAAACATGCTACGACATTAGGCTTCTGCCTTCTGAGAACCTCATGCTCAGTGTGTTCTGTCGTCATGGTTACTGTTAAGTTGTCATAATAAAGACATCCCACAAAATGTCCACTTGACTTTAAAAATGACATAAACTTAATGAAAAGTCATAAACACTCATAAAGGCTCCTTAATGTTCATGACAAATTTGGGCAGCCGTGGCCCACTGGTTAGCACTCTGGACTTGTAACCGGAGGGTTGCCGGTTCGAGCCCCGACCAGTGGGGCCGCGGCTGAAGTGCCCTTGAGCAAGGCACCTAACCCCTCACTGCTCCCCGAGCGCCGCCGTTGAAGCAGGCAGCTCACTGCGCCGGGATTAGTGTGTGCTTCACCTCACTGTGTGCTGTTTGTGTTTCACTAATTCACCGATTGGGTTAAATGCAGGGATCAAAAAAGTATATAGACCCTTTCAACAATAGGGCTTATTCGCAAACACCGCCGCGGCCATATTGTTGATATGACATTCCAGTTCTATAGGCTATTCTATGTGACAATCGCCTGTAGCGTGTAGATTTGAGTTGAGCAGAGCACAGTAACGGCTTCATCTCGTGAATATAAGTAGATAAACTTATGGACCCATATCTAATAGACTCAATAGCATTAAGTAAAGATCCCAATATTTATTTATAGCCTAACTGTCCCTCGGCACACATCGCCGCTGAAGGGGAAGGCTTTCAAGTCGCCTGAGTCAAGGTCGGTGAACTTATATTTGTTCCACCAACGACATAACATTGCCATGATAGCAGAGAATAAAGTTGCATCTCATTGGACTGCAATTGTATCTTGCGTTTGCCTGTTGCTCACAACCTGCACCCAAGGACTTTGCTAAAGTAGTTTAAAGTGGGTTAGCCAGTGATCGTTCTTGTCTGATAACTTCTAGGCTACAGGGGGATCTATGATAGCCTTTTCTGCCTCCAGAACATTGTAACATATTTCTCTACATTTCCAAAATCCAAGTGAACAAAACACTATACAAATCAGAATTATCTACGGATAAGATATCTATCTTTCTCCGCTGAGTTTGTTCCCATTATCTGCCACTTGCCGTGCATAGCCGACGAGCTGACAGGGGCGCACCATCAATAAAAAATATTAACCTTGGCTACTGTAAAACTTTGGCTAACATTGCCTACCTAGCAATGCTAAATGCAATACGTCCAAAGGTAATGTACGGTAGGCGACTACATCAGGCTACTGCTGATGTCTCCGCATATTGCATAGGGGCAGCTGTCTGCTGTCTGTACTGTCTAAAACGTATTTAACTTAATATAGTATTAATAGCCTAATACAAATATAATAATGGCAATGGATGTGAGGAGTTGGCTGTAAGTTTAGCCTGTTTATCCATCTAGCCACAAGTCTCTCCTGCGCTGACTCAACTCCTCAGTCATTTTCTTCTCGTTTTCTGACCATACTGTTCAACATTGAGCATTGAAAATAAGGGAGATTTTCCAGTTTACTCACCCAAAATACAGGGAAATTTCAACATTCGTCTTTCTGTTGCAATCCCTCTGGTGAGGGCAGGAATTCGTACTACAAAACTACTAACCCACACTGTTCTGATCACCTTAAGGTCACCTTCAATCCAGGCAAGCAAAACGATGCTTTAAAAACATCTTTTCGCTGGAAGGGCAGGGGGTAGCAAAAGGACGGACCAGCCGGACAAGTTCGATGGGGCTATATATATATATATATCATATGTAACGAGAGTAATAAAATATGGGGCTATATCATATGTAACGAGAGTAATAAAATATGGGATATTTTACGGGAAAATAACAGGAAGACAGCTGGAAAAAAAAGTTGACAGGTATGTTTCTGACAGTGGGTGACACTAGGGCTCTGTTGTTAGAACGGCTAGCCTATTGCACAACATGGGCCTACCATCACGTAACATTTTGTACAAATAAATAAATAGCCTACAGCGATAATACCGGCGCTGTCGCACTTGTCAATTGACAGCTGCATTAAATAGACCCACCTATGCATTTTCTATATCAACAAAATGGCCGCTGCGAACGTTATTACCTGATTATTATGTAGATCGAATATGCCTAATAAAAACAAAAACAATGCTTGAACGTTCTATTTGGGCCCCAATCTACTTCCTCTGCATTAAGATAACATATGGAATGTTAAAAAGGAAGGCTTGTGGGGCCAACTATGATGCTGATAATGGAACTCTCTTGAAAGGGTCCATACTACTATACAGATGTCATTGTTATGTCATGGTTATGATTGCATCATGTCAGTCTTATGCACACACCTTCAAATAAACTGTTACCAAAAAGTCTAACACAACATTGGCATGTGTGTATGTCAGTGGCTCCCTGTGATGAATGATGATGAAATGCCGTGTGTGTGTGTGTGTGTGTGTGTGTGTGTGTGTGTGTGTTTGTGTGCGTGCGTGCGGTGTGTATGTGTGTGTAAGAGAGAGTGTGTGCACCCCTCTCCACCAGACTCACGTGTGAGTGTCCAGAGAGAGCAGCTGTGTTCCTGGGTCCTGCTAGACTTTGTCTCTGAGGTGCAGTTCTGCAGCATCTGAGTGGGAGCTGCTAGCAGAGGCTGCTGCTGCTGCTGGACTCTCCTTTAGGAAGGTACCATCATCCACTCTAGAGGACAAATGATTACTAATGTGTTAACACTCACATTAGTTTTTGCACACTATAAAATGAACACGCACACACTCACTCGCATGCACGCACACACACACACACACACACACACACACACACACACACACAGTCTCTTCCTCTACACATCATCATTCGTTCAGTCACATTCTCTCTCACACACACACACACAAACAAACACAAACAGCCTCATCCACCAACAGTTCTTCATCATCATTCACTCATCACAGGGAACCATTGACATCAACTTTACAGCTTAGGTGTCCGCATAATCAAAACACGCCTTCCATAACTACATTGTCCAAAAAAAATAAAATAGTCTAATAATAATTTCACCATGTCATAGCTCTTTTATTGTAGAGCTAGTTGCACTTTTACCCATATTCCCCCCCCCCTCTCTCTGATTACATTTACGAATCCAATTTCAAGATGGCGGCTTCTCTCTCTCTCTCTGGCTACATTGGCAAATCAAATTCCAAGATGGCGATGCGGACGCATCGTGAAGCCCTGTCTCTCTCCAGTCTTTGTGAATAAACGTATGAAACCCACACTGAGGACAGTCAAAGTGTGGCCAGAGGGATATAAGAAAGATATTAATCCAGGCACTCCAACTATGGTGACAGCGAGGAAGGGATAAGGATATATCTAAAAAGCCTTTGTTGTAACTGGCTGCTTCATTAAAACGCCAACATGTCTGGACCTAGTGCAGAGGTCTTCATCAGGGATTAGTGGTCAGAGGGAGCCTCCTCCGTTCTGGACTGGACCAACTCCAACATCAACAGTGTCGCCACCAGGGTTCTAAATGAAATGAGCCAACTGGGTTAAAATCCATTGTGGTGGGTGTTAATAAAAAAATTACAGTTTGGCCGGTGACGCATGAGGCATTACGTGCATGATACATAAGGCTATGTTCTCGGTCGTATATCCCCCTTGCAGTACTTCCTACATTTCCCATGACCACTGTGCTGTAATGCTACGTGATGACGTTTCATACGCCCATTGGCTGCGCGCAGTTTGCAGTTAAACCAGCGCGAGAGACTGAAACGAAGCGTCTACCAGAAAACACAAGGAATTAGAAGAACGAACAGAGCCAGAGCAGGGAGCATAGACTGAAAGAGGAGGGAGTTAGCCAGTAAAGTAAAATAAAATATACATAACACATGTACACAGCACAAATACACGTTACGAAATATTAACGCAATTAACACATTGTGTTTACCTATTTCCTTTGTGGGAGGCTGATGTCATGTAGCGCAGGCCGCAAAACCTGAAGCAGCTAGATCGTTTATTTTATTGTCTATTGAGTTAGCTGAAGATGGAGAGGATAGTGAGGAGCTTGTATAGGTGAAAATTATCGGTTTTAAAAAGTTGCCTGATCACCACCACCACATGCATCACGCACTGTGCGTAGAGACAGAGGGACCAACATTTAGCCAATAAATAGTAGGCCTAGCTGTACTGCAAACTGTTTTTTACTCTTGTTAGAGAAAGTATACAATGTCAACATGCACCAACATCATGTTACATAAAGATGGTACTTTTCGGGTCCTCATAAAGATCCAACTTTAACGTAGGCCCTATGCTACTCCATTTAATTGAGAACACATCCAAGCACGCAGGAGAGGGAGAGAAAATGAGTAGCAGCTTTCAGCTGGCTTGTCATTGTTGATGATAATAAAAATGAGATATCAATTAAGTTAAGATTAAACTAAATGCGGCGGTGGTTGGGACAGACAGGGGTCATAGATAGATAGATAGATAGATAGATAGATAGATCCCAAACATGAAATGAAGTGCTTGCACTTTCTGTGTATATTTTGTGGTATGTATTCCTGCCAAAAATGTTAATAAAATTATCAAATGCATTCAGTGACACTCATCTGGTTAGCACTTCAGACTTGGAACCGGAGGGTTGCCGGTTCGAAGCCCGGCCAGTAGGCACGGCTGAAGTGCCCTTGAGGAAGGCACCTAACCCCTGCTCCTGATCTCCAGAGATTTTAATCATGTCTCTCGGTCCTCTAACTTGCCCACACAGGGAACGGTCTTGGCTCCGTTTCTTTTTACTGTTTACACCGCGGACTTCAAATACAACTCCCCACAGTGTTACCTGCAGAAGTTCTCTGATGACTCCGTGATCGTGGGCCTCATCAGGGAGGATGATGAGAATGAGTACAGAGATCTCATACAGGACTTTACGGACTGGTGCCTGAGGAACCATCTCCAACTCAATGCGGCCAAGACCAAAGAACTGTTGGTGGATTTCCGTAGGAAGGGACATCCCCTATCAGCACCAGTGAGCATTCAGGGAAATGAGATTGAGAGGGTGGCATCAAGTACCTGGGTGTTCACCTGAACAATAAGCTGGACTGGTCTAACAACACGGCTGCACTCTACAAAAAGGGCATGAGTAGGCTGTATGTGCTAAGGCGACTCAGATCTTTTAGGGTTCAGGGGGGAGCTTTTGAGAACATTTTACAATTCAGTGGTGGCATCGGCCATTTTTTATGCGGTAGTATGTTGTGGGAGTGGCATCTCAGCTGCCGACAGGAGGAAGTTGAATAAACTCATTAAGAGGGCTAGTGCTGTTCTGGGATGCAAGCTGGACCCAATAGAGATAGTGGGAGAGAGCAGGATGGTAGCGAAACTGACATCTATGCTGGGTCACGAGCATCACCCAATGCATGTCACTCTGACAACACTGAGCAGCTGTTTCAGTGACAGGCTGCTACACCCTGTGTGTATAAAGGAGAGACGTCGCCGGTCCTTCCTACCCACTGCAGTTAGATTGTACGATAAACACCACCCCAATAGAGCACAAGGCACTTTAGAACTACTGGAGAGGTTTTACTGACTCCTTTTTTTTTTACAGTTTTATACATTACACAAGGACAATGTAACTATTCTTAAGACTTAACTGTGGGTTCCCATTTGAAAAGGTTACCCTTGTTGTTGTATTTATTTTTATTTTATGTATTTAGCATTAGTGCGTACTGATACGGATGATAAGACGGATGATAAGACTGTTACTGCGATAAATGGCTGTACATAGTGGTTGTGCTTTCCCCACATGAGCTCAAACAGGTATGGTGCTGGGAAGCATCCCCAAGGAATGTGTATGTGTGTATGTGTATTTGTGTATTTGTGTATGTGTATGTGTGTATGTGTATGTGTGTATGTGTATTTGCTGCATGTCCTACTGAAGATGTATGGGGGGGGGGGGGGGGGGGTTGTCTGTAAGCCTCTTTTCCTTCATTGTCTTGGACGCTGTAACAATGCAAATTTCTCCCTTGGGAGACAATTAAAGGATTATCTTTTCTTATCTTATCTTATCTTATCTTATCTTATTTTACATGTAATCTGGAAAGGCACACACACACACACACACACACACACACACAGGTAATCACTGAAAGATACGGATGGTTATGGTTATGGTTACGCTTTTGTCCAAAGCGACGTACAAATACAAAACAATATAATACTTAAATTTAACAGGTAACAAATTAAGATGTTGGTCAGACTATAATAAGCAGTATAGCAATAATAAACAACAATATCAATTTAATCAATAGTCTAATGAAAATAAAACAATACTATACAAACCATAACGCATAAGAAGCGCTTGATGAACTGCATGTTGAACATATATGCCTTTAGACCCCTCTTAAACGACCCAAAACTATCACAGGAATGGAGAGCACTGGGCAACTCATTCCACCAACATGGAACCACGGAGGGAAAAAGTCTTGAATCTGAACTAGCGTTTAAGACTGGTCGACACAACAGACGCTCATCAGAAGACCGCAGTGGGCGGTTGGGGATGTACATCTTGATCATTGAATTAAAATAACAAGCCGCAGATCCAGTCAGTGTCCTACAGGCCAAAGTGAGAGATTTAAATTTAATTCTGGCTACTATAGGGAGCCAATGGAGAGTAACTAGGAGAGGAGTTACATGTGTCCTCTTTGGCTGATTGAAGACCAATTCTAGCATTCTGAATCAGCTGTAATGATCTTACTACACAAGCAGGTAAGCCAGCTAATAGTGAATTACAATAGTCCAGCTTGGAGATGACCATGGCCTGAACAATAAGTTGTGTGGAATCTTGTGTCAGATAAGGTCTGATCTTCCTAATGTTGTAAAGGATAAACCGACATGATTTTGCAATTGAAGCAACATGCTCAGAGAAGTTAAAGGGATGAAGTAAAATCATTTAAAGGGATATTCCACCATTTGGGGAATTACACTCATTTTCCACCTCCCCTTGAGTTAAACAATTCATTTTTACCTTTCTCCAGTTCATCAAGCCATTCTCAGAGTCTGACAGTAACCCTTTTAGCTCCAGCTCATTGAATCAGATTAGACCGTTAGCATCTCTCCTATGAGCTAACGGTCTAATCTGATTCAATGAGCTGGAGCTAAAACTGTTACGTGCCGATCTAGTTGGGGTCAGTGAAGTTGAGATACACTCCACATTCCATCCATACAATAAAAAAGTGCCACACATAAACACACACACACTCACACACACACATACAAAGACACAAACAAACACACACATACTCTGCATCTCATCATCATTTATTCCTCACAGCTACTGCTAGACACAAACAAACCCCATTTCAAGGTGCTCTCTCCAACACACACACACACAAACAAACAAACAAAGACACAAACACCCATGCAAACACACACGCACTCACACACAAACACTGCTTTTCATCATCATTCACTTACCACAGGCAGCCACTGACAAACAAACATACATACCAAGCTACAGCGTGTCCAAAACTCGGCTGCCAGGATCCTCACACACACAAAGCGATGGCAACACATTACCCCCACACTCAAGCAGCTTCACTGGCTCCCTGTGAAGTCACGCATCACCTACAAAATATTACTCCTTACCTACAAATCCCTCAATGCTCTTGCACCCCAGTACCTCTCCGATCTCATCCAGCATCACTCCCAGCCAAGGTCCCTGAGGTCCTCTAGCAAGGACCAGCTTGTCATCCCTCGTTCCAGGCTACGGACTTTTGGTGACAGAGCCTTCTGTGTTGCTGCCCCCACCCTTTGGAACAGTCTACCTCTCCATATCCGCCAAGCCCCCACACTGGCTACGTTCAAAAAGCACCTAAAATCACATTTGTTCACTGAGGCCTATGGTCCTTAACCACCCTGCCCCCCAACCCCACTTCTACCCCCTCCTCTCTTCTCCCCTCTATTCCCCTGCCCTATCTCCTTTTGTAAAGCCACCTTGGGTTACTTGAAAGACGCTATATAAAACCAAGTTATTATTATTATTATTATTATTATTATTATTATACACCCTACCTCAACAAACAAAGAGTGTCACACACACACACACACAGTTCCTTTCCTCCATACTGCATTTCATCATTGATCACTAATCACAGGGAACCACTGAAATCCACTTTTTATAGACACCATACTTGAACAGTCAAAATGTGTCACAACAACAACAACAACAACACCACAAACACACACCCTACCTCAACCATCAAAGATCTGACACACACACCTACACCTGACTCATCACTGGATACCCCCCCCCCCCCCTCCACAGATCTGTTGTTGCATGTTCAGACTCACTCTAGTTTCTCCAGTTTGCAGTGGGGATTCTTGAGGAGCTCTGAGAGATGCTGAACTCCATCATGAAGCTCATAATTGGTACTCAGGTTCAGCTCCTTCAAACTGCAGGAGTTTGATCTGGCAGCTGACGCCATCACAGCACAGCTCTTCTCTGTGAGGGAACAATACTGCAGCCTGGAGAAACACAACACATGATGACATATCTGATTATTACACTCACATACTGTACCTATCTAACACACACACACACACACACACACACACACACACACACACACACAACCACACACACACACTGCATCTCATCATAACTTATTCATCACAGGGAGTTACTGCTAGACAAACACCCATTAAAATGTGCTCTTTCTAACACACATACACACACAGCTTTTTCATTATCATTCACTTACATCAGGCAGCCACTGACAAAGAAACATACACACACCCTACGTCAACAATCAAAGAGTGACACACACACACAGCTTTTTCATTATCATTCACTTACATCAGGCAGCCACTGACAAAGAAACATACACACACCCTACGTCAACAATCAAAGAGTGTCACACGGACACACACACACACACACACTCTACCCCCCCCAGTCACCACTCGAGTGGGGCGGGAGCTGCACTGACCACAACAGGAACCGGAAAACCCTTACATATGTCTGGTACATGTGGAGAAATTGACAGTAAAACTTCGACTTTACCTCACTCAGTAACTCTCACACACACACACACACATAAAGGGGTTTGACAGACACACAGACAGACATATTACATGCACACACACACACTGTATCTCTCGCACATATGCTGTAGTTTGCTCATCCCTACGAAGACACCTCCCAAACACACAGATTAGGGTCCAAAGGGGTAAGAAATGTAGCAATGATAAATACATAATAAACAAATATGATCACAATGAGTGAGATGCTACCTCATATGTTATGCTACATATGTTTAATAGGCAGGCCATATAGATATGGAGAGTGGGTAATACATTCAACATACTGTAGATATTAGGGGTGCACGAATCAGAAAATGGCACGATTGAATTCAATTCAATATTGATTTCGATCAAAAATTATTTGCCAACTAAATTCAACATACTGTAGATATTACAACTTTAAGGAGGATGTTAACTAAATGTAATCAAAAACTATTAAACTGTATCCACAGCAATAAGCCACATATCACAAGATCACAGAAACAAATCCAACCTTGTTTAAAGGAGAATTCCGGTGTGATATTGACCTAAAGTGTATTGAAACATGATACCGAGTGTGAATGTATGTCTCATAGCCCATCTCGACTTGTCCCCTGCACTCCAAAATCTGGCGCTAGTTAGCCGATGCTACCAACAACTTTTTCAGTAGTGGTGCTTCGGCATCGGGCTAGCCATGCAAATAAATCACTGTTTTACACCCATTTACGAGGCTCAATGTATCTCCACACTTCATTGGTAGACTTCCTAGGGCCCTGACATTTAAAACGAGACATTGAGAACTTTGAAAAAGCACTGGTAGTTTACTTACAAGACGATTTATACAGACAGTATCTTCACGAAGTTTAACGTTTGCAGCCATCTTGAATTTAGTCACGATAAGTCGAGCAAGGAGTAAGAATGAACAGGTATGATAAGGGATCAGATTCCAAAAATAATTCAGTGGAAATGCATGGATTCCAGTTTCTTCCAGTAGCAGCAACTGGAATCCATGCATTTCCACTGAATTATTTTTGGAATCTGATCCCTTATCATGTTCATTCTTACTCGTTGCTCGACTTATCGTGACTAAATTCAAGATGGCTGCAAACCCTAAACTTCGTGAAGATACTGTCTGTATAAATCGTCTTGTAAGTAAACTACCAGTGCTTTTTCAAAGTTCTCAATGTCTCGTTTTAAATGTCAGGGCCCTCGGAAGTCTACCAATGAAGTGTGGAGATACATTGAGCCTCGTAAATGGGTGTAAAACAGTGATTTATTTGCATGGCTAGCCCGATGCCGAAGCACCACTATTGAAAAAGATGTTGGTAGCATCGGCTAACTAGCGCCAGATTTTGGAGTGCAGGGGACAAGCCGAGATGGGCTATGAGACATACGTTCACACTCGGTATCATGTTTCGATACACTTTAGGTCAATATCACACCGGAATTCTCCTTTAACTCTCTGTTGTAAGGTGCAGGACTATGGTCTCATACAATGTGCCTTTTAATGGCAGGAACAAATACTCTGGGGGGGGGTCAGACATATAGGTGGGTGGGTGCTCTACATGTTCACTAAGAAAAGGGCCACAGAATTGCAGGGTTTCCTGTAACGGTTTTCTGTTAGTGATGCTACTGATGAGTCTTTGGAGAGTGGAGATTAGACTGTAGCTTCACAGAGAACAAAACGACTGTATACAATCTGCTTTCTCACTTCACTGTTTCATGGGTTTGAGAACCTACTAGATTTTCACACTTGGCATTATCTTTACTGTTGCAAATCTCAACATCAAACATCGCAAAACAAAACTGAATCCAAACTAAAAATCTAAGCTCATTACTAGAGTGGCATTTGGGATGACCGGATATTCATTGTGGTGGCCCTGATCATAGGGTGTCCTGCACACACAATGTCCTAGATTACAGGTTTACAGTGCTGATGTGACCACTGGAACCAGCCTCTGAAGAACAAATGAACTTCCTTTCTGACCTTCATAATGAATTACAAATTGCACTCAATATGGCAGTAATATTGCACACCATACACTAAATATAGCAGTAATATTGCACACCATACACTAAATATAGCAGTAATATTGCACACCATACACTAAATATAGCAGTAATATTGCACACCATACACTAAATATAGCAGTAATATTGCACACCATACACTAAATATAGCAGTAATATTGCACACCATACACTAAATATAGCAGTAATATTGCACACCATACACTAAATATAGCAGTAATATTGCCCAACACACACTCAATATAGCAGTAATATTGCCCAACACACACTCAATATAGCAGTAATATTGCCCAACACACACTCAATATGGCAGTAATATTGCCCAACACACACTCAATATGGCAGTAATATTGCCCAACACACACTCAATATGGCAGTAATATTGCACACCATACACTCAATATGGCAGTAATATTGCCCAACACACACTCAATATGGCAGTAATATTGCCCAACACACACTCAATATGGCAGTAATATTGCCCAACACACACTCAATATGGCAGTAATATTGCACACCATACACTCAATATGGCAGTAATATTGCCCAACACACACTCAATATGGCAGTAATATTGCCCAACACACACTCAATATGGCAGTAATATTGCCCAACACACACTCAATATGGCAGTAATATTGCACACCATACACTAAATATGGCAGTAATATTGCACACCATACACTAAATATGGCAGTAATATTGCACACCATACACTAAATATGGCAGTCATATTGCACACCATACACTAAATATGGCAGTAATATTGCACACCATACACTAAATATGGCAGTAATATTGCACACCATACACTAAATATGGCAGTAATATTGCACACCATACACTAAATATGGCAGTAATATTGCACACCATACACTAAATATGGCAGTAATATTGCACACCATACACTAAATATGGCAGTAATATTGCACACCATACACTAAATATGGCAGTAATATTGCACACCATACACTAAATATGGCAGTAATATTGCACACCATACACTAAATATGGCAGTAATATTGCACACCATACACTAAATATGGCAGTAATATTGCACAACACACACTCAATATGGCAGTACTATTGCACAACATATTAACTCTTTCTGTTTTACTCACTTGGCTGATGTGGATGCTGTGACCACTGGAACCAGCCTCTGAAGAACTTCATCTGGACTGAGGAGTTCAGTCTGATCAGTCTCTGGTGTCTTTATGTACTTCTGCAGGTCAAGCTCATTCAGCTGCTCTTCTGACATCTTAAACTCAAATCTACTAGTCGTCCACTCTCCTGGTATGAGCGTGTCTACAAACAGAGCTCCTGAGCTCCTGTCAATCACCTCCACTACAGCATGACGATTCAGCTCATTCAGACAGTAGAACAGGTTGATCTTTCTGTCTGAATTATGTTGATCTCTGATCTTCTGTTTGACATACTGGACTGTTTGCTCTGAGCTCTGTGGTTGACGTATTGTCTGTGGCAGTAGGTGCATTAAGAGATTCTGATTGGACTCCAGTGAAAGGCCCAAAAGGAAGCGGAGGAAAAGGTCCAGGTGTCCATTCTCACTCTGTAAGGCCAGGTCCACTGCAGTCTTGTGTAGGTCCTGCAGTGTTGCAGCTCTGAATAGGGCAGAGAGCTGAGAGGTTTGCTGTTGGTCAGACATGCTTCTCTCTATGCTTCTGAAGCAGATGAACACATATAAAGCTGCAAGAAACTCCTGGATGCTCAGATGCACAAAGCTGAACACCTTCCCCTGGTACAGCAAAGACTCCTCTCTGAAGACCTGAGTACACACTCCTGAGTACACTGATGCTTCTGTGACATCAATGCCACATTCTCTCAGGTCTTCCTCATAGAAGATCGGATTTCCTTCCTCCAGCTGTTGGAACGCCAGTTTCCCCAGTTTGAAAATCATCTCTTCATCTTTCTCTTTTCTTTCTGTGTATTTTTCTTTTCTGATATTAGTCTGAATGATCTGGAAGTGAGTGTACATTTGAGTGAGAGTTCTTGGCATTTCTACTTTTTCTGATTCAAATGATGTTCTCTCTACCACAGTGGCTGAAATCCAGCAGAAGACTGGAATGTGGCACATGATGTAGAGAGTCCTGGATGACTTCAGGTGTGTGATGGTTCTGTTGGCGAGGTTCTCATCACCGATTCTCTTCCTAAAGTACTCCTCTTTCTGTGGGTCATTGAATCCCCTTATTTCTGTCACCTGGTCCACAAACTCACAAGGGATCTGACTGGCTGCTGCTGGTCGAGTGGTGATCCAGAAGACAGCAGAGGGAAGCAGATTCCTTTTGATGAGGTTTGTAAGCAGCACGTCCACTGAGACTGGCTCTGTCGCATCACAACATTTCAGCTTGGAACGGAAATCTAGAGGAAGTCGACACTCATCCAGACCATCAAAGATGAACATGATTCTGTGCTTTGAACTGAAGATTTTTGAATCTTTTATCTCTGGGAAAAAGTGCTGAAGAAGCTCCACCAGACTGAGTTTCTTCTCCTTCATCAGGTTCAGCTCTCGGAAAGGAAGAGGAAATATGAAGTGGACATCCTGATTGGTTTCTCCTTCAGTCCAGTCCAGGATGAACTTCTGCACAGAGACTGTTTTCCCAATGCCAGCCACTCCCTTTATCAGCACTGTTCTGATGGGTATGTGTTGTCCATATAAGGGTTTAAAGATGTTACTGCATTCGATTGGTCTGCCTCGTGCTGCTTCTCTCCAGGATGCTCTCTCTATCTGTCTGACCTCATGTTCATTATTGACCCCTCCTCCTCCCTCTGTGATGTAGAGATCTGTGTAGATCTCATGGAGGAGTCTGGATTCTCCCAGATTAGGTATTCCCTCAACCAGATGCTGAAACTTGCTCTTCAATGTGGATCGGAATTTCTCATGGACCTCTGCCTCCTCTGGTGTCCATCTGGATCAATGACAGAATCACAAATACATCTCTGTTGTTAACAACATATCACCACAATACTCCTACAATAGTCCTGCAAGATTCAGAATGTATATGAATTCATGTATGTTATATAAGTGTTAACTATTAAAAAGGATTAAAGTAATGTAATGTTAAAAGGACTACAGCTCGTAGTGTAATGTAACTTTCTCAATAGGAACATAATGTGAACATGCAGGGAGTTTGTATGCTATAACACACACTGACAGACATGGAGAAATGGTTTGCAGGGGGTTGGCAGAGAGTAGAGTCTATTTGACTCATATGCTCATTATTAAGACATAGGGGTTCCTTTACATATAACACTTAAACAGAATAAATATCATTAAGTTACATGAAAAATCAAACCAGAGGAATATAAAGTTCCAGTTGGTTTCTGAAATAAACATAATTAAATCTGAGTAAGCAGAGGTGTTTTGTAGAGGGTTTTGGTGACTGCCTGACAGAATGTCCTGATCCATGACCTCACCTGTGTTCTACAGCAGAGTCCCTCTGACCTCTGACCCGTGTCTCGTCTGCCCTCTTGGACTTGTGTGTGTGTGTGTGTGAGAGAGAGAGAAAGAGAGAATGAGGGTACAGGTGACCGAGGGTGTTTCTAAAGCTAAATGATAGCCTACTAAAGTCATAAGTCATATTTTCGTAAAGTCATAAGTCATATTTTCGTGTTTCTGCAGCATTGTTTCATGCGTGACATCCCTAACTGTGTTATGTTATGTGTGTGTGCGCGTGTGAGAGAGAGAGAGAGGGAGAATGGGGGTACAGGTGACAGAGGGTGTTTCTAAGAGATTTTAAGACTCTACTAGAGAGGGAGTGTGTGGTGAGTGGTATTTCATTTCAGCACCACATCCACAGTAACATAAGAAACCAACACAAAGTGGGTTAATATCTCTCTCTATCCTGCTACAAGCTACATGTAGGCTATGGAGCATCCTGCAATGAGTTACGAGGGGAGCTACATGTAGGCTATGGAGCATCCTGCAGTGAGTTACGAGGGGAGCTACATGTAGGCTATGGAGCATCCTCCAATGAGTTACGAGGGGAGCTACATGTAGGCTATGGAGCATCCTGCAGCAACAGCACGCTCAGAAATTGGGGACTAAACAGGCAGCAACAAATGCTGCTTGTTTAACCACTCACTGTCTTGCTAACTCGCTAGTTTGCCAGCAAAGTTAAAAATGATTAGCCTGCGGACTTAAACGCAGTCAATGGAACTGCATTCGTTTTTGTGACTTACGTGCATTTTGCATTGTTGTTAAAATGTTAAAAGTTGAAATTGGTGAATAACTCTTTTGAAAGGTGGATAAACTCTAAGAAGAGGAGGATAAACTTTATTTCTGAAATTTCAGAGGTGGATAAACTGTGTTTACTTGCGTTTAGCCTCCACCACACCCCTGGCCATATCTTATAGGTATTCCATCAGTCTTATATCAGACAGCTAATGACACACACACACACACACAGAAATAAAAGTTGATAAGGTGTTCTGTATCTAACTAGTCCAAATGTAGAGCGTTGTGGAGGGCACTCTTAAAAGGTGCAGTCTGTTATTCCAATCCAATATACTTTTGTCAAATGTAGCTAATTGCTGCTTGTGATCCTCTAGCTGTCTGTTCTGTGTAGCTAATTGCTGCTTGTGATGCTCTAGCTGTCTGTTCTGTGTAGCTAATTGCTGCTTGTGATGCTCTAGTTGTCTGTTCTGTGTAGCTAATTGCTGCTTGTGATGCTCTAGTTGTCTGTTCTGTGTAGCTAATTGCTGCTTGTGATTCTCTAGCTGTCTGTTCTGTGTGTGTTCTTACTGTTTGTCTTCTGTAAGTTCTGACCTGCACATTCACTACTCAGGCCAATCAACATACACCCCCCTCCCCCACACACACACCAATACACCCCCGACACACACATACAGGTACACCCCCCCCCCCCCCCCCCACACACCAATACACCCCCGACACACACATACAGGTACACCCCCCCCCCCCCCCCATTATTACTCCCCAGTCCCCAGTCCCCCAGAATTTCATGACTTATAATTCCTTTTACGAGTACATGACAATAAACTACTTGAACCTGAACTCAACACGCTTCTTCAGAAACATGGAAGGGATGGAGGTCAGCTGATCCACTATTGACCAGATGTAACAGGTTCAACTATACACAGTAGGCAATAATAATATAAATGATCCTGAGATTGAATTTCTTGAATTTCCCCATGGGGATCAATAAAGTATCTATCTATCTATCTCTATCTAGATCAACAACCTTTGCAAAGTCAGATCAAGCAAAACTCTAAAAGTGTAAGGCTGTGTGGTAAGTAAGCAAATCAAAGTAAATGTACACTTACGAGACATGGATGTCTGGAGTTTCTTCTCCTTCTGAGTGAGTTGAGAAGAAGGTCCTGCTTGATCTTCCTCCTCCTCCTCTCCAGCATCATGCTCCTTCCATTTCACTTTACTCGTGATTTTATTCTCCATCTTTCTCTTAGCTCACACAGATCCTGAACAACATCAATCAACATTTGCTGATCGCCCTTATCTTGGCGATCTGAAACACATGGTCAGTGACGAAAAGCTTACATTTAGGGGTGTGTCCAGTCCACATTCAGGGTGATTTTGTTATCAAACGTAACGTCGGGTGCATTGTTCAAATTGTTTAGGCCCTAAACTGTACAGCAGCACCCAATCAATGATACTTATTTTGTAAAATGTAACCGCCTACTTTGAATGGGATACCTTGACTGGCAAAGTGAGACACAATGACCCAAAACAAGACTCATTAAAGCAAGATCTCAAAGAGGCAGATTCAGACACACACACACACAGGTACATCCCTTCCCCTCCACACAGGTACACCCCCCTCCCCACACACCCCATTATTACTCCCACACCCCCCCCCCCCCCACACACAGATACACTTTTATTTTATATAAACACCCCCCACCACACACACACAGGTACACCCCCTCCCCCACACACCTCATTATTACTCCCCCCCACTCCACACACACACACACACACACACACACAGGTACACCCCCTCTCCCACACACACCAACACCCCCCTCCACACACACACACACACACACACACACACACGTACACCCCCTCTCCACACACACCAACACCCCCGTGTGTGTGTAGTGACTTGCATTTGTGTTTTGATATCCACAAATAACAAAATATCCTGTCCAAAACTACTGTAACATTGGCAGAATGATTAATCCTGGATTTGAACCAACAACTCTTGGGGTCAGAGCTCGCTCCTGTAACCACTGCGCTGCCGCATTTCTTGTACATTATGAAATTGCAAAACATTTTAACACTTATATCCTCGATTGCTAGGTAACGATAAACAAACTCAAAGATCGTAATTCTTGATTTCGCTTACAAACTGACGGTTTTATGCGTTCACTAAACAAAGATTATGGAAATTAAACACCACTTTTCCATCAAAAAGCTTGTTGTAAAAGGCTACTTGTTAGTAGGGCTGGGCGATAAAACAATAGCGCTGTATGTATCGCTGTATGTATCGTAATAGACATGTAATCAATATCAATTAAAAATGTGTTCAATAGACATCGCATAGAACATCCTTGGGACAGATTATCCGTTCGCATGGCTTCTCTGCACAATGAAATGTATTGTCAAATTAAATGTCAAATTAAATTGGAAGTTGGAGAGACTTAAGTATTTGTCAGCAACATAGACAATACAACATATTCGCTTATGGCGGGGTTAGAAATTATTGAGCGAGCCTCTATATCTGAAGATCTCCATGGAATATGGATAAAATTTCACCAAGTGTTGGATTGTTCACCCACTGATATGGAACGTGAGCTGGGATTAGACCGTCGTGAGACAGCGTAGTTTTACCCTACTGATGATGTGTTGTTGAAATGGTAATCCTGCTCAGTACGAGAGGAACCGCAGGTTCAGACAGGTTTCTAGCCCACTTATCCAGAAATGATTTTGATGCAAAATTATATTTATCATAGAATATAGGCTACAGTCAGCAGCAGTGTGGCTGGTATGTGAGATGGATATCAGAAATATTTTTGGAATCTGCCTGTGATTTATGATTTTTGCGCATTTAGACTACTGTGTAAATTAAGGGCAAATACCAATAAGTAGGTCTATTATAAGGTATCAACCACAAAAATAGACTTGATAGGCCCAATAACACTGCCGGAACAGGAAGAATGAACATTATTTTTGATAATAAACTACATTTGGTACAACATATATACTGTAGAGCAGGAATAACAGAATTTGGCTTAAAGGCACAATGTGTCTTTTTTGTGAACTTTTGAAGTGTAATGCATTCAAAAATCAACTATACATATCAATAGAATGTGAAGAAATAACTATACTGACATTTTCGAAGAATATGCATAGCATTGCAGAGATCTCCTCCAGAATTAGCGTGCTAACCGACTAGCCCCGGGTCGTCCAGTCTTGCAATACCAGTTTATGTCTGAGGTGGCGACAGGGAGTAACATACCGGCCAAACCGTCTTCAGTGCAGCCCAGAGCAGTCGAGAAAGAGACAACGGAATTATGCACGCTCTGCTCCCACCCCCTCCTCGCTAGGTTACGGGGACGCTGGCGAGACACGCCGCTCCGTCTGGCATCATGTTTTTGTTTGTTTTTATGTAATGTTCGTAATTTTATGTAATGTCATGTTTATTTTTTGTATTGGTTTGTCTAGTTAAATGTTTTCCCTATTTATTTACGCTATTTTTGATAGTTTTCGTGTTATTCTTAGTCCTTTTTACTGCTTCTAAGTCAGCTGATGTCGTTGACATTTGTCCATTGGGAGCTTGCTATGGCTAGCTTTTGCCCTAGCTTGGCATCGGACATCCTTCTATCTATCCGTGAGCGGTGCAGCACTTCACTGTCTGGTCGAGTGGATCTCTCGGGACAGCTGAAACTAGGCTACTCTGCGAAAGATCTGCCGTGGCCGCCGAGCTGTTGCTGACCTGCGAGCTGCCATGCCAACTGCAGACTCTGACATCCTTCCATCCATCCGTGAACAGTGCACTCCACTGTCTGGTCGAGGGGATCTCTCGGGACAGCTGGACCTAGGCTAGCTACTCGGCGAAAGATCTGCCGTGGCCGCCGAGCTGTTGCTGACCTGCGAGCTGCCTTGCCTACTGCAGGCTAACGCTAACGGTGAAGAGCTGCAATCTCACGGAGCAACAAACGGTCGCTGTTAAGTCCACCGAATTGCGGATCTACGCGATCGCCCAGTACTTTGGACTGTGCTTCCAGTCATCTCCAGACTGCGGTCTACAAGGCCTAGCTTCTAACGTTAACGTTATCTCCAGACTGCCAGTGAATTCACCGGGTTGGTCAGTTGCTAAAGAACTTTGTTGGCATTGCATCGGTTGTGAAGACACAGCTCTGTGCGCAGTTTTCACGGATCATCATTGCCCTTGGACATTTTCAGCTGGTTTGGAAATTGGACTAATTTTAACATCACTCTTCCCCCTTTTTAAATATATTTTCTTTTTTTATTTGTTTATTTGTTTTGTTGTCTGTATTGTATGTATTGGTGTCACGGGTACGCTGGCGACTACGCTGCTCCGTCCGGCATTTTTTGTATTTGTTATTTTTTAAATGTATTTGTCATGTCTTGATGTCATGGGTACGCTGGCGACTACGCCGCTCCATCCGGCATCGTTTGTCCTGTTGTTATGTGTTGTTTGTTGTTTGTTGTTTGTGGAGCGCTTTGGGTTGCACTATGTGCATGTTAAATGCGCTTTAAAAATAAATCTGACTTGACTTGACTCCTGCTCCTCCCCCACGGAGTTCAAGTTCTAAGGTAAAGTGTACTGCGGGAATGGGCGAAAGTTCTAGGAAGAGACCTCCATCGCCTCCAGCTAAAAAAAACTCGATCTAAGGCGAAAAGAATATAAGATGGGAAGCAAGCAAATACACGTTAATCTAGGGAGTGCTTTCCACCGATGGAGACAGCTTGGATAGCAAGGAGATGCAGTTCTATTTTGAACTTGCGACATTTCTTCTTGACTGGTAAGTAAACATCTGTTAAACATAATTCATAATTTTGATTAAGCAAAGGAGATATTGTAGAATTAGCTCTCGAGCCACTAGGTAATGTTTGTCAGCTGTAGATCGCGGTAAATTGACTTCGTTCGACCGCCATTGCTAACGTTACCAACCTAGCGATAGCGTCCTTGCTGCATATGCTAAGCAGTTTGCCAAATACTATTATTTGTACGTGACCAAGTTTTGTGTCCTACACAATACATAGAGTGTAATGTTCCAATATGCAATAAATACATTTTGATATTGGTGAATGTTCACTGGCTTGTGGTCTCGCTAACGAATTATGTTGGCAGCATAAGATACTAAAATTACAACTAATGCTAGCTCTACGCGATTAGGATAACGTTCAGATACGTTAGAATACTATCCTCTATCTTCGGTAACGTTATAAGTTGCTTAGATTGTGTCGGGCCTGTTGCAAAATAGCATCACCATTTTCCTTTGAAGCTCTTCAAACATGTCTTTATCCCAATATACCCATGTGTGTGTTTGTATCTGTTTTCACAGGATTAGATCACCTCTTCATTTCCTGTGGCTCATCAACATGAAGCCTGACTCGTTAGCCCAACTTCTTGCTGTTGAAGACTAAGGACTATCCATGTGCCCAGCTGCTTCCCTCCTGCCTCATATAGTCCAAAAGTTACATTTCTATTCGTGTTGTTGCACTTGGTAGATGTAAAGTTTATTCCGGTCTTGTAGTTTTATAATAAATACCAAGAATCAGGATTGGTGAAACATTGGTTGTGCCTGAAAGTGTTCTTTGATCAAGATTGGTATACTAACATCATGCTTTTCTCTCCTGTTCCTGACTTCTTAGAATCTATTTGTTGTTAAAGAGTTGTTTAAACTAATGTAATTTCAAGTGGTAGCTTTGGCTCTTGACATTTGTGCCCATAGTTTTAAATATGAACTCATAGCCTAAAGGTGCAAAGGAAAAGATGAACATACCACTTTAGTCATAATTCAGGTATTCTTTATGTTACATGAAATGTAGCCACTGTGCTCTTAGAAAGTTTTATTGTTAGTTGTAGAGGATGATTGTGTAAGGAATAACGTTCTGTAAGGCGGTCATTATCGTGGCATATCTCCCGACAGTGATGCAGCGCTGGCCGTGGCCTGACGAGTTTCACTTTCCTTGACATTCTCTGGTTATACTTAGCAACGGTCCGGTATTAAAAATTATCAGACCGTAGGACGTTGGGAAGTCCCATCGGAGTGAATGGAGCATTCTACAGCATTATAAAGAGGCGTGTAATAAATGGTAATAATAATGACCTCTAATAGTAAACAGAACGATTGGCTGTAACCACTGACTACATGGAGCATTTTAGTTACTGGCTACGTAGCAAGAACACCTGTGTTGCTGCCAGACTCTGCTGGTCAGCGCGCTCTCTGGCTGCTCTGACAGCTCGAGCCGTCCCTGTACTGTTCTCTCCAGGTCTGGGACTGACTCTAGACACCCAGGCCTTTTCTTCTTTGCCTGGCCCTTACGTTTGCCCACTCTTGTCTGACTCGATGCAGGGGGGGGATGTAATCTTCGTTGTCAGTCTCCACCCGAAAAAAATACCTTATTACTATTTTCAGTTTTATCCATCCATACAGTCGCTACTACACGCAGGCTAGGCCTAGCCTTTGCTAAGACTCGCTTGCCAAATGCCGCTAGCAAATTTGTATTTATTTTTTCAAATGTCTCATTACCAACAATACCAGTGTGAAAAGCAAAACGTTAATAAAAACTGTTATATGTAGTGATCGGGTAAGGGTGAGCCGCTTGAAGAAGACATTTTCCGGATTTAGGACTTTTTTCTTCTAGGCGGCGACCATAGACATTCTCTGATAGACACATAGGGATAGACAGAGACATTCTCTGATAGACACATAGGGATAGACAGAGACATTCTCTGATAGACACATAGGGATAGACAGAGACATTCTCTGATAGACACATAGGGATAGACAGAGACATTCTCTGATACACACATAGGGATAGACAGAGACATTCTCTGATAGACACATAGGGATAGCGAAAACGGAGACGGGGGAGGGGGGGGGGGGCAATGTGCGTTTAGTCGTTTCTACCACTAGCAAATCATTGTGACCTCATTGTTTTCCTACATTCTGCCCCCAACTGGATTGGCGTGTGGAGTGTGAATTAAATAAAACGAAATCCTGACGGATTGTGCCTTTAAGCAGTGAGGAGAAATTTTATGCAAAGTGTCAGCCCCTAAGACTGTGCCCATTGCCTAAATTTGTGGTGATTCAATGTCAAATGTCAGAGTAATTACATTCCAAAACGGACCTTAATGATACTCCACAATTTATAAAGGAACGAAGTTTAAAAAGAAAAACACAATATATCAGATGGATTACACAAATAATTGACAAGGAAGTACAAGATTCTTGAATTTCCCCTAGGGGATCAATAAAGTATAATCTATGATTATTCGACGGTCGCTTCTTTTCTAATAAATGTAATGTGCTACATTACATATTTCAGGCCACTAGATGGCGGCATTCCACTGCACTTCGGGCATTTTTTGGATGGAAAAGCAAGGAGTGAAATGGCGTCATCTGGTGGCCGTGCAGCGCATTTACCAGGAAATTGTTTTTTATTACTAATTATTCGTGTGATCCCTCTGATATTGTGTTTTTCTTTTTAAACTTAGTTCATGTATAAATTGTGATGTAATATGAAGGTATGTTTTTGAATGTAATTACTCTAACAAGTGAGGGATAACGGCCACCAGAGTAACCTGTTATAGGCTAAGTGACTCATGGACAATGGGAAATGCAAAGCACTCCCCTTCAGGCAGTGTCAGTTTTCTTCCTCCTTGGAGATTTCTCCAAGTTGCTTGATCCAAATTCTGTTATTTTTGCTGTATGTTGTACGAAAATGTAGTTTCTTATCCAAGTGGAATGTTTGCTGGCATAAGTCAGCGGCGTTAGGTTTAGCACATAATTGACGTTTTGTTTAGCCTACATGTGTTCAAAGTAAGTCAATGGGAGCCGGAAATCGGCCAATAGCGGTGACCACAGATTATTTCTCCAGATGACGTGACAACGGTGGTCTATTGGGAAGAAAGTCCAGGCCAGGGCCTTTTTTTTAGTCCCAGTCCCTCGTCCTACTACACGCCCACAGGCGGCGACGAGGAGTGGGCGAGGCGTCTGCAAGCAAATTCTACGCCCTGCCGCTCTCTGAAATGAATATGATAGCCTAGGCTATAAGCGGCGCGCCGGGTTTTTTAGAAATGGAAATGCAAAGATCTCCGGCAGCTTGTTGGCAGGCGATTCAACAGGTTCAATCGGCGTCGGAGTCGTAGGGAAATCAAACAGACTAAAACGGTCTATCAGCACCATTGCCAGTGAGCCTACCGTTACCCGGAAATACTTAGCGGAAAAAGCAATAACAGAGCACACCAAACCTGCCAAAACCCACCTAACTTCTTTGCCCATCTGGTGCTGTGTGTAGGCCTACCCATGTGCACAAGTCCGCAGATACCGCACTGCTCTGTGGGGAGACTGGTGGGAGTCTCACCAGAGAATGTCTAATAGTAAGAGAATTGGCACTGTCTGGTTCCTTCCGGTTTCTGGACTGGTTGCAGTTCCTCCTCAGATTCCACTTGAGGGCGCTCGCAGGCGAGTGCAGAATGCATGGAGGTCTATGGAGCTTTACCCCTCAATATCCACTTTTCTCCGGATATAATTTTTTGAGTAGTAATTTGAATGTTGCATTCGCTAGGAGAGGCAAAGAAAATACACACTGTTGATTGTTATATTTTTTGAAGTCACGTAAGTCTTCGTAAGTCAACGACCCAACCTGTAAGAAATGAAAAGGACATAAGTACTCGTTCATTCAACTTTAGATCTAAAATCTATATTGAACCTGCATAAACTACAATAAAATCTACGATTCTTCCACGACAAGCAGGTGAAAGAGATACATTTAGCCATCTAGCTCCATAGACCCCCATTCAACCTGCACTCGCCCGCGATCACCCCCAGTGGAATTCTAATGGAACTGCAACCAATGTCGATACAATGAGGCTTAATAGGAAGTGCCCAGGCTCTCCGTAGACGGGCTCTGGTCTCACCAGCTGCCTTTCCACCGCGCGTCGAGTGAATAGAGTGGTGAAGTCCCGCCCCTTCCGTTTGCCTCCATGGGACCTATCTTTCAAAAAAATTTGAACGGCAGTCTATGGCGAAAAATAAATTATTTTCTGGTCCCGGTTGACTTGTGCCTTGAATTACCCATATGATGTTTGTCAATTTTAAAGACAATTTTTCATGTAAAGACATTTGCAGTTTGTTTCGTAACTATTGAATTACAACATTGTGAAAGATCGTAATTCCAACGACTACAAACCCATCAGTCGCGCTAGTGACGTTAGCTCATTCACAGCCACACTAGATTGTACAAGCATACCAGCAACAGGTCTTAATTGGGCTTTCCTTGCCGAAGAAAATACCATGAGTCAGAGGATTAAACAAATCAGGTAAGTTGTATTCGTCCATAGACTGTACATTACATACTGTTAAGTGACATAGCAGGCAGCAAGATGCAACCGTTAACTAGCATAACAGCTCTTATCGTTTCATTACTTTGGTGACGTAGAACTACATCGTTCGAGACGAGAGATGTAGTCCACTGAGTGGATTCGCACAAAACCAACATAACTTTTGAAGTCTATTGAACAACAGTACTTTCTTGACGTGAAAAAATTATCTTTTAAATTCACACACATCATACTGTATGTGAAATTTGTGGCACAATTTAAACTGGACCAAAAAATAATTGTAATCTCTCCATTAATCCTGTTCATAATTTTTTGAAAGATAGGTCCCATGGACCGGAAGTAGAAGGGGCGGGACTTCACCACTCTATAGCAGAGAGAGCCAAGTTCGCATCAGGAAACTGTTGTCCCTATACGGCTCTTTACACGAGTCTAAGTGAAAACGATATATCTGTACATTCTGCACTGTCATAAATCGCTTTGTATAAAACTTTCATAGTTTTCAAGGCTAAATGAGGAGATGTGAGGGCTAACATTGCCTACCTGTACGGCGACCGACGTGCGCAGAGTTGAGCCGCAGAACTACTTTCACTTCTTCTTCTTCTGTTGAGTTTTATGGCAGTTTACAATCAGGTGTATAGGCCTTTATCACGGTAGCCCACGGGCAGCTGAAGCAGGGCTGTTCACTTTCCTGTTGGCAGGCAAACCACAGGTGTTCCTAAAAACATGAACGAGGCCTCTGGTTGAAGTAACTGTGGCCGAATCTGACACTTAATTAGAAACACCTGTGCTCACACAGGAACAGGGCTGTTCACTTCCTACTTCGGCTGCCGTGATAAAGGCCTATTACCGCCATCTGCTGGACTGAGGTGCAGTTCATTTTGTGTTTTTCAAAGAAACACAATAAATCATAAAATAAACAAAATAAAATGAAATAAAAATAAAATATAGGAAAACAAAATAATCAAACAAACAAAACAAAAAGTTCTAAATCCTACTTGTTAACTGCGTGTCTTTGATAAATGATATTCATTGACATCAATATGTTTTGTATAGAGCTACCACAGGTTACTCTATACAACCACAGGTGGCAGTGTGGTAACTCTATATAAAACATATTAATGTCAATGGGGCATTTTGCCCATGTTCAGGGTGGAAAATAAAAAAGAAAGATTTGCATAAGACAAGTCAAATTGGTGTTTTTAAAAAGAAAAGATCATGGAGAATAAAGAAAAAAATATTTAAAACATCTTTGTATATTCCCACAAGGTGTTTAGGTGCTCTGAAAATGAGAACCAAAATGATTTTTTAGACTTGTAAGGTCTGCTGTTCAGACCCTGAAATCTCAGTAAGGAAAATAAATCAAGAGCCTATGTTGAGTACAAATATGTCTTCTGAAGGCTTAAACAGAGCCCAGCCAAAAACTCCAATAAAATTTGTATCAACTTTGAGGGACAGCTATGACCATGCAGGATTATCCAGACCAAACGTGACGATTTTACTACATACTATGTTTTATATTTATGCTATATTTATGTACCAGCATGCATAATTTGAGCCTCCTACATGGTTTAGTTCTTGCGCTGTGGGCTTGTGAACTTTGACAAAAAAAAGAGGCCGAACAAAATCGACACCCCCCTCCCTCTGTAAAACTGGCTGTATCTTGGAAAGTATTGATCTTACATAAGAGTAATTTTACAGTGTCTCCTAGGTAACATAGGTACACCTGGTAATTTTTTCAGAATTTTTTGAGACCTAAGTGCGTGGGCCCTGGTTGAATTGACGTGGAATGACCCCTTTCCATTTTCGTCCTCATACATCCTATCTAGCATCTCTCTCAATATTATTTTACAAGGATTATAAAAGTTAATGATTTTAATCTTATTTTTACCTATCCATATATCAACCAGGACTACCTCTACATCTATCAGCACATTCAAGTTTACACTTCTATAATTTATCCCCTGTTGTATAAATGTAGCCACTCCACCTCCTGTAGTGTCCCTGTCTTTGTGCACTGCTGTATATCCATATATAATGAAATCCAGTGTTGGTTTTAACCATGTATCTTGTATGCAGATAATATTGGGTTTGTCTTCTAATTCCTCAATAAAATGCTTTAGTTCCTGACCATTAGCTATTAAGCTTCTAGCATTCCACTGAAGAATAGACAGAGTCATGCTGCTTGTGATTCCTCTTGTCCAACCCCTGCTAGTAATAAATCATTGATGCTGTCTATAGTTAGCTCCCCCACACCAATGTACTTCTGTGCTGCTTTTATTATGATTTTGATCCTCTCAGTCTTGCTCGCTGTTTGAGCAGAGCAATTGATAACTTCTGCTATGAAGGCTATAAACTTTACATTGTCCACTGCCATATATTTGGACTTGACCTCTTTCCCAATCTGTCTTATTTCCTGAGAGTGCCAGTGCTGACTTCCTGAGCTCCTGCTGTTAACACTGCTTCCTTTTTCCCTTTAACTTGTTTAATTGCTTCAGCATATGTCACCTTTTCCTCTACTTTAACTCTCTGTACCTCTGCTGCGCGTTTGTGCGCCTCACACCCTTTATACGCAGCACTGTGTTCTCCTCCACAACTACAGCATTTAGCCTTAACACCTTGCTTACATTTACCATAGTCATGATCCTCCCCTCCACACTTGCCACACCTTGCTTTCCCTCTACATACTGCTGCTATGTGCCCATACTTTTGACATTTAAAGCACCTGAGTGGTGGGGGGATGTACTCACGTACTTGGTAGCTCATGTAACCTACCCTTACTCTTGTTGGTAATGTTTCCTCTCTCATAGACAACAGTATAGACAAACTCTCCTTTTTAATCCCGTTTTTGTTATACGTCAACCTCTTCACTCTTCCTACCTTAGCTCCCGTCACATTTCTCATAATCTCATCAGTAGCCAACTCCGTTGGGACCCCTGTGATCACTCCTCATCAGTAGCCAACTCCGTTGGGACCCCTGTGATCACTCCTCATCAGTAGCCAACTCCGTTGGGACCCCTGTGATCACTCCTCATCATCAGCCAACTCCGTTGGAACCCCTGTGATCACTCCTTGCACTATTCTTTTCTTCTCCCATACAGCACACTTGGCATTCTTCCCCTCCAAGATGCTCATTTTAATCAAAATGTCTCTATTATCAACACATGTAATGATTAAACTTCCATCTCTCAATGGCTTAACTGACACAGTTCCTACAGCGTCATATAACGCTTTTGATAGCTTCCATGGGTTCAAAGAACATGGCGAATCAAACTGAAGTTTTACCTTGATCTCTTCCTGTTGTCTTACGTTTACTCTAGTATCTTCCTCACCCAACTTCAGAGATTTAGCACTTAAACTACTACCACTATTAGTTCTGCTTCTCTTTTTTTCATTCCTAGAGATAACTTTCTCCCATCCACGGTTTGTTTCTCCTAGGGGTGTGACTTTCGAAACCGACGTCTCGAATCAGTGTCGAGGCTTCGAAGCACAAGTGTTTCGAAACACTGCTTCAAAACTTGGTTCAAAACAGCCATGTCATGTGACCACTGCTTCGAAACATCGTTCAAAATCCCCATGTCATGTGACCAAAATTAAGTGAACCTTCGGTGCATTTCACCAGTGTCGGCAGGCGTGCCCGCGCGTTCAATTAACAGTGTAGCTTAACCATGATGGTGTAGTGGTTAGTGAGGGTGTTTTTTGCACGGTAGCCCAGGCTGCTCAAATGTGGTTCGATCCCCGTTTGATTTGTAAGGTATTATTTCAGATCGTATCTGTTTATGTTTTCTTACTTCACCATTAACCACACAGTTTCAACTAAACTCAGAATGGTCAAAAATCGAGAGTTTTTATAAGAAGAAAGTGATTTAGAGAACACATAGTGGCAGCAATAAGACTCCCTTTATTGGGACTTCATGTGGTCTCTCATCCAGTAATTGACCATGGGCATGCTGCTTCAGTCCCGGCGGCATGGGGGGCTTTGGGGGGCCAGGCCCGTCCTGGAAGTCATCTGTGCCCGCCCTGAAAGAGCTTGGCTGCTCCAACCAACCCCAATCCCATAGATTGATTTTGAACACTTATTAAATGTAGGCCTAGCCTATACGTTTGTCAATCTAGCAAGTAGCAAATAAAACTGGTAAAATCTGTATTATTCCGTAGCTAATCAATCAGGAACATTAGGTAAGCCCATCACCTAAATGGAGAGGAGGTTACGTGGCGCAGTCTACTTCACTTCTGCACTAACCCCTGTCATCCGATGACAAATATAGCTTATCGGCTCGCAGGTAGGCTATATCTCATATCGTAGTTAGTAGAAGTATGCCTAGTAGTTTCTGGGTTTGTTTGATAGCGTTAACCTTTACAGTTTTTTTCTTCTGACCTAGTCGGAGAACAGGGAGCTTACCACTCCAGGGCCGAAGTTATCCGTAACTTCGGGGCTAACTCCCTAACACTCTATCTGAAAGTGGTTAGCAAATGAACGAGGATTTTGGTTTTATCTGCGGATTTATTTTTGCATTATTTTGAATATAACTAGCTCCAGTCTCAACAGCACGTCTACTTTCTCCACACGCATCTAAGTTCTAACACACATCCCCTCTCGCTTTCTCTCTCTCCATCCCTGCGCACAGGGCTCTCTTAAAGGAGCTGCACCATTTTACAACAATTGCATCTACATTTTCATATTGGAATGTTTTGTCAAGTGTAAGCTTAAACTACCGTGATCAATTTAAGTTCCAGTGCCCCCCTGGAAAGGTGTAATGCCCGTCCGTGAATTTGTGTCTGCCGCCTTGTCTAGCTTTTGACAAAGACTGAACACAGGTAACACAGCGAGTCACGAACTTTAAAGACTGCATCTCTAATACGAAGCATTTGACAGATTTGTTTCACCCTAAACAGCTCTGAGGTGTCTGAATTGTTTCAAAGCTTCGGAACAATTCGGCACAATTGCTTCGAACGTTTCAGTGTTTCATAAAGCCTCGCTTTGCCCACCCCTAGTTTCTCCCGCGTCCTCATTCTCCATCTCACTCTCACTCGTTTCTGCTACGTCACTTCCTCCCATTGCCGTAAGTCGGCGCATCAACCCAGAACGCACCTCAGTCCGCTCCCTACTTTCACCAAAGATTGTTAAGGCGGAGCAAGATACTTCGTCGTAGTTCATGTCTATGGGCGCGAAATGGGGATCGAATCCTGTCTGCATAAAGAGGCGTGTCGATGACGTATTGATGAGCGTACGTTGCAACCGGCCAACAGCAGCGGCAGAAATAACCGGCGCACACCTGATATAAGGTTGATTTTCTCCAGACTGGAATGCTCAAAAATGCTAAGAATGTACCTGAAATGTTCAGAAGGGTTTGAGGATCATGAAAACGTGCCCGAAATTCACATTCCTAACTCTATAGAACCAAGACCTTAGCATATGTGGTGAAATTCTGAGCTATGCCCATAGACTTCAATGGAGCAGTCGCTGCCTCTGCTCTGCATAAAGGGGGATTTTGACCCCCCCTCGTGCGATCCGGGTTCCCGGAAGTGGCTCCTGATGAAACATCTTGCTCCGCCTTAACAATCTTTGCTTTCACTTTAGTGCAGTTCGGAATCGAAAGGTCTGAGTTATCCCGTTATGCGATTGATTCCGAGGCGGTCACGTGGTTCGAGGAGGCCATGTTTTAGACTAACATCAGATCCCCATTATCACAGTGAAGTGAAGAGTGAAAAAATAATTTAATAATAGGCTAGTGAAATATCATACATTATTAAAATATGCCCAAATGTTCCATAACTGCAAATATCAATTAGTACAATTAGTAAAATTAGTCATTTTTATTACAAAACATCATTTGATGCAACTGTCTGGTTTTCTTTGGGGGAACAGACAGAGGCTTGTTGGCCTAGGTCCTAGCGATCGCATCTGAATCTATAGCCTAACGCTTTATATTTTGGGAAGGCTTTATCCATGTCTGTTAATAATAAATATATAGCCAACTAACAATGCAATAACAGTTACAGTTACACTTTTCGCCATTCATCGCTGTTACTGTAAGTTTACTGTAAGTTTAACCTGTCCTCGGCGATGGATGAACTCTGAGAGGAATAGAAAGGTAAACACTGTAAGGGCCCTTTACTTATTGACAAACATTGATAATAACATTTATAGGCCTGTTAATGGTGAAAATAAGTGATTGAGGAGTAACGCTGTTTACTTCATTTTGTATGTCTGTGTTGCCTTTTTCTCTTGACAAAGAGTGGTTTAACACTGCATGAGTAAATTAATTGTATGAATAAATAAATACATTATTTATTCTTTACATTCTTTACATAAAAAGGTAGCGGATGATGATGAAAAACACAAAAGGCCATGGAGGGAACAGACACTCAGAAACTGTAAACCCTGTCTAGAGTATGCTATGCGGACAGTTGAAGGACCATTTGAGATATGAACTGTAAACCCTGTCTAGAGTATGCGGACAGTTGAAGGACCATTTGAGATATGAACTGTAAACCCTGTCTAGAGTATGCTATGCGGACAGTTGAATGATCATTTGAGATATGAACTGTAAACCCTGTCTAGAGTATGCTATTCGGACAGTTGAAGAATTGGGGCACACGTGGTACAGAGGAGTGTCCAGTGACACAGAGGAGAGAGAAGTAACGATGGACCCGCTCACCTGTATTTGTCATGTATTGATACCTGGGCAAACACATATGACTCCACTAATTAGCTGATCTACCTGGCTCAGGAGTTGTGCTGAGAAGAATTGCCTGGTTTAGTGGCTGGATCAAATATGTGGCAGGACTTTTACACCTAAACTCTATAAATACAATACTCCAATACTATACACAACTGGAAAATAATTCCTCCTGTCCACTACCTCAGAGGATATTAATCTGTGGTCCACATGTCACTCAGTGCCAGTCACTCACCTGAAGTACACACACACACACACACACACACACACACAAGGCGGCTGCTAAAAACTACAGGCAGAGTAACAGTAACAAGTAGACAACAAGGAGATACACCAGAGAGATCAATACGCTAGCTGTAGTTAACCTGAAGGCCTTTAACACTGTAGCCATGGTTACAGATAACCTAAAGGCCTTTGACACTGTAGCCATGGTTACAGATGAAACAAGGAGATACACCAGAGAGATCAATATGCTAGCTGTAGTTAACCTGAAGGCCTTTAACACTGTAGCCATGGTTACAGATAACCTAAAGGCCTTTGACACTGTAGCCATGGTTACAGATAACCTAAAGGCCTTTGACACTGTAGCCATGGTTACAGATGAAAGTGAAAAGCACAATGGCAAGGCAGGTTTATTCATAGAGCACATTTACAGGGGTACTTCAATGTGCTCATACTAAACAAAAGCATAAATGGGCAGTAGTTTAAATTGTAAATTATATAAAATAGAATAATTAAAAGGCAGAGTATACATCTAATTAGCAGGAGGTTCATTTTGATCATTTAGCACAGAGAGAGAGAGAGAGAGACACGGATCTCTAATGTCTAATAATCTCTAATCTCTAATGTGTGTGTGCTCAGTCGGGAGGCATAAAGGAAGCCATGATGTCCGGTTGATCTCCCTGGTTCAGGGATCTTTTGGAGAAAAACCTGAAAGTCACCAGCACCTGCAAGATGGACCTGTACAAGTTTCCATGCCACACACTACAGTGCAAACTCACTGCTATCTCCACACCAAACCCGACTGAGTGTGTGTGTGTTCGTCTCACTGACATACCAAACCAGAGTGAGTGTGTGTGTGTTCGTCTCACTGATGATATAGCAATTTGTTGTTTGATTCTGACCCTTGCTACCCAGCACAGTGGGACAGAGTGGTGTACACGGTACGATGCTAACCCTTGCTACCCAACACAGCGTGAAGTCAGTTTAGTTTAGGTGTAGTGCCGGTGAAATGTGGGCAGTGTGAAGTCAGTTTAGTTTAGGTGCAGTGCTGGTGAAATGTGGGCAGTGACCACGACATGCTCTTTCAGGACACAGTGTCTCTCAGAAGGACAATTCCGTAACGTTTAATTGGGCCTAAACAATGGCAGTGAACGTCACCTAATCTGAACAAGTTCACGTTCAAGTTCTTTATTTGCAAATACGTTGCATTCAGTTCAACGTTCTCATAAAAATTATTGTGTTCAAAGAACACATTCTTTTGAACTCGTTCATGCACAACACATCCAGGTGGAACTCCAAAAACTAATATCATGGAAAAGTTCCCCCCCTGTAATTTATTTAAAAAGTGAAACATTCATATAATCTAGATGAATTACACATACTGTAGGCCTACAGTGAAGAATACACATTGGTGGTAGTTAGTGAGGTTCCCCTTTCCCTGTGAAGCGCTTTAAATGTTGAGAAAAGCATTTTATAAATGTAACATTGTTGTTGTTGTAATCTAATCTTGATGACTACCATTTACAGTTTATGGAAATCAAAAGTAAAGTATCTCAAAAGAGTTATTTTTCAACGCCAATATATATTTTTTAAACAATCTTGCCATTCCATTGTGTAGGCTTCTGATCCAATATATACATTTTTAAATGACCTTGCCATGCCATTGTGTAGGCTTCTGATCCAATATATACATTTTTAAATGATCTCTCCATGCCATTCTATTGTGTAGGCTACTGGTCCTATTCATGCACTGCTCAACATTTTGTGTTCTTGTTGATAGCATGTACAGGTGCTAATATGATGCAGGTGTGATGGCAAGTGACCTATGTGAGGACTGGACTAGACATATGACAAGTGACCTATGTGAGGACTAGACTAGAGACATATGACAAGTGACCTATGTGAGGACTAGACTAGAGACATATGACAAGTGACCTATGTGAGGACTAGACCAGACGTATGGGGACTAGAGACATGAGTGCCTGCAAACTCAGCTGCTGTTGACTTCCTCCGACTCTGTGCTGGTGTTTTGCTGAATGAGAATATAGTATTGCTCTAGTCTAGGCTTCTGATGTGGTCTGAGAATATATTCTGTAGCCGGCGTTGTTATGGCGTTATGGCGGAGTCTGAGAATATATTCTGTAGCCGGCGTTGTTATGGCGTTGTTATGGCGGAGTCTGAGAATATATTCTGTAGCCGGCGTTGTTATGCCGTTGTTATGCCGTTGTTATGGCAGAGTCTGAGAATATATTCTGTAGCCGGCGTTGTTATGGCGGAGTGTGAGAATATATTCTGTAGCTGGTGTTGTTATGGCATTGTTATGGCGTTGTTATGGTGGAGTCTGTCGTAGCTCTTGTTCCCACCGGAGTGCTCCTGTACGGTGACCCGGAAGCAGTGGACGTGGCGGAACTCTACGGCGAAGAGGCCGAACAGCAGGAAGTAGGTCATGACCAACGCCCACTCCGATATGGCCGCCAGAGACCGGAACCCAGACACTTGGAGAACCACGACTGGTGAGAAGATGGCAGTTAAGGAGGGCAAGAGGGCAGTTGGGGGCATTTGTCACATGCTATTTCTATACACTCTGAACAGTGTGTGTGTGTGTTGTTTGAACAGCGTTTGTGTGTGAGTGTGTGTGTGTGTGTGTGTGTTGTTTGAACAGTGTGTGTCAACTGGTGAGAAGAGGGCATTTAAGGAGGGCAAGAAGGCAGCTGGGGGCATTTATCACATGCTGTGGGCCAACACAGGTATTGTACACCAGTGCAGTTAACCCAACCTAGCATCCTCATGAGCATCCTCCACTCCACTCCTCTATATGAACATCTGTTCATTCATATGAGCATCCTCCACTCCTCTATATGAACATCTGTACATATGAGCATCCTCCACTCCTCTATATGAACATCTGTACATATGAGCATCCTCCACTCCACTCCTCTATATGAACATCTGTACATATGAGCATCCTCCACTCCTCTATATGATCATCTGTACATTCTCCATGCCCATATGAGGTATAATCATAACTCATATAGTGTTATGCATTTGGACAATGTGGGTGTATGCGTGTGTTTGTGTGTGTGTCATTTGAACAGAGCGTGTATGTGTGTGTGTGTGTGTGTGTTTAAACAGTGTGTGTGTGTGTGTGTGTGTGTGTGTAAAGACAGGATACTGCCGAGGAGGAACACTGTGGAGAGGCTGCAGAGGAGAGCGCGCAGCAGCGCCACCCAGTGGCCATCCTGAGACGGTTCAGCTTTCAGCGTGAGCCACATTTGCAGCCAGAAGTAGACCAGACCCAGGCAGAAGGCCAGGACCGCCCCAGACATGTGGACCCAGAACCACACGGACACCTGGGGGAGGAGGGGAGAGCAGGTAAACATAAGTTTAGTTCAGTTAAAAGAGAGGCATGATTACCATTATGCCCCCAGAGTGTAGCACTGTAGCTGCCTGGCTGCTATAGCTGTTGGCTGCTCTAGCTAGGTAGCACTGATTTGTTTTGTTTTTTCATACCGACAGTACTTGGTGAACTTGAATAAACAGAGATCTATGTTTTCCTTTATGTTAAGTTAACCCTTTACTAGCCATGGAGGCCAGCAGGGCGGCGCTAACGTACAGTTTCTGTGCTGTTTAGCGGAGGAGAGTTGTAGACTCCCCCTGGAGAGAGAGAGAGGGGGAGAGGGAGAAAAAAGAGAGAGAGAGACAGGAAATGGACAAGGAGGAGAGAGGAGGAGAGAGAGAAAGGGAGAGAGGGAGAGGAGGAGAGAGAGAGGAAGAGGGGGAGAGAGAGAGGAAGAGGGGGAGAGAGAGAGGGAGAGGAGGAGAGAGAGAGGAAGAGGGGGAGAGAGAGAGGAAATGGACAAGGAGGAGAGAGGAGGAGAGAGAGAAAGGGAGAGAGGGAGAGGGGGAGAGAGAGAGGAAGAGGGGGAGAGAGAGAGGAAGAGGGGGAGAGAGAGAGGGAGAGGAGGAGAGAGAGAGGAAGAGGGGGAGAGGAGCACCTGGAAGTTTCCAAGGACGGATACCGCTGCAGCAGAGATGAGGCCTATCACCAAGCTCGCCCGGTTGGCATGGCAACAGTTGTCACCAAGGTCACGCACCTGTTGGTAACGGATAACATCAATCCAGACAACTGGAGAGAAGAACACACACACACACACACACACAGAGTGAGGCACAAGTTCATACAGTTAATAAATGAATAATAAGTGAATAATCAACACTACATACAGATTATCTACAGATGGCATTGAGATTCATCTCACAATACTAGAATAAATGTTATTATTGGAGTTTGAGTGACATGTAAAACAGGCTATGTTTGTGGAGGTACTCACTCAGGAACGTGCACCCATTACAGATCTGAGAAAACACTGAGCTCTGAGGAGAGTAGGAGCCACACACACTGCACAGGAAGAGAGTCACAGTCATTAAAGACTACAGGAAGAGAATCACAGTCACTAAAAACTACAGGAAGAGAGTCACAGTCAGAGATCTATGCTTGTAAAATATATAGTTGACCTGAAAGCCTTTAATACTGTAGCCATGGTTACAGATTGGACTGAATCTCTTCTGCTATGCACTAGCCTGCATGTGTTTGATACTGTAGCCATGGTTACAGATTGGACTGAATCTCGTCTGCTAGGCACTAGCCTGCATGTGTTTGATACTGTAGCCATGGTTACAGATTAGAATATCTTCTGCTATGCACTAGCCTGCATGTGTTTGATACTGTAGCCATGGTTACAGATTAGAATCTCTTCTGCTATGCACTAGCCTGCATGTGTTTGATACTGTAGCCATGGTTACAGATTAGAATCTCTTCTGCTATGCACTATCCTGCATGTATTTGATACTGTAACCATGGTTACAGATTAGAATCTCTTCTGCTATGCACTAGCCTGCATGTGTTTGATACTGTAGCCATGGTTACAGATTAGAATCTCTTCTGCTATGCACTAGCCTGCATGTGTTTGATACTGTAGCCATGGTTACAGATTAGAATCTCTTCTGCTATGCACTAGCCTGCATGTGTTTGTCTGTCTTGGTCAGCCAGAGAGGGAGATACGGTCCTCACCTGATGTAGGGGAATTGTTCTGTCACATTAACTGAGTGGTTGGACACTGCAATGCCAAACCTGGAGTGTTCATGGACAGAGGGAAGAAATGGAGAGAATGATTAGAGGAGAAGAGAAAAGGAGAAGATAATAAATGGAGAGAATGATTAGGAAGAAGAGTAGAGGAGAAGAGGAGAAATAGAGAGAATGATTAGGAAGAAGAGAAGAGGAGAAATAGAGAGAGTGATTAGGAAGAAGAGTAGAGGAGAAGAGGAGAAATAGAGAGAGTGATTAGGAAGAAGAGTAGAGGAGAAATAGAGAGAGTGATTAGGAAGAAGAGTAGAGGAGAAGAGGAGAAATAGAGAGAGTGATTAGGAAGAAGAGTAGAGGAGAGAAGAAGAAAGACGATCCAGGACAGTTCAGAGAGGCCTCTCAATACAGTTCGTTATTTTCCAACACTTCAGACAGGCTTTGCTATAAAGGTCATTATTCCCTTACACACACACACACACACACACACACACACACACACGCACGCACGCACACACACATACACACACACGCACACACACACGCACGCACGCACACACGCACGCACACACACAGAGAGGAGGAACAGGGAGGGAGAGGTGGATGTCTGTTGGTGTTGGTGTTGATGTTTATGTGGATGTTGGTGTTGATGTTGATGTTTATGAATGTCATGGATACTCACACCACCCACACTCCGACAATGCCCCACACCGCCAGGAAAACAGGAAGTAGTGCCCAGGCCCACATCATCAGCCAATCAGATTCCCTGTGGGGTCAACAGGGACCAATCAGGCAAGTCCAGTCAAATCAGATAGATAGATAGATAGATACTTTATAGATCCCCAAGGGGAAATTCAAGATCACATCTATAAAGCTCATTTAAAAACAACAAGAGTTGTCCCAAAGGGCTTTGCAGTTGATCTTAATTAAGGGCAGGGGGCGTCACAAAGCAGGATTATTCAGGTGGTTTACAGGTTTCACTCTGGACCGTCACCCAACAAGCTAACTAAACAACTTTGAGGAATGACATGGCACGGGAGAGCAGTGCTGAACCACTTCCTTCCTACTGGTCAGGGATTGAACCTGTAACTGTAACCTGCGTTGTGTTGAACCTGCGCGATTCAGCCCTGCACATGCCCGGACTTGAACCCGCGAACAGCAGCACCTCGGATCGGGAGGCGAGCGCGCTAACTATTGAGCCAATAGCCCAGGCTACTGGCTCGCATGCCAGCAGCACTCTTGAGGCGTCGGGGAGTGAGGTTTACCAACGTTCCACAAGCACAGCTAAGCTAGCTGTGATACCTTTAATAGCAGCACTTGCATAGGATACCTTTAATAGCAGCACTTGCATAGGACACCTTTAATAGCAGCACTTGTATAGCAGCACTTGCATAGGATACCTTTAATAGCAGCACTTGCATAGGACACCTTTAATAGCAGCACTTGCATAGGACACCTTTAATAGCAGCACTTGCATAGGACGCCTTTAATAGCAGCACTTGGATACCTTTAATAGCAGCACTTGCATAGTATGCCTTTAATAGCAGCACTTGCATAGGACACCTTTAATAGTAGCACTTGCATAGGACACCTGAGGTAAAGATTGAGTGATCTGTGGAAACCAGTCCATGAGAATTCAGAGAGGGACTCTGACAACCACTCAGCAGTGTCCTATTGTCTTATTATCAAGACCCAGGAGAGATTTGCCCTTGTGTTTACAAAACCACCCCCAGTGAAATAGACCCAGGAGAGATTTGCCCTTGTGTTTACAAAACCACCCCCAGTGAAAGAGACCCAGGAGAGATTTGCCCTTGTGTTTACAAAACCACCCCCAGTGAAATAGACCCAGGAGAGATTTGCCCTTGTGTTTACAAAACTGTCCATGCGCCCCTTCCACCTCCCAAGGGAATTCCCCTCCATAGTGGTCAGCTGTGTTTACATCTCGCCCACCATAGTGGTCAGCTGTGTTTACATCTCGCCCAGTGCGAACGTCACAGCAGCAGCTGAGCTAGTTGTTAGCACCGTTATCAGCATGCAGGCGAAGTACCCCGATGCTCCGGTGTTCATTATGGGCGACTTTAACAGCTGCAGGCTTGACAGTTCACTACCCTCCTTCCAGCAATACGTGGACATTCCAACTAGGAGGAAGAACACACTGGACCTGTGTTATGGGAACATTAACAACGCGTACACCTCCCGTGCTCACCCGCCACTCGGTTTTGCAGATCACAACGTCATCACCCTACAGTACTTCCGCTCTACAGACAGGCTCTGAAACGAGAAAAGCCTGAGACCCACAGCGCCAAACAGTGGTCGGAGGACGCCACGGCAGAGCTGCAAGGCTGCTTTGCATGCACAGACTGGTGTGTCTTTGAGGGGAATCTGGAGGAAAGGGTCCCTGTCATCACGGATTATATACAATTCTGTGTTGACACAATCATACCAACAAAGACCATCAGGACATTTCCGAACTCTAAACCCTGGATCACTAAACACATCAAACTCAGAATGAGGGAGAAGCGGGAGGCCTTTAAGAGGCAGGACTGGACTACACTCAAACACATAAACCGGCAAATAAAAAATGACATCTTCAAGGCTAAACTCGAATACAAAGACAGACTAGAGCATGAATTCAGCACCATGAACACAAAACAAGCCTTTCAAAAAATAAGAACACTCACAGGACTGAACAGTAAACACAAACTACAGGATAAATCAGACCCAAGCTCTTTTTCCATAGAATTAAACAACTTTTACTCCAGATTCGACACAGTGGACCACTCAGACACCTGCAGGACTCTACTGGAGGCCATTCCCACCCTGGAACCAGACCCCCAGGTCCCATTTACAACTGAGGACGTGCGTCAGCAGCTGAGGAGATGCAAGCCTGGGAAAGCTCCGGGTCCAGACGGCATCCTTGCCCGGGTGCTAAGGGACTGCGCAGCTGAGCTCTCCCCCACCATCTATTCACTGTTTGCCGAGTCATACAAAACCGCTACTGTACCAGTGCTGTGGAAAACATCTACTATCATACCAATACCCAAGAAACCCCGCCCCTCCGAACTCAACCACTACCGGCCAGTTGCACTCACCTCAATAATCATGAAATGCCTGGAAAAACTGATCCTCAGAACCCTCCTCCCAGTTGTCAGCCCACAGCTGGACAGCCACCAGTTTGCCTACAAGGCCAGGAGAGGGACGGAGGATGCTGTGGCATGTCTCCTCCACTCCCTCCTCCAACATCTTGAAACACCTACAAACTTCGCCAGATTACTCTTCATTGACTTCAGTTCTGCCTTCAACACCATCCAACGCCACCTGATGATCAACAAACTCCACCACCTGCACGTCCCCCCGACCCTCATCCACTGGACCCACAACTTCCTCAGTGACCACAAGCCGTCAAGATTAGTACAGTCACATCACCACTCACCACAATTAACACCGGCGCCCCGCAGGGGTGTGTCCTAAGCCCCTTCCTCTTCACCCTCTACACCAATGACTGTGTCAGTCCCACACCCATCACCACATACTTCAAATACTCTGATGACACTGCTGTACTTGCACTCCTCAACGACAATAACTCCATATCTGCATACCAAGACTCCATTTCCCACCTCACACAATGGTGCACTGACAACTACCTTCAGCTTAACATCAGTAAAACCAAGGAGCTTGTAATCACCAACACCAGAACACCATCTGACACAATCCACAACCCCACCTGCATCAACAACGACACCGTAGAAATAGTGGACTGTTTCAAATACCTTGGACTCACCCTGGACAATAAACTCAGCTTTGAGCAACACACCACTGACATACAAAAACGCAGTCAATAGAGACTCTATGCCATCCGTAAGCTCAGATCACTTTCTGTTGCCCCCTGTCACTTGCTCCTCCTGTACAAAAGCATAGTCCAGCCCATCCTCCTCTACTGCCTTCCCTGCTTTTTCAACATGCTAACTGCTGCCAACAGAAACAGACTCACACGCATCACTCATACCGCAGCCAAAGCAATAGGCCTCCCCACCCCTAATCTATCAGATCTCAACAGTAAATTCACCAAGAACAGAGCACAGACCATCGCTCATGACCCCACCCACCCCCTCAATCCCTTCTTCATTCTGCTTCCATCAAGACGCAGATACAGGGCTATGGGGTGGAAGCGAGTACGCTTTGGGAAAAGCTTTGTGCCCTCTGCAATAGCAGCACTGAACAACACACAGCGGTGATGGATCACTGTGCCGCCCTCATTCCTCTGTAATGCCAACTGGTGATGGTTTTCCTGTTGTATCGGTGTAATGTGCTGTATATGTGCTGTTGTGATATATGTGCTGTATATGTGCTGTTAACATCTATGTGGGTGGGGTATGTGGTAACAGGGTGGTGGGTGAAGAACCGTGACTGTGTGTATCTATGTATTTCATGTCTGTGAGGCTTGTATGGTATGTGAAAACAAATTTCCTATGTAAGGACAAATAAACTAACTAACTAACTACCTAACCCCCAGTGAAATAGACCCAGGAGAGATTTGTCCTTGTGTTTACAAAACCAAGGAGCAGTGTGTTTCCTTTAAGCTGCAAGATGATAAAAAAAACATATATATATATGCTGTAAAAACAACAGGCTTACCTTAAGTGTTTGAATCACCCAGCCCTGTTTACGTATGTTACTCTGGTTCCAAGCCTACTGGAGTGTAAATAAAAACATAAACAACACTAAGGAAATAAGAGAAGAAGAAAGAGGAACGTGAGCTCATTGAGCTCAACTGACGGAGGGTGAAATGTGTCTGCCTGAAACTCCCCACGCTGGACACACACACATGGGAAATCCAGAGATGTGTGTGAGTGTTGGGAAACTGACCCCGCACTGGACACACACACATGGGAAATCCGGAGATGTGTGTGTGTTGGAAAACTGACCACAGAAACAGTCAAACACACAATGAAATGCCCAACCACAGCAGAGCTCAGCTGACAAAATCACCTCACCTTCCCACTTGTTTGTTTGTTTTGACAGAACGGGGAAGTTACACAAATAACCGTCATGCCATATAAATCATTATTGTGTAAAGGAGTACGCAGAAGGCAGAAGTTCCTCAAAATAGTTTGTGTCTGATCAGCAGCTACTATTTAAAGTGTAAGAAATGAAGAGCTATAAAGACAACACAATAGCCTACCCTTTAAGTACAGAAGGTACATGTAGGCTACTCCTCTCTGCTGTCACTGCTGCTAATGCACGCATCTGAGAGGTTGCAGTAGAACTGTTCCGTGTTCTTTTTCCTCATTAGAACCGGGCCGTCTGCATTCCATCTGTGTTGTAAGATACAGGAGGATTCTACAATGACAGTGTGTGTGTGTGTGTGTGTGTGTGTGTGAAGCCAATAAAATGAGGGAGTCTCACGGCCAGTACGTGAGAGTTGGCAGCTCTGTCACATGTAGCCTCCATTTCCTCTTTTAATTGAGTAAATGGCCCAAAGATGTGTGTTGTGATGACGCTATTCCTGCTACTGTATGGCACACATGTAGCCTCCACTTCCCCTTTTAAACACAAATCGCGTGTTCATGTCTAAACCTCACTCCTGATCCGTCACCCCACAAACAGCAACACCTTCGGGATTCGGGAGTCGCGCGTGCTAACAACCGAGCTAAAAGCCCAGCTAACTAGCACAACTCTTTAGGCGTTGGGAAGGAAGTTTACACAACATATACTGCACAGATATGTACCAGCTAGCTAAAGTTACACAACTGGAATAGGCCAATAAGCAGACATTGGGGGGTGTCCTCATTTTGGCCAATTTGTCCTCACTTTCTATTAGGGCTGTCAAAATAACTGATTCATTTCGATTAAATTAATTTGAGAAAAAATAACTGATTAAAAAATTAGTGCAGATTAATCGATTCCATATGACCTTTGACCCCGAGCCGTTCTAGTCAGTAAAAATTAGATTGTAAAATGAAGGAGAGAGAAGAAAACGTGCTGCTTGGATCATTGATTGGAACATTTACTTTTAAAAAACGGCCTGATGGTGTTATAAATAAAGTCCTCTGCAATATCTGCAGCAAGGAATTTGCATATCACCAGAGTTCATCAACTCTATAGTCGCACATCAATGCAAAGAAATAAGTGTTGACATTGAGGCGAGTGTTCATTTATTTTCATTGTGTCCCCTAGGTTATATCTGTGGCCTGAAATGCCTTGTACTTGAAAAAAAACTTCTTCCCGAAGCACTTTATTTTGAAAATAATGGCAAATAAATGGCAATTATTTGAACAGTGAAAATAATAATAAAAGAGTTTTTGAACTTTAATGTCACTAATGCTGATTATTCAATGATTCATTTGAATTTAAATATTTAAAATACTTTCACAGCAAAAATTATATATGCGATTAATTTAGATTAATTAATCACAGAGTATGTAATTAATTAGATTAATTTTTTTCATTGATTGACAGCCCTTCTTTTTATATAACTTACGCTAGTGCTGCTACGTTATAGCACATGTAGCCTTTACTTCCTCATTTTATTCTCCAGCTGGGTCGCGGTTTGTTAGGCTAAAAGGCAACAACCCCTTAAATTATGACTTCTGGCAAATAAATGACAGATTGAGACTTATAAATATAACCATCAACACATTTAAGGCATCTTGCTGTGAAAAAAGATGGCAATTACAAAGCATGATTATCACACATAGTGTGACCTGTGTTATTTGACTGAGGGGCCCCGTTTAGATATCAGGGTAAAAAAATATAACCTATGTTATTTGACTGAGGGGCCTTATTAAGACATATCACATAACATAACCTATGTTATTTGACTGAGGGTCTTTATTAAGACATATCACATAACATAACCTATGTAATTTGACTGAGGGTTCAGTAATCCATCCCTGCTCATAAGTTTGCCTGTTTAGAACTATTGAACCGTTTTGGAATTTCTGGTTGTGTGATATTCCATATGTATTTGAGTTTTAACAGCCTAAATGTTTGGGATAAAAAAGCTGATTTACAAAGTGAATCCATTTTGAAGATACTCAAAGTATTTTGAGTATTTTCAAAATACAAAAAAACAGCATTTTTTGATACAATATGGCTACAGTATTTTGTAGTTTATATTTTAAAATAGGATACATCATGCACATACACAAAATGTAATCAATCTTCGACAATGTAACTATAATCTGATTATTACACTTTTTGATGTAATCTCGACTGATTATAATCCTAATGTGAGTGTGTATGAATGTGTGTGTATGAGTTTGTGTATGTTTGTGTATCAGTGTGTGTGTGTGTGTATCAGTGTGTGTTTCTGTGTGTTTTTGTATGAGTGTGTGTGTTAACAGCACTTCTTGATATAGTTTCACTTTTGGCCTGAGGTGTTCCTGTTATACAGTAAAGCACTACATTTGGCCTGAGATGTTCCTGTTCTACAGTAAAGCACTACATTTGGCCTGAGATGTTCCTGTTATACAGTAAAGCACTAACGTTACATTTGAAACTACCGACTATTTTTACCCTTCATACTTACCACAAAGCCTTACTTCAAATCAGCAAAACATTATCCACCTCTCGATCAAACAATTCAGGCAAAATTCATGAAACTCTTTAAGAAAAAAGTTTTAAGTCAATTTAGACAGTTTTCTAAGTTCCTCTGGCAGCACTGTCATTGTTTTAATAGAGTGTGTGTGTGTGTGTGTGTGTGTGTGTATGTGTGTGGGTGGGAGTGTGTGTGTGTGTGTGTGTGTGCTTGTTTATCTGCCTGAGGTAACGGAACAAATGGAAGGGGGATAATGATGTCATCAGGGATCATTTTACAGATTCTGTTTCTATCAGTTTGTGTTCAATTTGTTTTCAGAATGTGAAATGACAATTCTGGTGTTGTTCTTTTACTGCCAGCATGAAAAGGACCAGAGTTTCTCACCCCAGATCAGACGGACAAGCTGGTGAAATGGTTCTAAATACAGTACCATCGGTTTAAAGGTACACTATGCAAGATTTTCACCTTAATAACCTTTACAAAGCCAATTTGATGGTAAACAAAGGTGTAATAGAGGAATTGTTAACCTAGCATAGCCATACAGCATTGTCTTAGCAAGTCGCTAAATAGAGAACCAGCCACGCAACTTCAAGAATAGTGGCCAAAGACATCTCGCAAGAATCGTGAAACATAACCTTGTCAGTAGATATAGCTCTTTGGAGAGTTTTTGCTTGTTGTTAATCCTTCACCTCCACAACAAAAGCATGTTGATTCTGTACACGGGGAACAAGCCACGAGAAGTGAGTAAAACGGGTGAGTAAAATATAAATATATTGCGACTCTAGGGGGAGCTCTACAGTTGCCAAAAAATACCTGAACCTGCATAGTATACCTTTAAATGTTAAACTTTGGCAAACCAAATTGACAAGGTTTATGTCTTTTATAGAGATACCACGAAAGTGTCTACAACCCCATCTGTACTTCATTAGAGTTGACTTTGACTACCTCTAGGCCTGTAGGGGGCACCAGAAGACCAAATGGTGCTTATCACCTGCGATTACAGGAAGGGGACATTATTAATCTCTAGCTCTAGAGGGCACCAGAGAACCACATGGTGCAGGAATGGGAGGTGATAAAGGCTGAGAGGACAGCTTGGTCCCTATAGGCTACTTTTGGCCCCTATACAAAAGTGTTTAAGTGGTTTGAAACCTTATGGGAAAACATATGGTTATAATTTATGGATGAAATGGAAATGTCAGAAACCACAGTAATCATTAATTTGCTCTGTGTAGAAGCTAGGGGTGACCAGACGTCCCGAATATTTATTCGGCACAGTCCTGAAATCCTACTGTAGTACTTGTATGGAATCCTGAATCTTGCCTAAAGATTATACTAGAGCAGTCTTGAGTAGTTATTGTCTGAATTGAAACTTGTGGTGTTTGAGTCTCTGGTCATTGGCTGCAGCAGTCCCTAAGCACCTACAAGTACCTGGGTCTCCACCTGGACAATAATCTGGACTGGTCAGCCAACACTGATGCACTCTACAAGAAAGGGCAGAGCAGGCTGTACTTCCTGAGGAGGCTGCGGTCCTTCAATGTGTGCAGCAAGCTCCTCTGGATGTTCTACCAGTCTGTTGTTGCCAGCGTCCTCTTCTATGCAGTGGTATGCTGGGGAGGAAGCACAAAGAAGACGGATGCTGGGCGAATTGATAGGCTGGTAAGGAAAGCTGGCTCTGTAGTGGGAGCTGAACTGGAGTGCATCACTTCACTATCTGACAAAAGGACCCTGAACAAACTGATCAACATCTTGGACAATGAGTGTCACCCACTCCACAGCACTATTGTTAAGCAGAAGAGCCTGATCAGCTGGAGACTTCGCTCACTGCCTTGCACAACAGACAGACTGAGAAAGTCATTTGTCCCCAGGGCCAATGAACTGTTCAATGCTTCACTTAAGGGAAGAGAGATAGACTTTTCTGCATAGTCTGTCTGCCTCTTCACCCCCCCCCCCCCCTCCATGTTTGGATACTGTCTGTCCACTAGCCACTTTTACCACTGTCTTTCTGCCTCACTGTTTGCGTGCTACAGTATATTAGCACATTAGCACATATGCATACCCCCTCCCTCCATGCCACAGCCGAACTGCGGCCACACTTATACCTTTTTTTAAAATAGTTATATATATATATAGATATTTAGACTTTATTTCTGCATTGTTGCACTGTTGGACTTACTCATTTGCACTATCACCATGACCACTATCACCATTGCACTATCACCATGACACTCACTCACACAGAGCACCTTACCTTACCTTACTATGCACAGAGAATCACAGGCTCAGTCCCTGCCTCAGTCATTGCAAGCGCCTCTTGATTGATTAATCACCACTATGTGGATACTGCTTTTAGAATTGATTTAGATTAAGTGTTAGTTAGTATAATTTGTATTTTAGTATATTTAGTATATTCTTTATCTTCTACTGTCCTTATTGCTTAGTTGTGTTTTTATATTATATATTTTTAATTACTTTTTCTGCTGTTAGTGAATGTGTGTGTGTTGTCTGTATGCTACTGAGACCTTGAATTTCCCCTGGGGATCAATAAAGTATCTATCTATCTATCTAAGTGTATCTTTAAAAAATGAATAATAATAATAATTGTGTAGCCTACTAATGCGAACTGATAACGCACATTGATAATGAGCTCATTTTCATTCATTGTTGACATGGATGCTGCAAGCTGGTGTCCGAGGAGCTGATGAACACAATGCCAAAAAGCACAAACGTCTCTGCAGGTACCGGGAGCAGTGGCTAGGAAAATACGAGAGCGTGCAAGTTGCAGCCGTGAGGACAGGGAAGTGCAGGCAGCCACGAGAAGGAGTGATTGGTCGCATGAAATGACTTATGTTGCTGATGTCTGGGCTACACAAAGCTACAACACCATCATTGTGTTTTCTTAATTAGTTTAGTTTATAAATAAAAAAATATTTAGGCATAAAGTAGGCCTATTAGCGGTACAAGTGTTATGGAAAGGCCTGATTTATTTACAGTTACTGTAAAAAGCATAGTCATTGTGTTTCTTTTTCATAATGACATTTGAGTTATGATTTTGTTGGATTCACGATCGTTTTGCGTTGTGTTTTAGTTCTGATGTCTGTATTGAAGATGGTCAATAAAGCTTGACGGCTGGATCAGGATCGGCGATTAGATGATGATTTATTGTAGATGGTACAACAATGAATAACAGAACACAGGCTAAGTCTCAAACAGTAAAACTGTGCAGAGTCTAACAGTTGTGGTTGTTATTAGAAGCGGCTGCTGAGCCTTCCGACAGAAGATGCTCCTTGGGTCGCTTCCTCGATCCGTCTCCAAGTCAAAACCTAAGACAAAGCCTGTTATACTAAAACATACAAACGTCAATCATGCCAACTTGGCAGGTGCCAACCACTGTACAAAACCCGGCCCTGGCCAGATGGAGATACTAGCCCGAATAGGCAGACATGCTGTCTCCCTCGGCCCATGTTATCACTGATGTTCCTCGGATGTTCCTAAACATCGGGCTGTATGACCTTCCTGCTGATACACAGGTCTAAGGCACAGTTATGTACAATAATATGGACCTCTCCCCGTTGTATACTACACACAGAAGTAACATATGAACACATCAGAATACAGTGAGAATACCCCAGAATTCTAATGATTTTCTATTGTTGAGTATTTTTTGGTTAACCTAATGGCAGACAGTTGAATTTCTGAATAAAAAATAATTTCGGTGTATAGTTTTGCAATTCATGTAGGCCTATATTATATGTGTAACACCAAACAGTCACCATTTTTTATTTAGTTATAAACAAACCCCACTATAAACTAAACAATGAATCATCAGCAAAACATGTCTGTACTCGTACTGTACGGAAAAAGTTGGGATATCAAAAAAAAAAAAAAAAACAAGGCAACAGAAAGCTGAGACGGAGAATGACAGTTATCCATTTCCCCACTAAATAAGTAAGGGATAATGTATAGAACGCCGGTCATTATTGGGAAAATAAGTCCCGACAGGGCGAACCGGACCCCGACGCGCCAGCGGATATGATCAGAAGCACAAAACCCGTTGCCATTGACAGCGGTAATTATATGTTTGCAGCGGTAATTACATGAATTTATTTTACCGTAGAACGTTGGGAAATCCAATTCAAGTCAATGGAGCGTTCTACTAGCATTGTGAAGAGCCGTATAATAAGTAGGCTAAGGGATAATGGACGACACGGTGGTCTGTTCACAGAAGTTAATGCACAGTCGAGGTTGTAAAATGGCCCCGACGCGAAGCGGGTGCATTAATTTCTCGTAGTGCATTAATTTCTGTAAACAGACCAGCGTGGAGTCCATTATCCCGCTTATTCCACTGTTGCCACTTGCGTTGTGCTCATTTCCTGTTACAATTTAAACGTTTTAATTGCTAAAACTGTCTTGTTTGTAGAACTAATTTCTTCCGACACATATCAACTAATTTCTCAACTTGCAGGACAAACTGCCGTTACTAGTTCTAAATGGATGGTTGCTACGGCCAAAGGCCAGTCGTTAGTTCTATCTCTCCCGTTGTCAAGCGGGCATATCCCAAGATTCTGATGCTTTAGCTTTGAAACATCGCTATTTTACTTAGCCTGCTGTCATCCATCTAGCTAAAAGCCACCTCCGTCATATGCTACAATGTTACTATGTTCTGAACGGCTGCATTTTACAGCTCGGATGCAACGTGACAGTTCATTTAAACTTCACAACGAGTTCGGCGAATTAATATACAAGTGTGATACGGCCAAAAAAATGGATCTACTTCATAGGTGGGCAAATAACATATGGTTAATGGTCGTTCTAAATTACGTAGGACAATGGACAGTGGAACAAAAGATATACAAAAGATATACAGAAAACAGTGGAATAAAGATATATATTTATTCATGGTTATGTGAAGCAAGTGACGCCCCAGCTAATACACAAATCCGCCGCAAACTCTACGGGCGCCGCGATCTTGTCTGCCGCTATTACTGCGTGCCTGCGGAGTGTGACGGTGTGACACTTGCCGGTGCCCTAGTCTAATGGCTCTTCAATGAAAGCATCCTGTCAGAGAATATCTAATAGGAGATCCTGCTCATGAAAGAAAATGTCAGGTGAAAGGGAACATTGGGTAGATGATGTCAGGCAGTGGCCAAAACTTACCGATGAAGGTCATTTATTGACAACATAATGTATTAAGACGTGTATTAATTGATGACAACAATAAAACCGAATGCTGTCATTACTAGATTTGTTCCTAATATGATCACAAGTTGCAAATAACTATTAGCCACGACCAGCTGTAGCAGTAAAATACATGTTCTTACAGTTATTCAGGATTATTTTATCGTCTCGGTTTATGTATTTCATCCACTTTTCAAGCACATCTTGGTCCCCCGCTCGACCAGGAACTCTGTAATCCGTAAGGCGTAAACATGGGCAGTCAATGTGCAACAAAGGTTTGTGAATTTCACAACGGTTTTATTCCAGGCCTGTATTTTCGTACTGTTGTTAAAACAGCCGACCACACAACACGCTCTTCCCGGCATCACTGAGCAGCATACGTACTAAAAAAACTGAAAAAGAAGAACATTTCGCATAGACAGCTAATGTCTGCAACAGCCGCCTACGGGACCAACACGCTACTTCCTTAGCAGCAAGGCAACGCAGTAATGGCAGCGCTGCTTTACTTCCGTGTTTCGCCGGATTTGTGTATATATTCAGATTTAATGCAAATGTTTGGGCACCCCTGAGCAAAACCTGCATTTTGTTGATATTCTATAACGTGGGAAGAAGCAAATACAACTCTCACAACAACTACAAAAACCTGTCATAAAATAAAGACCCGAGTTTTATTTCACAAAGTTAAACATAGAAAATCATGTACAGTAATTAGGCAAACAAGTGCACCATTCCACTGGTTTCAGATCATAACTCTTTAAGCCTTATTGAACTCAATAAAACAGTAAAATGGTACATTATATTAAATCTACAACAAATGTTAAATTTAAGAAATACATTTCATTAGCATTTACATGTAGAGCTACATGATAAAGGGCAAAGCAACCTGAGTGATGTATTTGATTAGCATTTAGAGCTACATGATAGAGGGCAGGCCTAGTTTCAGCAACATTTACATTTATATTTATTCATTTAGCAGACACTGTTGTCCAAAGTGACTTACACATGTCAACTATATTGCAAGGGATATTACAACATCCTCAAGTTTATTTAGATGGAATTTGATCATCTTGGGAAAAGACATCTGTCATTCCCAGCAATCAGCAAAACATGCATAGCTAGCAGGATTTTCCTCACAGCCATTTGTGCTGATGTTATTTACAAGGCAAACCTGTGTATTTGTTAGCTAATGAAATTGCTAGATTGGGAAAAATACCTTATGACCGCCACTAGCGGCTAGCGCTAACCTGATCTTTTACGGAAAATAAGTGTTTGGTCCCCGGGGGTTGCAAAAATAAATTACCTTCCTTTTTCTGTTTTTGTCAAGTGCACTGCCCTGATTCTTTGAAATATATACAGTATATAAGAAACAGAGCGCTCATGGAACAAAGTTACAGAATTTCATATGAAAATGAAAAGATTTTTTTTTTAAATGTTGCCATTCAGGGGTAGCCTGACGAGCCAGACCCACATTACAGTTTTTTTCTGATTGCTTAAGCACATTTTTTGTAACTATGGCTTTTTTTGCAAAACTCTACACACAAATAGGAAAACCTTTCACCCTTGCTTAACTCTTCACACCTTCGTAAAAATGGTGTTTTCGTATCAAACAGTAAACACAAGTCATCACAATAATAAGCACACAATGTGCCAACTACACACTGATGGTCTGAATAAAAAACACATCTGGCTTTTGCTTTCTCTGTGCACAAGGTAGACTATGTCAGTTTGAGGTCATACTTTTGTCATAGTTCTGTAAACATACAGGGATCCAAACTTTACATGTTTATTTACACACATCAAAACAAACACAAGTCTATTTTTCCAAGTCAAAACACAAAATAGCAATTTCACTGAGACAAAACAAATCAGTCTACATCGGGTCGTCTCTCTCAAAATTCTGTCTACATCACATGCAATGTCCTAGTCCAAGGCAGCGGGAAAAATATATTCTGGAATGACGTATCCAGGCCTGACATGACAATATCCCCACATGTAGACTGTGCCAGAGAGTTGGCAAAATAGTGTAAGTGCAGTGAATTGTGCCTACAGTTGTGCAAAGTGTGTGTTACAAAATTGCAAACCAGTGTTTGTGCTTTTAGTTTTGCGAACTCAGTGAGTGGTTTTGCTATAAGTATTAATAGTTTTAGAAATTGTGCTATAAGAATCACAGTTGTGTTTAAGCATTCAGAAAAAACTGTAAAATGTAGGGTCTGGGCACTCACCGTTGGCAGTGCTTAGTCCGAGGGGCGGGATAATCGGTTGTCTTTCAAATTCCCTCTGCACGCAATAGGAAAGCTTAACTCGTGTCACGTTGTTTGCCAACAGCAACATCCATCTTCTTTGTTTTCAAGTAGCAGGGAATTCAAGCCAAACCATTGCAACTCTGCCATCAATCATTATGTTAAGCCCGCCTAACGTCTCTATACACGATGTAATTGGTTCTATCGAAGTTCCATTTTTCCAGCTCGCAAGCCAACGGAGAGTTGCTAGACTAGCCCGGGCAGCAAGTTACATTTGCTGCCGATAGGGTGCGTCTAGAGGCTATTTCAGGGGATCATCTGCCCAACTCTTCCAGCAGGTCAGGGTATTGCTCTTTAAGGATTTTGATGAACACACTCTTCCCTTTGTGCCCACAAGACTCCAGGACCTTAAACACACACCTCATCTTCTCCTGGTCAGTGCGCTCCACGCTGATGTTTGCATGACATTCTCTACTGAAGTGGCCTTGTGACAACATCTCATCTGCTATTGGCATCACATTTGTCACCTTCTGAACTGCCTCGTGCCGGCTGAGGAATTCAGCATCTGATGTGTTGCTCTTTTGGGGGTTGTTCAGTTCGGTTCTCAAGATGTCAGCTTCCCAGACCTTCTGCTGGTCTGTGCATCTCTATTGTAAAGATCTTCTGCTGGTCTGCTGGTCTGTGCATCTCTATTGTAAAGACCTTCTGCTGGTCTGTGCATCTCTATTGTAAAGACCTTCTGCAGGGCTGTGCATCTCTATTGTAAAGACCTTCTGCTGGTCTGCAGGGCTGTGCATCTCTATTGTAAAGTTACCAGCATTCCTTACAGCGCGTCCTAACCGGACACGATGCGAGTGAAAAATAGCGATAAAACCCGTTAAAACACATTGGAGTGTCCTGACTGCAAGCGATGCAGCGATTGTTTCCAGTGATAAAACCTTTTAAAACACATTGTTTCCAATTGGAGTGTCCTGACTGCAAGCGATGCGAGCAGCGCGATGCAACGCGACGTTTTGAGAGAACTTTTGTCGGACGCCCCGTTTCTATTTTCTTTCTGTTGATCCATTGCTCTGCTATTTCAAATGAGAAGTATGACGCAATAGAAGGGCATATTTAACAGATTCAGTGTAGACAGATAACACCAAATGCTACAAGATAGTCGCTCACTCGGATCTGGTTAGGACACGATGTTATGCGCAGTGCACCTTAAAGAAGTTGGGAACGGTGGAGCTGTATCTGAGTTGTAGCTTTTCTGGTTTAATACTGAAGCATTCAGGACGCCACAAGTAGCGTCGACTATACTGATCACTGCGTCCACTATGCTGATCACTAGGGGTGTGAATCTCTCATGTAAAAGACGATACGATTTGTATCTAGATACATGGTCACGATACGATTCAAGAAAAGGTACATGTTAATAGCAAACGATTCAGTACGATTCAATTCGATGCGATTCGATGCAATTCGATGCAATTCAATAATTGAAAGCATTCTGAAAGAGTTCTTATCATTGTGCACATTCACATTATCATTGTCCACATTTTACATCATCAATTATCATGGCAATGGTTGTCAATAAGGCAAACAACTTGATGTATGAACATGGCAAACATTTTATTGTGAAAATAAGAGGATTGTCTCATATATTGAAATATTTCAGTAATGGCACACACTGAGGACACCATAAAGAAATGAACAAAAAATACACATATTTCTGTATACATTTTATATAAAAAATATAAAGATCAAAGAGGTGTCGATAGAAAAAAAATAAAGCAGTGCTTTGCCCATGGCCTTTTCTTATATAAAAGAATAAATGCTTCTGCAAATGAATTATCTCTGCAAATCATACAGATTGAAGATAAGTTAACATAATACCAATCAATATATGTTCTTGTCTAACCTTTCACTGAAAAGTGAAAACACAATAAAGTAGCCTAAAGCTGCAAACTGTAAGAATCAGCAATACAAAATATCTGTTAACAATAACTCATTCTGTTAACACACACAATTGCCATCTAGCCACTGGTTAACTGTTACAATCCGAATGCAGTAACTTCAGTATCAGTAACACTTTTAACATAAACTGAGGTATATTCCAGGTATTGAAATCTGAGTATTACATAATGGCACAAATTGCAGCCAAATAAACAGTAAGGAGATGCAAAAAATGTATTAGTAGACACACAGAGCTCTGTGTAAAAAAGTGTGGCTAGTGTTAGGTGTCCTGTTGAGGTAGGATGATAAAAAAATAAAATGTGTAAGACAGAAAGACACCATTTATTCATATCATAAAAGTCACATAAAATGTGCCTCTGCCAATTAAGTGTCCAAGTTATCTTAAAATCCAAGATAAATAAGGTAACATAACTGAACTACTGAACTACACTTAACTGAAAATTGTGTTCAACACCCACAGCTGCCATATATACATAGAACCATTAATCAGCCTCCTAACCCCTCCAAAGACGAAATTCATTTTTTATTGAGTTTTTTAAGATTCTTCTTTAGAAAAATCAATTGATCCGCATGCTCACGCAGAAGTACACTGCGTTGTGAGGACATAATATCTCCTGCTGTATTAAACACTCTGCCACACTTGTGGCTGGTATGCAGAGGTATCTTTTAGCGATAGCTGACAGCAATGGTAAGTCCACCTGTGCTCTCCACCACTCCAGTGGAGAGCCATTCAGGGGCAAAAGGTTTCTCTCTCTGTACCTCTGGATTTCCTCGTTTGCCCTCTCTCTGGAGCTTCTTGCTGTTGTTCTTACTTCATAGGTTTCTCCAAACAGCTGGTCCAGTGCTATACTCTTCTTCTTTTTACAAGGAGGAGGGCCATCTGACATGAAAAACAATTACAGTATATTAGGCCATTGACTTGGTTTTGTCATGATGACCCTTGAAAACATTTACCATAGCATTAGATATCGCTTTAAATGTAAATTATGCATGACATGTAGTAGCCTATAAGAGAATGCACCTCTTGGTTCTTCCTGGACCTCGACTGGGCTGTTATCTGCATCTCCATGAGCAGGGTCTCCTTGTCTGTCTCTTCTGCTTTCTAGTAAGAATATTACAAAATAACAGGTATGATTAGTAACCACCAACCAGGTAGATGTTTGTAACTGATACTCAAAATTTGAATTAACTAGTTGGCTAGTTCAATGCAGCAGCCTGATCTCAATGCAATGCACTGACTGACACCAGTTAATCATAGCAATATACAGCAATATAATAAGAGAGAGAGACAAAACAATGCATTCAACTAAATATAAGCTTTAACAATAATAATCATTATTTTGCATAGGAGTACAGGAGGAGTTGAGGAGGGACTTACTTTATTATGCAGGGCTGTTGCTTCATCTGCACATGAAGATCCTCTCAGTGTCATGGTCACTCAGGAAGGGCAGGCTTTTGAAGCGTGGATCCAAAGCGGATGCAATGCACCACAGATCCTCAACTTGTGTGTACCTTTTTTTTTAATCATCCAGGAACACCTTCTTCATTTCCCTAATGAGTCCTGTGTCCTCAGTAGTTGCCTGAAAGTGCTTCTTAAGTTTTGCTCTGAGGGGGGCTATCATGGAAATCGTGGGCTGCTCATCCTCACACATGACTGTTGTTATAACTTTAACAGGTGTCATCACTTTGACCATGTCCTCAGCATTGCACAGGTCATTTTCATTAAGAGTGCTCACATCTTCTCCTTTCCTGAGCTCCCTTGACATGAGTGTTGTTGTGTTTACAGTATTACTTTATCATACTTGAGTGCGTGTACTCCATCACCAGCAGGTGGCACTGTAGTGATGTAACCGGTACATGGTATATATTGATACTGCACTATGATATGTGGTCCAGTGTGCCCTTGAGAGTTCCAGTAAAAAGTTGAACGATACTTACCGTCTCATCATCATTTAAAGTTTCTACCTTTCCTCCTGTGAGCAACACCACAAATTGGCGACGAGGATGAGCGCATTGGTACCGAGTCCACCAGTTTTTCTTCCACAAATGGGTGAGCCACCGATTCCGTTTGCTACATGGAGGAAAATGTTTGATAATTATATGCTAGCCATACATACTACGGGAAACACATGGCCAGACGTACGAAAGCGTGCAGTACTGCTACAATGCCTGGGTCCGGAGGGACAACGCATTTTCTACGACTTACCAGATCAAGGTACGACATTTGATCAGGCCATGGCTGCTTTAGAAAAGCAATTCGTACCTAAAGTGAATGTGATAGCATGGAGGCCCAAGTTCAGACACCGTTTGCAACGAGCTGATGAAACCGCTTCCCAGTATGTAGCAGCTTTGAGATCACTAGCTTCACAATGCCAATTCGGCGCAATGGAGGGGGGAATGATTCGTGATCAGCTTATCTCTTGTGCTTACCTGAGTGCCGTGAAGGATAAATTACTGATGGAGGAAGATTTAAATTTAGAGAAGGCACAAACACTTGCATCTCAAATTGAAGAAGCAGTTAAAAATTCGACGCTACTGTCTTCAGCTAAAAACCCGCCAACGGCATCAGTGCAAGCTATCAGGGCTACGAGTGCTCAGTTCCGCGGGAATAGGGGAGCGCGTCCAGCTAAGCCCTCATCTACAGACCGCCATTCACAGGCGAGTTCCGATCGCAAGTGTTACAGATGCGGGTCCAACAAACACTTAGCGAATGACAACAACTGTCCAGCTGCCTCTGTGAAATGCAACAAATGCGGGAAAAAGTATGCAAATCGTCAGTGAGTGAAGTGAGGGAAGTTACGGTGCCTGAGGTCGAGGTGCTTTGCGTGGATGAGACGAAGCCCGCGGCTGCGGCTGAAGAAAAGCTTACCTGTACTGTGAAGGTCGAAGCACCACAAGGAAACTCTCACTCCCTGCAGCTCATTGTTGACACTGGCGCTTCTGTGTCTATCCTGCCTGAGTCCATGTACAAAAGTTACTTTGCAGATTGCTCACTCTGTGAACCAAAAATCAGATTAGTTACTTATGCAAAAGGTGAATTGCCTGTACTCGGATGCTTACCTGCTACAGTTTACATTGCAGATGACAAAAGAGTCTCCACTCACTTCTACATCGTGAAAGCTGGATCGCCACTGATGGGGCTTGACCTGATTAAAGCACTCAATGTGAACATCATGGGAGGCAAGGTGAATGCTGCTAGGCTACATGCTCAAAATGTCACTGTGAATAACATTGATTCTACTTCACCCCAGCAGCTCGGTTGTGTGAAAGGTTTCGTTCACAAGGTCCAGGTGAACAGCACGGTGCAGCCAGTTCGCCAGAAGCTGAGACGGTTGCCGCTGAGCATACGAGAGGAGGTGTCGGAGGAGCTGAATCGCTTACTTCAGGCCGGCATCATTGAGCGTGTGGATGCATCTGAATGGGTGAGTCCTCTTGTTGTTGCACGAAAACGCTCAGGTGGAATACGGCTCTGTGTTGACCTCCGTGAGCCCAACAAAAGTGTCATCATGGACTGTTACCCACTTCCTCATATGGAGGATTTGTTCTCGTCAATAGCAGGCGCCACACACTACAGTCAGATTGACTTGAGCTCAGCTTATCACCAGTTACCACTGCACACTGAGAGTCGCAACCTCACTGCCTTCGTTACACACGATGGACTCTACCGATTCACACGAGTTCGATTCGGACTTGCGTCTGCTTCATCTGCATTCCAGAAAATGACGCAAACAATTCTAAAAGGCCTGCCTGGAGTACAGAACTATTTAGATGACATAATAGTCAGTGGAGAGTCCAAAGAGCAACATGATGAGCACTTGCAAGCAGTCCTGCAGCGCCTGAAAGATGCAAACCTTCAGATTAACTTTGAGAAAAACTCATTTGGACAGACAAGCATTCCCTTTTTGGGACACGTCATCTCCAAAGAAGGGCTACGCCCAAGTCCCGAGCATCTCACTGCCATTGCCGATGCACCTGCCCCAAAAGACATGCCTGCCCTGCGTTCCTTCCTGGGGTTAACATCATGGTTCAGCAAATTCCTGCCAAATTATGCAACACTGGTCGAACCACTGCGTCAGCTGCTCAGATCAAGTCCACAGTCTGAGCTACAGTGGGACAGTGACGCAGAAAAAAGTTTCACCAAGCTGAAAGCGATGCTGTTAGAGAGCCCTGTTCTGGCTGTCTTTGACCCGAAGCTACCTACCTTCGTCACAACAGATGCCTCTGATTATGGCCTAGGGGCCGTACTGACTCAGCTGCACCCTGGCAACCAAGAACGCATAGTGGCCTTCGCTTCACGCACGCTGTCTGCAGCCGAGAGGAAGTACTCCACTACAGAAAAGGAAGCCCTCGCCTGCGTGTGGGCTGTGGAAAGATGGCGCACCTACGTGTGGGGACACAGATTCACACTACGAACTGATCACCAAGCACTGACCACTCTCCTCAACACCAAAGGCATGAACAGAGCCGGCATGAGGATCGCAAGATGGTCTGCTAAGCTGATGTGCTACCAATACGACATGCAGTATAGGCCAGGGAGTGAAAACGTCATGGCAGACTGCCTGTCCCGTCTTCCCCTCACTGACTCCAGCACAACTGCGGAAGCTGACGGAGACCTGAGCACAGAGATAGCTGAGATTACACTTCACAATGCACTGCTGCTTGCCGACTTCAAAGCTGAATGTGCAAATTGCCCCATACTTACACAGCTGCGACAGGTAATTCACTCAGGGTGGCCCAAGGTGAAGAAAGCGCTACCAGCTGAACTACAGCTATTCTACTTAGTGCGACATGAACTTGCCGTTGAGGCTCCCCTGATCTTACGAGGTACACGTCTGCTGGTTCCCAAGCCTCTTCAGTAGAGAATCGTGCATCTGGCGCACGAAGGCCATCAAGGCGTGGTCCGCACAAAGCAACGCCTCAGAGAGCTCTGAGAGCTCTGGTGGCCACACATGGACGATCTTGTCCATCAAGTCCTGCTGTCCTGCTCAATCTGCCAGTCATGTGACAAAACATTTCTTCATCCATTGACACTTTCCTTAGGATAAACAAAACTCCTGACACATCTTACTCTTTACTGTGGGACACCCTCAAAGCTTACCTTAGAGGATACATTATATCATATGCGTCGTACCAAAACAAAAGTAGGAAAGCTAAACAGACAGACCTTTCCAATGCCATTCTTGACATTGATCGTCAGTATGCACTGAACCCATCTCCTGAGCTTTATAAACAACGCCTTGACCTTCAGGCAGAGTTCAACCTCTTGTCAACAGGGGTAGCTGAGAGGTTACTGCTTAAGTCTCGTGGTTCTTACTATGAATATGGCGATAAAGCCAGTTGCCTTCTAGCACATCAGCTGAAGCGCTATGCAGCAGGACGCACTATTCAACAGATAAAAAATCTGTCTGGTACATTAACGATCGACCCTGTTGAGATAAACACTGCTTTTAAGTCTTACTATTTACTCTTTACTATTACTCTTTACTCCTCTGAGTTCCCACCCAACTCCGATAACATGATCCATTTTCTTAATAACTTGGATATCCCCAATTTATACAACAATAGGGTTCTATGGAACTATTTATTTGTTTCTGATTGGCCGAGAGACGTTCCATGAGTTGGAATATCCCTGGACATTTCAACTCAGACTCAGCACAGCTAATAATAAATCCCTCCGCGATACAATGCGAAGATTTGACACCCAGCTCTCCACTATTTCAAGCAATGGGTTACTCCTTAGCAAACCATAACGAAACAGTGCTTCACCACATCTGTGGATTAAGCCACACAGTCAACTTAATGTAAGTAAGATAAACGAGGATGCTACAGTAATTGTTCTCAGCATTGTGTATAATATGATTGTCACTTGGAGGAGACTTGTAAATAACTAACCTTAGCATAATTAGCTAACCACTGCTAACGTGCTAGCATCGTCACGTCAGGCTGTGCACAGTAGTGTAACATTTATTCACAATACATTAATAAAGTTGACTGGTTCTGCAATGTAGACTGTTTCCGTTTTTTTTGCAGTACCATGTCCCTTACATGACATGGCCCAGTGTCCTTGTAACATGCATGCAGCAAACCTAGATATGAATGTGATTTCAACATTTCTTTCAAGAAGACATGTAAACCACAAAGACCCATAACGAGGGGTCTGGAATGTTGGTTACCTAGCAACCAAGACGCTGTCTATTGAAAAGGGAACTATTTTTTGATGTGTAAGAATGTTGTCGAAATTAACATTTTTAAACAATAATGGGGTGTTTTCAGATTATTTAGTTTGTTGTAGAATTGTTGTATAAAAGCAATATAGCACTCGTGATCGTGGGGTTGGTCATGGATATTCCCACGGCTGTTGTTGCCTGCACCACTCGGCCTCCGGCCTCGTGGCTACGGCCGAACAACACCCGTGGGAATATCCATGACCAACCCCACTCTCACTCGTGCTATATTGCTTAAATACATTCCACTCTAGCTGATCAACTTGATGGCCCTATACATTTCAATGAGGTTGTGTGTTCTATCATGTCTTTGCAATCAGGCAAAGCCCCTGGTCCAGATGGTTTCCCTCCTGAATTCTATAAGAAATTTCACATTCAATTAGCCCCGTTACTTCTCTCTGTGTTTGAGGAATCACTAGAGCAAGGTTCACTCCCCCCCACCCTAAGACAGGCTTCAATTTCTCTCCTGTTAAAGGAAGGGAAAGATCCTGAGCTGTGTGGCTCTTATAGGCCCCTGAGTCTCCTCAATGCTGATGTTAAGGTCTTAAATGACTGCTAGCTACCCGCATTGAAAATGTTCTTCCCTGTATAATATCTGAAGAGCAGACTGGTTTCATAAAAAGCAGACATTCATTTTTCAATATTAGAACTTTGTTTAATATTCTCTGTTCCAAAGACACGTGTGAACTCCCTGAAGTAGTCATCTCTCTGGATGCTGAAAAGGCATTTGACAGAGTTGAGTGGGAATACCTTTTCACTGTTCTGAAAAGATTTGGCTTTGGGAACACACTAACATCCTGGATACGCCTCCTCTACACCTCACCCCTCGCCTCCACTGGAAATCTAGGTACAAGGTTCTACACGTTAGTTTGGTACTTGGTATGCCAGACTTAACTGTTGCATAAAGCTTCAAACCTGAACATTTCCTAAAGGCACTGACTGACCTTTGCAAGTACAAGGTAAAGATAGGCTATATAGACGTCAGTCAGAGAAGCAGACTCGTTTTCTTTTTGTGTATTTTCTTTTAAAAAATTTACTGAACACTCGATGGAACATTTGACGGTCACATTGGCAGCATCTCAGTTGTTACATCAGAGCATTTCTCATGCTAATAAGTCATTCAGTGAGGGGGAATGTGTGATGTGTGTCAGATATCTTAGTTGCTTGCTACTCATTCCTGAGAACGATAATTTGTAGCATCTGCCAAGTGTCTCACTTTAAATGAAAAGAGAAGAGCTATTAGTAGTGTGGGCATCTTTTTTTGTTTTGCGGCTCTTTTGAGTTGTGTGGAATTTTTTTTGGCTCTTCATGCTGGACTGGTTAGCCACCCCTGCTGTACAGATAACATGAATATACTGTACAGGAACATAAATAAACTATCTATTGGTCTATCTATCACAATCTATTGATACACAAACACTTGCATTACAGGACTAAGGACTCACCCAATTGTATATGTGTGTTTCTTTGAGCTTGAAAGGGTGTTTTGGTCAATCTTCTGCTGAGAGGCTTTACGCTCTAACAGGTTGTGTGTGTGTTTGGTTGACCAAGGGTGTGTGTGTGTGTGTGTGTGTTACCGGTCAATCTTCTGCTGAGAGGCTTTACGCTCTAACAGGTTGTGTGTGTGTTTGGTTGAGCAAGTGTGTGTGTGTGTGTGTGTTACCGGTCAATCTTCTGCTGAGAGGCTTTACGCTCTAACAGGTTGTGTGTGTGTTTGGTTGAGCAAGTGTGTGTGTGTGTGTGTGTGTTACCGGTCAATCTTCTGCTTTGCTCTTCCTTTTCTCTCTTTCCTTTAAAGCTACATTGTGTATTTCTTGGGTTAATTCATGGGGGAAATTCTCCCATCTAGTGGTGAGCTGGTATATTGCAACCGACTCCAGCTCTCCCCCAGTCCAAGGGTGATCTAGGGAAGCCGCACCATAAATATCCTAGCTGCAGTGGTGGGTAGAGTACTGAAAATCTATACTCAAGTACAAGTACATTTACTTCCTTCAAAATCTACTTGAGTAAAAGTAAATATTCCAATTGGACAAACCTACTCGAGTAAAAGTAAAAAAGTACTTCGTTATGAAACTACTCAAATTACAAGTTACTTTTCATTTTTGTATTGATGTGCTTGGATCAGTGAAAAAGACATAACAGGCCCTATTTTGGTGATCTAAAACACATGGTCACTTGCGGATAGCTTAAATACATTTAGGGGTTTGTCCAGTCCACACTCGTGGTGGTTTTGTTATCAAAACGTCAGGTGCCTGGTGCAAAAACCAGGCGCCTGGTGCTTAAACCAATCAGAATGACACCTGTCATTCCCTTTAGAAGCAAGCAATGCAACTCAAACAGCGCATCTGTATTTTGATAGTCAGTAGCGCATTTCAAGGAATCAAATTGAAACACAACTACCAAAGGAGGGAGAGAGAGAGAGGGAGATGATAGCTGGAACAAGTTACCAACTATTACATTTTGGTTAAGCAATCTACAAAATCCCATACAATAATTGCTGCATATAATCAGCAAGTTACATTGTGTTGTCAACCCTTCCTGAAGCATACATTCTACTAGTTATACCAGGGTCTCCAACCTTTTTGGGATTGAGGGCTACCTGAAGAATCCAAAATCATAGGGCTACTCATTTGAAACAAACAGACCCTCACTCCTTTTTTGCGAGGGTGATCCTCCTAAATAATAGACCTATGTGATTTTTACATTTAAGTTATCAATATTATGTAGGCCTATGAGCCTTTATATATTAAGCAACTGTATTTTCATCTGATTCTTCAATACATCAATATCAATATGCAACACTGACCGTTTTTGTTCAGTTAGTTCAATTCAAAGTTTCCATGAGGAATCTGATCTAATTTTTTAAACGAAAAAAGCCATCTTTAATGCAATTAATAATGTAGATTACAAATAGCATGCTCACCATTCATAATTCAGAGGTTGTTTAAGTTCTGATTTCATTAAACAATTCGGTTGTGACATTCAATAGCAATCACCAACACCAGACTAACTTATGAAGACGCCTTATTGCACATCTGAAATCTCTCCATGATCTGACAGTCCTATTGGTATGCATGCCACAAGATTTTCAACGCTATTGCTACACCAGTAGGCTACGGAGGAGAAAGGGCCCGTGACCTAAAGCAATTGTTTTTCAGTCCTTGAACAATCATGCATGAACCGTATGGACACGGAATAGCAACAGAACTTTTGCAGAGATATGCTTGCATTGGCTACACCTGATGAGCAAGCTAATATAGCCAATATTACAGATGCATGGTCTACAATTAAATATCTATTTAAAAATCCACAATGGAGGATGTTTTAGAGCGTGATCTGCAGGCGACTTGTTGGCTATTTTTAGAAAGTGCGCTGTGGGCTCCGTAAAGGCATCCCGCAGGCTACATGGTGCTCGCGGGCACCGTTTTTGGAGACCCCTGAGTTATGTCAAGAAATAGCCTTTGTTTCAGTCGAATAGCTGCTACAGCTAGGACTAGCTCGCTAAGTAGCACTACGAGAACCACTGATAGAAAATAATGATGATTTACCTCAACATTTTGAAGGCTGATATTGTTATGCTTAGGCTGACATTCCTTTCATTATACGGTTGTCTCCCTTCCTTCACATGGGACGGAACAGTGTTGCAGATGTGGCCAGACGTTGACCATGGGAGTGGGGGCTGCTTTTGGTATTAGGCTACTAGCGTTCATCTCTGCATCCATGGCGTTTCTAGTCCTCAGTACCAACGTAACAGCCGACTCGTCTACTCTGCTGTGTAATCGCAACAATGTTGCAACCTAGGGAGGGTCGCTAACTGTATGCTTGTATTCCAGTCAACAAAGATATGTGTAGCCTACTTCTATCGAAATACTCATTTTAATGAAGGCCCAATGGGAAATGTAATTGAGTAAAGAGTACAATTCTAGTTCAAATATTTACTCGAGTAAGAGTAAAATTACAGCCTTAAAAAAGGAACGTGGAAAGTATTCGTTACCCGAAAAAAGTTCTTGTAACGCGTTACTACCCACCACTGCTCGCCTCTGTCAACACCAATAATACCAGGTCTGAATATTTCAACTTATTTCGTGGCACTCGTCAGGGTTGTCCGCTTTCTCCCTTGCTTTTTGCCATTGCTATAGAACCCCTCTCCATAGCTGTCAGGAAGTCAACCTCATTCCTGGGGATAACCCGTAGGGGTGTTGAACACAGGCTTGTGTTGTATGCAGATGATTTACTTTTGTACGTTACTGATCCTATTTCTCAATTACCCAACATTCTGTCGTTATTACAAAACTTTGGCTCCTTTTCTGGGTACAAGCTCAATCTACAAAAGAGTGAATGTCTCCCCATAAACTCAAAGGCTCTCCTGCTTTCGCAATCTGATCTACCATTTCAACTGAATACCTGTAGCATCAAGTATTTGGGAGTAACTGTTACTCGTACACTGTCTGCTTTATTAGATGCCAATTTTACCCCCCTACTAAGCTATATACGGTCTGCTTTTCAGAGATGGTGTAATCTGCCCCTGTCAATGCTCGGCAAAATTAATGCAGTTAAGATGAACATTCTTCCAAAATGTCTATATCTTTTTCAATGTATCCCTATATTTTTACCAAAATCATATTTTAAATCTATTGATCAAGCGGTCATTTCCTTCATATGGAGTGGAAAGACTCCTAGGATTAGGAAGTCCCTCCTGCAACAGTGCTCACTTAGTGGAGGACTGTCTTTGCCAAATTTTATGTTTTATTACTGGGCAGCAAATATCCATAAACTTCTGTTTTGGGTATGTAACCCCCAACCCCTGTGGTGGCAACTTGAGTTGACGTCATGCGTGTCGTCGTCCCTCCCGACTCTTCTCTTTTCATCACTTCCAACATCTCCCTCTCGTTACACAGATAACCAAATTGTCTGTAACTCCTTGAAAATTTGGTATCAATTCAGGCGCCATTTTAAGTCATACTCCCCCCTCGACTCTCATGCCAATAACCCGCAATCATCTTTTTCCACCTTCTTTTCTAGATACTGCATTTCAGTTGTGGGAGAGAAATGGTATACAGACGTTCAATGACTTATACATAGGCAGAGTTTTTGGTAGCTTCACAGACCTATCTGCCTCACATGACTTGCCTAAGGCACACTTATTTAGGTACTTTTCAAAGTTTTCAGATTTCCCCGCTTTACCCTCTAAGCAGCCATGGGAAGACCTCTTTAAACTCCAGCCCAATCAGAGGTCACTTGTTTCCCACATTTATCAGGCTCTTCTGTCGCTTAACACGGAGCAGTGCTCTAAAAGTGCTGCTGCATGGGAGCAGGAGCTGGGTGTGGAATTTGAGGTAGATTTCTGGGAGAGGGCCATTAATAGAATACGCAATTCTTCATCATGTGCCCGTTTGGGCCTGACTCAGTTTAAAGTTCAGAGATTGCATCTGTCAAGTTCAAGGCTATCAAAAATGTACCCTGACACTGAGGACATCTGTGTTAGGTGTAGAGGTACCCCCTGCCACTTGACTCATATGTTTGCATCATGCCCCAAACTTGAGCATTACTGGAACTCTATATTTAAAATCCTATCAGAAATTTTAGGAATCACTTTGGAACCATGTCCACTTGTAGCCATATTTGGTGTTTCACCCACCCCACACGTCCTCAGCAAGACCCAGGCAAACGTTGTGGCATTTGCCACCCTAGAATTCTACTTAATTGGAAATCACTACAGCCCCCTCTTGCCTCTGTCTGGTTGACAGACATCATGTTTTTTTTTAAAATTAGAGAAAGTCAAATTTACTCTGCGGGGGGACACAAGTAGATTTTTTGAGCACTGGCGTCCTTTCATACAATATTTTACAGACTTACAAACACTCCCATGACCTGACTTTCTATCCTCCTTCTACATGCCTAGTGCTTATAGGACATATCTATGTCCCAATAATAGGAGAGTTGTGAACTTCCAACTTCCAAACCTTCACTTTAGGGCCCTTGACCCCCATATTAGCACAAGCACACCATACTGTTGTTGTTATGCAGCCAACCACCAATGATCTGTCCACCATGGTTTTAATTTATTATTTTTATTTTATTTTATTTATTTTGTTTTTGTTTTTGTGTGTTTTTAGGTTTATCTTTACTGTGCTTATGATCTGTGTGTCTGTGATGTATTTGTATGTGTATGCCTGTAGTGTCAAGGGAGGGGGACTGGGTGGGTGCGTGGGGAGGGGGTGGGCGGGTTGTTTGTCTGCTCCTTGATTGTCGAATGAATATTTGTGATGTACAATTTTTGCATTCATGCTTTGAAAATGAATAAATAAACCATGACCAAAAAGACTGAAAGATCCTTAATTCTTTATGGATGTATTTAAAGGTAAAACACAAGTAATAGGCTACATCATATAGCGTAACATGAACTCTCTCTCTCTCTCTCTCTCTCTCTCTGCGGGCGCGTGCGTAAACACACACACATTGACACGGATGTGTTCAATCGGTTTAAACCCTTGATATCTGTCTGTTTCCTAAACTTTACATTTTTATGAACTGAACCAGAAATCTGTCTAATTAAAGAAAGTTGAAAATTATCATTATAGCATGCATCCACGAACTTAACAAAACTGCATCTGTCTAATGAAAGAAAGTTGAAATTATCATTAGGCCTAGGCCTATAACATGCATCCATGAACTTAACAAAAATGCATCTGTATAGACGATCCTGTTTGATTTAGGTTAGCCGTTTGGCTGCACTGTGTAAAAAGAGAATGGAATCCAGCACCTGACCAGCTGAGATGACAGCGCTCACTTGATGCGCTTGTTGCAGGAATGCAGGTTGCAGCACACGTCACGTGCCTGTGAGAGGGAGAGGGGAAGAGAAGATGGAAGGTCTTGTAGACTAATCATATCTTAACCTGTTTTATGCAGTTAAGAGAGATTGCAAGAAGGTTTGTTGCACTTAATGTTCTGTAGCCTACATTATTAATAACTAAGTGAGAACTTTGTGAGAAAAAGTGCTTCAAGCTTACCCGCACCCACCCGCACCCGCCCGACCCGCGGGTAAATCCGCAGGTAACGTGTTGACCCACGCAACACACACACACACACACACACACACACACACACACACACTATCGGTATCGGCAATTAGAATGGCCGATACATAATTACAAATTCAGTAGGATTAAAGGAAAACCGAATATTCATCATCATTTAGGCTGCATTTCCAGTATTGGTGTTACGTAGTTTGTCCACCAGATGGCGCAGCAGCAAGGACAACACTGTAGTTTACAGCAGAGAACATCTAATAAGGGTAGGATGATTTTCACATGAAATGTAATTCCCATTTCTTCTTGAAGCCTATGGCGTGTGATTGTAGGCCTGATTTTTAAGCTAAGCAGCAGCGATGGTCGTGGCCACTGAGTGGAAGGGAGACCTAAACCATAGCGATCTTGCTAATCAATGTTTTTCTAAGGTTGGCTATCACTATGTTACAAAGGCAGTGAAATATTTGACAAATGTATGGCCAGTTGGCCACCGCTTGTTAACCCATTCGTATATCAGGCTTTTGCAGCCTACACTGTGCATTTGTTTTAATTCGTCAGTATTATAGCAAAGAACACAGTCTTAACGTACCAGAGAAATGGTACAGCCCAATGGGGGTGAGGGTTTGGAAATCGTATTTCATTAGATTATATCCTGAATTGTTGATATGTGATGGTAATACATTTAATTACATGCAATATTGGATAACATTACATTTTATTAAATTTTTTCAGTACCCCCCAAACTATTATTTTCATCCCTTTTGGGAGGGTCCAAGTCTCATCTAGGGGGGTCGGACCCCCCCCAATACCCCCCGTAATTTGAACCATGCAGTGAGTCCCATTTAGAAGTGGCCACTTCATTAGCGCTTTCCGTGATTCATGCAGCTGCGTGAAATGTATTACAACTTTTCGCCACGAGGTGGCAGCTTAAGTCCGCTTGATACTGTAAGCCATTGGTTGCCAAAGGAGATTTTATCTGGGTCGCCAGCATAGCCTAGTGACAATTTATGTTGTGTAATAGGCCTATCTTATACCTTATGTAGCTTAGGAAAGCTAACAGCTTTCTATGATCTAGTTTGTTAACAGTCACAGTTTTGTCATAACTCCCTCTCTGCATTTTTGCATTTAGAATAGCTCTGAAACTGGGGGGCAAACACATCGCAGAGGGGACGCCAGAGCGTGGATATCTCAATCGCAAAATGAAACAATATCGGGCGCCTACCATGGATTAGGCTGGGTGAACCCATCCTGATCTGCCGGTGACTTCTTTTTCTATTTCTTAAAAGATTGAGCTTGGTCTGGTGAAAGCCAGACTAACCATGGACCTCACAGTTCCAAAAATGCAAGGGAACATGAATCAGCCTACTTGCACGAACAATAACGGACAACAGCTCTTCAACTTGGCCCGTTAAAATGTGTATGAACAGTCTAGCGACGCATTTCATGAAGGCCCTTTTGGACATGTCAGTTATTTGCACTACTGGTTAGATGTAAAACTGCATTTCGTTTTAGACTACTGGTATTTAATTTGTGCATTGACAATAAAGTTGAATATCATATGAACTAAAGATGACTAAAATGTTTCATATGTAGAAAAAGAAACATTCACAAAAAATCCATGGCATGACCTCTCTTCTTGATAGCTGTTGAAAATGGCATGGAAACTGACAGGGATTGTTTTGTTTATTAATAAATAAATAAATAAAAATAAAACATTATGCTGATACCTTCTGCTTTTCCCAAATACATTGTAGCCTACAGGTGTACCTTTCATCAGTCTAGTTGCAATGGATGAACTGTGATGAATTGCCCTACTTGTGATTGTTTAGAGATTTTAAAGGTTTTATAACAATGCTACAAATGTTTTGGCCAGTGCTACAAATCTATTCACCTTTGCAGTGCCAGTAGGCTACTTTCTGTGCGGCCCGCACACACACACACAGGCATGCCAAACAAGCATACACAAAAGTGTCAAGAGTGGGGGATGGAGTAAAAGATGGAGACAAATTGATTAGTGTGATTTATTTTCGTGGAACGGATGTACAGGACTGAGCGGCGGTCATATTTTGTACCGCTATGTGGTACATCTAGTTTTGGTAGCATTCATACAATACATTAGCATCTAATCGTCACAGTAGCATTCATACATTATACTGTATTAGCATCTAATCGCTACAGTAGAGCCTAGGTGTTAGACCTACTAGCACACTACTACCCCAGAGTTACAATAGCATTCATGTTCATGTTTTTTGCAGTAGAATCAATTTGTCCCTGTTGTGTAATTTGTAGTGTTAGTGTCTTACTTTAGCATTTGCCTCTTACTTAAGGAGACATTTGTGACTTTGAAAATGTATGCATTACATTATATTTTGCGTTTACTTTAGTATTTATGTTACGTCTGCATTTATGGTGGATTTCTTTCTGTTGGGAGAAGATGAATGTGTTACTGTGTTATTATTGATTACAGAAAATAAGTCGTAAGATATATCTAAATTAATATACAGTATATGAAGCACTTTTTAAATATAACAATGAAACCCTTAGAAGTGTTCTACTTGAAGATAATCATGTCAAAAAGATGTTAAAGCATTAAAGCACAAAAAAAAAACCATTAAAATATCTCAATGTTAGTCTGGATTAACAGGTTTCCCGAATCAAGCCTCAAGATTCACTAGATTAATTTCTTTCCCGATGCACAGTTCTTGACAACACATAACACAGATAAGATGAACTATATATGAGTATTTGTCATCGGAAACGTAATGTCTTAAATACGTCCACGCCTTGAAGTGCGAAGCTTTTTCATTCTGTTCACCTCCTCAGTGATATCTGCAAAATAAAGGTGAAAACCAATTAACATTTACTTTACAAAAAACAAGGACTTTATACACTCTACCCAGCTAACACGCAATGTTCCCTAAAGGTTCCCTGAAGGTCACAAAAAAGAAACCTTTAAAAGACATTCTGGGAACGTTCCCTAAAGGTATTGTGTTGTGTAATCCGAGAACGTTCCCAGAACGTCCCCTTACTGCTGTTTTTGTGCAACTGTCAGGGAACTTTTTAGGGAACGTTCCCTGATGGTTATATTAAGGATACATTTTTTATCCATTAAGGAACATTCCCAGAACTTACCTTATACTGTACATATGGTTGAAGCAGTTTAGCCTTCTTTTGCTGGTGCTTTGAATAATAACATGATGGGATATGCCCATTGAAAATGGTTTAGTTAGGCTAGTTTATTGATTATTATTTATAAGACATATCACCAAGATATATATATATATAGCTGATTCTTGGTGATATGATGGAGGAGGATACAGCTATCACCGTCGCAGGCATGAGATAAGTACCAACGATTACTCGTAGAAGGCATGATGAATGGAAATAGTGAATGAACGACTATCAGATTTGATACATGTGCTTAATCTCTCTCCTATCGTGAGCTGATATATCTGCCAAATCAAATCATACTCAGTGTCCACTTAGTAGACTTTGATTTTTCTCTGCGCGAGTTTTAAACATGATTCAAAAAACGTTCCGTAGCAGCAACTGGAATCCACAGAATTATTTTTGGAATCTGATCCCTTATCATACCTGTTCATTCGGCAAACGGTAAACTTCCTGAAGGTACTCGTATAAATCGTCTTGTAAATAAACTACCAGTGCAGTTCTCAATGTCTCGCTTTATGTGTCAGGGCCCTCGGAAGTCTACCAATGAAGTGTGGAGCTACTTTGACCCTCGTAAATGGTGTAAAACTGATTTATTTGCATGGCTAGCCCGATGTCCGTCGCAACCCCATTGAAAACCTGTTGGTAGCATCGGCTAACTAGCGCCATATTTCGGAGCGCAGGGGACAAGCCGAGATGAGCTATGGGACAAAATTTCACACTCGGTATCATGTTTCAACATACTAGGTCAATATCACACTGAACTTCTCCTTTAAAGGAATTATCCGGAGTAAAATGCACTTTAGATCAATTTACGGATGATTGGGAGTACACACGTTGAGTTGACATCAAAATCATGTCATTCGGATGTGTTTTGAGAAAGTTCGAGAGTAACACGCTCTGGAAATTCACAATTTCGTTGCCGTTTTTAAAAAAAAAAAAATATAGTCCAGTATTTCTTTCGAAATTGAAATGAAGTTGTATGGACTGGACTATGTTTTTTTTTTTTTTTTAAAAACGGCGACGAAATTGTGAATTTCCAGAGCGTGTTAATCCACACTCGGCAATCGACTCCTACGGGCTTTCCCCTAAAGACGCCAGCTGCAGTAGCAACATTTCCGGAAAGGTACTGGCTTGATGAAATTCATTCTGGACTCTCTATCCGACCACATAAAGACCTCGGGATACTTCGGTTTGGCTTTAGGGACCCTCTACTCACTACCACGTAAGTGTAATGTTGTTTGGAACTGTAGAAGAGGTATAAAAATAGCGTTTTGTAGGCGAAATGATTTGCCCTGGTCACTTCCAGGCTAACGAGTTTTGACTAAAAACGGTAAAATCGAACTTTCTCAAAACACATCCGAATGACATGATTTTGATGTCAACTCAACGTGTGTACTCCCAATCATCCGTAAATTGATCTAAAGTGCACTTTAAAATAACCTTTCCAAAATCATTTTGATGGCACATAACCTCATAACATGACGAACGGCACTTCTGCCATTGTCTGTGCGGCCCTCTGTAGGTGATTACCGACCTAGCCGTTTCGGGTAGGAAACTGCTATGCTATAGGAATTCGGAAAACTTTTTCTACAGAATGCTGTCGATGCATTCCCTCTATATTATATCAGAGTTATGTTCATACTTTGTTACAGAAGAAGCACATTAAGTTTGTTTATTATTGCACTTCTCAACCAGAGGGGGTCCCCCAAGAGCAAATCTTGTTAAGGGTGCATTTCATTTTTTCCAGAGCTATATGTAAAATGCTGCTGTTGGTTGGATATTTCTACTCACCAGGGAGAGGCACACTGTGCTTTGGGCTGAGTGCATCTTCAGCAGTGTCTGCTAATTTCCTTAGTGTTTTGTCAATATGAGCCTTAGGGGATATAGAAGCATGAAGAGGATGTTATTTTGTTGACTGAAGCAATGACAAAATGATTCAAAATAAATCAATGATTCAAAAATGATCGCAGAAAACACTAGCAGTTAACATCAAAACAGTAAGATATTAATGACTGTGATAAGTGCACTCTGAGTTGGCTGTGCTGCAGATGCTGAAGCTGCTAAAGGAACAAATGTAAACGCTTAGAGGGCAACTCCGGCACGTTTCAACCTACAGCCCAGTTATTACAGGTCTTTGGGTACTGCCGTTAGAGGAGAAAAATAATACAAAATCAGTGCAACATTGACATAGCTGGCACGCTAGTTGCCAAAATAGGTAGGCACTTACAAAGCTACTAATGGGGCAGAAGCTAACATCAAAGTGTCACTTTCTGTGTCACTGAGAAGGCTCAATATGTCATCACAAGTGGAGAAACAACTATGTTTGTTTAACTCAGTAATTGTACATTAAAGGGGAAATCCGGTGTTCAATGGGTTTTAGATATGTTAAGTATGACCAAGCTAAAGTCATGGACGAGGGGTAACCCTATCCAGACCCGAAGCATTCCAAACTTAGCCAGTTTTTACCGATTCCTCGATAGCGCTATTAGCGCTAGCACCAGGGCATCTCCAGAGGCAACGAGACAGTTTATACTACACTCATTACCTGGAGTAACTTTTCCGATTGTTTTCCGGGCGACGCTATTTTGAATTAAAGACTTGACGACACCCCTCCCTTTCTGAACGCTCACGTGCACAGTCCTCCTTCCATCAACAACACGAGATTCGCATTCGTCACTTGCAGTCAGTCATTTACCTCCGTTTTCTCTGGTCACTTCCTGCAAAGTCTCTATACCATTCATACTTTTCTTTACAATCACTGAGTTAAATGCAAAGTGGTTTCTCTGTAAGGCCCTCACTGCACAGCACTTGTAATGGCATATTGAGTCTCTTCAGTAGTTCAAAAAGTGATCTACTTTGAGGTTAAGTTCTGCCCCAATATGATAGCGTTGTACCTTGCTACCTGCAAGATGAATACCTCAATGTTGAACCCCACCCCCCCACACTACTTGCAAAACTCACAAAGCCCGGCCGAGGCCTTAAGTCCCAACATGTTGGGGTTCACCTCTAAGACTTACCATCATGCCATCAAAATTTTTCAGTGACTTCATAGCGGCTTGGTCGAACATGGAGGTCTTGTTCTCCTCAATGCCTTTTCTCAGGACCTCCTGCATTCTTTTAAAGGCTCCTGTTCCAGTTTCAGATTCCCCCTCTGAAGGTGGAAATGTATTACACAGACATGACCAAAAAGCTGAATTTTCATAAGATTGTTCTCATGAAGGTTAGTATTTTGCTTCATGCATCACATTCTTAACCTGACTTTCGCCAGATGAATTTCGTTCTGCTTAGCTCCGCTTAGCTTCACTCACATCCATGTGGGACCTGGAGTGATTTCTGCAACCGATTTTATGGTAGAGCCAATCAGGACGCAGGGCGGGAGTTTCATAGATGTGACGTAGCGTAGAAGCGACTGTGAGACTGTTCTCAGCGTCACAGGTTGGCTTCGATGTGAGTGGTTGAAGTAGCACGTCAATAGATGACAGACAAGTGGCTTATCCAATCATATGCAAGCATTTTTTGATTAGGCCCAGCCTTCTGAAGCACCACTCCAATGGATTGATCCCAGATGGATGAGTGGAGCTAGGCGGAACGAAATTCATCTGATGAGAGTCAGGTTATCACATTCTTGCATCCTGTCTTAAAGGCACAGTTAAGGATTTCAGTGACACTATAAAAACAAACCCGGTCTCTGTAGGCAGTCCAGGCTCCGAAAACTGGAAACAAGCAAAGTGGGGGCAGCCTGTACCCCAACCAAAAACTGAAAACCCTGTCTGGAATTTCTCTGGGAATAGTGAAAGTTGGGGTGAGCTACCTCTCTGCACAATCCCTGACTGCACCTTTAAAGGTGTAGGTTTTTGAACATTCTCAGTTCCGCAACAATTGAAGGTTCTAAAATTCTATGTTGAATTCAATGAACCCAGATATTCTTTAGAACGTTCATTTCCCAACATTCCCGTCACACCGGTGTGACGTTACTCCTTTAAGGGTTAATATGATTCAACTTACTTTTGTACACTGGGCGCATATCTAATTCTATGGTGTCTTTGAGGCAGTTGTAGATTTCCTTTTTCCTCTGTTTGATGTCTTCTTCTAGTGTTGTCTTTAGCTTGTTTTGCTAAATGGTGGAAGTAAATACCTTCAGAAACAAATCTGTATATGCTTGACACACACTTGAGTTCTACTCTGATGCTATTTTTAAGTCCATACGTTGGAGTGAGAGTTCTAGGGTTTGTGTTGGACATTTGGACTCACCTGAGTCTCAAGAAAATTCAAAATCAGAGTTAGAGGAGGTCTGAAGTCATTAGTAATTCCGCTAGTGAAGTTGAAGTCCTGAAGTATTCCTGCAACAGACTTACATTTTCTTGAGCTTCTCCTCCTGGAGACAGAACCACCCATCAACAGTGCCGTGTGCATATAATTTCAATCAAAGCTTTAGGTAAAACAAAACTTACTCAAACAGATCATCAAATGCCTTGTTCACCAGATTATGCATTGGTGAAATCAGCCGTCCATTCAGATCTGTGATTTTCTTAGTGGACTTTGACTTTGTCACTCCTCCTTTGTGACACAAAGCTCTCAAGGTGCGATGGTACCCCCGGGCTGTTTCAATGTGCTGAAATCAGACAGTCAGTGAATGGATATTCAGTCACCCTGCTAGCTGGTACTTACGTCAGTATATCAGAACCATGAAGTCTATAGTAGCATGATGATCAGCCTTCATGTCATTGGTATATGTTCTGATACTAAGTTGCTGTTGTACACTTAATGGCTAATTAACATACTGGATTTATCACTTCACTCTCAGCTATTTGGAGACACTTCTGCTCAGCCTCCTTTGCCCCCTGAGAGAGAAGGCGATCCAGATATTTGTACTTGTCCTTCAGTGAATGATTCAACTTATCCAGCTGGTCTTCCAGTTGCTTCTTCACTCTTGAACATGCCTTGTCTTTCATCTTAGACTGAAAACAACAGATACACATATAAGCTATCCTGTTTATAATCCAAGACACACTGCTGCAAAACTAATATCAACTTACAAATTCAACATTGGTGTGGCTGTCACAGTTTGAGCCCTGGATCAAGGACAGAACCCCCAGAGCTTCCTTAATATAGTCCTCTTCTCTCTTTTCAGGGAAGTTGGCATTGAGTTTCCTTAGTTGTTCTATTAGATCTGGGACTTCTAAAGAAAACAAATGTAGAGGGGCTACAAATAAAGTCCTGTTTTGGGTGTGATTTCTAAAGAACATACAACAGGACTGTGGAAGTTTTAGTAGCAAGGTATTTCATGTACAGATGTGTGACTTGTAGAAATCACTTCTTAAAGGATAAGTTCGGTGTGATATTGACCTAAACTGTGTTGAAACATGATACCGAGGGCCAGATGTACGTACATTTGCGAACATAACGTTATCAGCGTCATGGACACACCGCAGATTGCGAACGCTGTCAGACCCAAGTTTCCGTCGTATTTATCAATCGTTCAATCCTTAGTGTAAACTGCTCCTTTCTCCGCCCATAAACGCAATTTACGAACGTCCACAACTGAATGGCAGCGCCTACATACAAGCGCAGTTGAATGAAGTTAACATTAAAAAGAATCAAACGTTTAACGATCATGAAATAATACCATACATGATAAGATGTAAACAAGCAGGGAGATAATGAAGATCAGTAGTTCTACTCAAACTACAGTACTTGTGCACGTAGGCTATGGAAGATTGGTCAAATCTAGCAAGTAGTAAATTTTAAGTGAATGACGTGAAAGTGAAAGTAAGACATTCGAAAGTTAAGGTTGCTTTTGGTAGTACAAATACTTTCACCACAAAAACTGGTGCTCTAAATAGCGATTCTGTTGTCTTTGAAAGGTTCTCTTATTGACGCATTGAACTGTAATTTGGATTAACACCTGCTTTTACAAGGCAGAAGTATTTAGGCGCAGAATAGACGTGCGCTTTCAGGAGCAGTCTTTGTACATACCGCGGAATACATAACTACTGTACTTTACTCTTCCCCTCCCATCTTTTTACGCTAAACTCCCACTTTCCCCTGGATCCTCCCATGAATGCATTCATGACATGACAATCGCAATCTGCCACTTTCAGCTCCCGCGTCATAGCCTGACTGTAGTTTCGCTCTTTCTCATCAATCAACTTCCCGTGATGCGAGATTTCAAGGAAAACTTTGTGAAGGTACTAATTGTCGTGTAAATAAACTACCAGTGCTTTTTCAAAGTTCTCAATGTCTCGTTTTAAATGTCAGGGCCCTCGGAAGTCTACCAATAAAGTGTGGAGCTACTTTGAGCCACCAAACTTCTCCTTTAACGTACCTGTGTGCTTTTCAGATAGAAAGTTTTCCTTCCGAAATTCTTTCGAACTGACAGTAAAAACCTCAAAGTTCTCATCGCTGAAATAATCCTGAGACAGAAAAAGTGATACAAGTTAATGTAACAATTTAATTAAAGAAAGACAAATAGAAATACAATAAAGAAATGAATACCTGTATCTCTTTATGTTTCAAAAAAGCATGTCTTATTCCTTTCTTAGACAGTTCATTTCTATGCAATATGCATCCACGAGTCTTCATCTTCTCATGGTCTGCTCTCTGTTGGTAAGGATATCAAATATGTAAGCTGTGATGTAGCCAACCGGCAAGTATAGAGCACAATAACCCCGCCCCTCCTCGGAGAGAGCTTACATGTAGTTTCCAGAAGTAAGTTTCCCATTTATTTCTCCAATCTACGTCTGTAAAAATCTGTATGTAAAGAGTTTTAGATCATGCCTTAGGCTAACCAGCTATGACATGACTCATACTCCTAGAACATACATGTATCATTTCGAGCAAAAAAACGAACAGAAAAACTAAAAAAAGGCAAAGATTCAAGACTGTATCCCTATTTTAATTTCCGAGTGAAGGAACTATTCATCCCATGAGCCCTTTTAAACTACTCATCCCATGAGCCTTTTCGAACATTTGCAGCCTAAAGATAGGTTAACATGCTTCTATCTTAAAGGTGCTCTAAGCAATGCTGGGTAACGTCACTTCTGTTGACTTTCAAACAAAACAGAGAGCTAGCTCGCTACTTCCTCCCCCTCACTCCCGTGCTGCTCCCGTGCAATTGAAGCTCTCCTAAACGCGCATCTGTTCTGTGATTTGCTGGAACAGTTTGTTATGTTTTTATGGGCTAGGTTTGCCCAGGTTGTTTTTGTTGCCGTTTTTGGAGCCTGGGCTGTCCACAGAGATCGTGTTTTTTTTACAGTGTATTCAGGACAGTGGTTGGTTAGGTGATATTTGCAGTAAGTGACATAAAATGTTTTAGCCTAAATAATGCGTGGCATCGCTTACAGTGCCTTTAATCTCACACAAGAAGATGACTGACATCCTACCGTTTCCATTGAGTAAATGGAACTTTCAAGATGAGATTTTTTTTTTTTTATCAGACGGCCACAAATCATTTCTGACAGCCTGGGGCGCGTTTCCCAAAAGCATAGTTGCTAACTAAGTTAGCTTTGTTGGTTGCAATGCAACTTCCCATTGCCAACCAACTAAGTTGCTAACAGATTAGCAACTATGCTTTTAGGAAACACACCCCTGGTATCCATCTTGATTCCAGTGAGTAACGAGACGACATGTGCGGGAACAGTGCCTGACAATGTCCATAAATGTTGCCATGGCAATGGCGATCTCTATCAATCAAAGGCTCTGCTTTCAATGGCTTTTATATTACACGTTAGGATTTTGGGTAGTACTTTTCTGTTAAATTGTGAATAAAACATTTTTTTCTCAAAACAAGGTTGATGCCCCATTAACTTTTGCTGTCTATATGAGCATGTACAATCACTTGGTCATGTCGTAAATGGTTTTAAGTCTACCATGGACAGTTACGATTTCATGGCTTATACTCCAGTTGTCAATGGAGAAATTGTATTGAATTCTTACTTCCGGAATGGGCGGGACTGTTGCGGTCTATGTCAAACACTTTTAAGTCAGATGCACATGTATACCTGTGTTCCTGTAATTCCCAGGTCTTCATCTGTCAAATCGTTGTCACTGAATGAAGAGATGAGGGGGTTCAATAATGTATTGTTATGTAAAACTAACTCCTCATGCAATTATATCTGGTGGTCAGGACACCACAGAACACAAGTGGTTATCAATCAATTTACTAATGTAAATTTACCATTTTGTTATCTGTTCTATACCATACTGTTATTTCAGTAACTGTGCTGTCAAGCGTATCCAATATTAGTCTGGCTCCACCAAAAATGGTTACCACCAAGTGTCCTGTATATTCGTATATGTATGTGTGTGTGTATGGTTTTATATGTATACATTGATGTTTATGCCAGTGCCCTCACTTAGAGACAATAATTCAATCATGGGGGGGTGGGGGTTCTGTATAGGCTGTGTGTTTGGACTTTAGATGGAATTCATGACGAGTCTCTATGGTGGCTGGGAGGAGAGACTTGCATCTGATTGACTGATGGCAATTGACTTTAATGAACTAATTGATGCCAGAGGAAACACAGGATGGGGGAAGGGTGTTCCTCTTTATAAAAAAGGCGGCTGACAGATTGATGAGGGAGAGGTGGGGGAAGACACAAGAGTTCCATTGGAGGGAGAAGCCACGATACGGAAGGAGCCGGGGGCAGCAGTGGAGAGGTCTCCCAGCCTGCGCAGTGAAACCACTTCAGATGATCCAGAACTCGGCGGCGCGCCTGGTCTACAACCAACCCAAAAGGGCACATGTTACCCCGCTGCTCATCCAGCTACACTGGCTACCTATGGTGGCCCGCATCAAATTCAAGTCTCTAACGCTTGCCTACAAAGTAGTCTCCGGTTCTGCTCCCACCTACTTGAATGCCCTCATACAGACTTACACTACCTCCAGACCGCTGCGCTCCTCTGACGAACGACGTCTAGCTCTACCACCGGTACGCTCAAGCCAATCCAAACTTTTCTCATCTGTTGTTCCTCGTTGGTGGAACACACTGCCAGTTCCTACAAGTGCAGGGACATCCTTTTCCACTTTCAAAAAACTCCTGAAGACCCAGCTCTTTAGAGAACATCTACTCTCATAGCAACACTTACAACAAGTCTTACTGATCCTAGCACTCACCAGCCGTTTTAAACTGACAAGTAACTGTTAAAAACAGCACTCACCGACGCACTTATTCTTACTGTACTCTAATGTTTTTTTAAACTGTCCTAAAATTGTGAGAACTGTTCTAAAACTTACTGTTTACCATGTTGTTAGTCGCTTTGGTTAAAAAGCGTCAGCCAAATGTAATGTAATGTAATGTAATGAGAGTGATCGATACAACGCAAGCTAAGTGTTTGATTAAGGAACGTCTGAACTGTCTAGCCAGCCGCATGTTAATATAGTAGAGCGGCTACAAGGCCAATTTGGCAAGAATCGTGCAAATTATGATACAAGCATGAAACTTGGTAGGTATGTGCTCAAGAGCAATACAATGAAATCTACCTGATTGGCCACTTGAAATGGCGGCCATTTTCCAAGATGGCCGCCAAAAAAGACCCCAGAAATTGATTTATTGCATAGAATTGACCTAGCAAATTATGATACAAGCACGAAACTCAACATGTATGTGCTCAAGAGCAATACAATGAAATCTACCTGATTGGCCACTTGAAATGGTGGCCATTTTCCAAGGTGGCTGCCAAAAAAGACCCTAGAAATTGATTTATTGCACAGAATTGTCAAAGCAAATTATGATGGACGCATGAAATTTGGCATGGATGTGATCAAGACCAATACAATCAAATCCACTTGATTTGCTACTTGAAATGCTGGCCATTTACCAAGATGGCGTCCAAAAAGACCCAAGAAATTTGCAAATTTCAAATGTGCAAATAGCAAATGTGGTGTAAATAATTGTTCACTCTCCTTAAATATGTTTCCATAGATGATGAAGTGATACAGATATTAAAAATGTTCCACAATGACAAATAAGCCACTTATGACACACAAATAGCATGGTGATAACATGCTAATAATGCCAGTTCTTAATGTCAATGGAGGGCGTTGCGTAATGCCACCCCCCACCCCCCCCCAAACAAATAAAATGGTTATGACATGCTAATAATACAATGACACTAATATACTAATAATTTTATTGTATTGGTCTTGAGCACATACATGCCTAATTTCATGCTTGTATCATAAGATCTTTGGTCAATTCTGAGCAATAAATCAATTTCTGGGGTCTTTTTTGGTGGCCATCTTGGAAAATGGCCGCCATTTCAAGTGGCCAATCAGGTAGATTTCATTGTATTGCTCTTGAGCACATACCTGCCGAATTCCACGCTTGTATCATAATTTGCACGATTTTTCCTGTAGCCGCTCTACTAATACTATAGCCGCTCTTGGAGTGGCGGATCGTGCCCTGATTTTTGTGTGTTGACAGGAGGCGCAACGCTGACTGGGACACCGGCATCTGACAAGGATCACAACCAGTGGAGTGGAGTGTGAAGTGGAGTGTGAAGATTTACGATGGATGATTTCTCTTGCTACGCTCTCAATTCGTCTTGAAGGGAAGTTATGGTTCCAATCTGTTAATCCCCTGCCGTGCCACCGTCTAAATGATTTGCTTAGTATAGCTGCGCACTGAGTTGTTCTGTTGTGATTCCCCTGTAGCTGGAGGCGGAGCTTTGAGCCACTATGCTGCTGCAACTGCAAAGGCACGTTCACGGTGCTCTGGACTGCGCGACTCTAGCTACGCAAGAACGTGACGTCACTGGTCTGCATCCCGCGGACTTCGGACGCTAATAGGCCATTTGAGAGTGGGTTGGTGCCATCTTTTTGCGCTTTATGTGGACTTTTTATTTACTGGTCACCCTTGTGCAGGACTGTTATATGAGTTGGGCTGGGGACATCAGGAGCAGTCTGTTGCCACCTGCTGACCTTTGGTTAATTGCCTTCCCTGCCCCCTCTGGTGTGGAATGAAATCACTGTGATGTTGTTGGCTTGATGAATTGATGTGGATTTTATGTGCTTTAACCTGTGATGTGCCAATGAATGCTGTGTCTAGTCACCTAATCTTGCTGTGGGTCTGCATGAAATTATAGTTATACCTGGGGTAGCAGGGGAGTAGCCCCTCAGCACGACAAACGTACCGTTTTGTTAGTGTTGATACAGTGCATTGCCAAACACCATGCTGTAATTTCAGTAACTACACAGTTATGTAGAGTCGGACATATATTACATACACTTCACTACAACAAAGTTAGATTTTTTTTTCACCTCATGTATTCTTCTGGGTCTATGGAAGCATCGGTCTTTGTGCAGATGTAGGCGATGTTGTTGCATTCACCACCATGTATCAAGTCTTCAGTGCTGGCAGTGAGAATCTCCCAAGCACTCTGATCAGAAACAGCTCGATTGATGTCACTAATGATCCACACAGTGGAACACCCTCTCAGGCACTGTAAGTACATCAATATAAGTAACATTTTCAAATGTCATATTACATTTATGATGTTATTTGTATATGTTTTTGTATCTTAGCAATTGCAAAACACAAATTAAACCAAGAACAGCACTGGCATGTTTTATTCTATCACATGATTTATTGTGTGATATGCGTCACCTTTTTCCACATCTCTCGTCTGCTCATATCAATGTCTCCAGTTCCTGGGAGATCAATCAATACCAGGTTTTTTAGGATGTCGTTGTGGCCAGGCACCTTGATAGTCACAGACTTTACGAGAGGCCAGTAGATTCGTCCTGAGGAGTTTGGCTGGCCTGATCTTACATAGTCACGGATTACTTGCGCAAGATTATTGGCCTGTTGATCATATATTTATGTTAAACACTGCACTTCAAGCGATGGTTCAGAGTAATTTCACCCTAGTGTCCTTTGCACCATGACCTCAAGCCACCCCCACCCCCAAGAAGCTTTTTTCCCTTGGTCGAACATTGGTCGAGTTAGCGTTATCAGGCGAATAGCTTAGTGCAGGCCCTAACAGTACCAGTAACAGTGAAACGAGGCATTGGAAAGTTTTAGGCTCGATGTCATGGTGCAAAGGACCCTAGGGTGAAATAACTCCAAACCATCATTTTAAAATGCCTTATAAAGAACATTTAGGAATATTATTTTTATGTATATTCTGAATTATGATTGATTATTTTCTGAATATCTTGTTGACATTTCTCACTGCTATGACACTCACTGTTTGATGAGACTCAATTTTCTTTGTTGAAGACAGAAACTCTGGGATTAGTGCTGATAAGGTATTGTCTGATTCCAGTTCCTCTAGGGTTTTCTTAGTTCCATCTTCTCCATAGACAGCACTGATTTTTTCACTTGCACTCTCCAGCGCTGTGGGATCCCCTTCAGTGTGGTCCTCATGAAGAATGAGATGGAGGTGTTTCAGCTCTTCCATCCAGTCCTAAACAGGTCAATATGAACATAACAAATATGAACATGAAAACATGGGCAATGACACATCCATATTATTATACCCTGACATCACTGGCTATGTCAGTAGGCTATAAAGGTTGGTGCAGTCATCGGCTCCTCCTCTTTATATTTTACTCTTTATCTGAACTGAGGCTAGAGAAGGACACCTTTGTGTTCTCCTTCAGAGACCTAAAATTACATTCATACATACATTCAACATGATTTTGTCAAATCACTTCAGCACCACTTTTGGGATATGTGTCTCATGAGAACGTAAGTGGTAATGTCACCAATATCACAAAGAAGCATATGACATGTACAACACTTATTTAAATGAACATGTGTACAGTGCTTATACAACACATGAACAGTCCACTGCTCAGCCTAGCCCATCTCTGTGTGAGAAGCTGAGCACACGGTAGTGGTCACTGAGGTGCTTGTGGTGGGAACCTCTTGAGAGATGAATTCGATCTCCGCTATGAAGTTGGAGTCTTGTGTATTGGCCTCCACTTGAATAATCACAGAGGTGCAGGCTTTTCCTGTTCCAGAGGGCAGCAATCTCTCTCCCAGGATGGTGTTAATCAGGTAGCTCTTCCCGTCACCTGATCGACCAAACACTCCCACTTTGGTCTTCTTGGGGATGGTTCCCATTTGTTCAATTACAGACCTGTGAAACAAAAATGTATTACTAATGTTAAATGTGGGCTATGTAAAGTTGCTTTAAAATCTTGCCTGCCAACACTCCCCGTATTTCAAGGTCATCTCCCGGCGTCCTCCCATTTTGTTATTTCTCCCGGGAAACTCCAGGAATTTTGCATGACCATCAAACTTAATTTTAAAATCATGGATGCATTTATTTTTTCTGTTAGTCTGACATTTCAAGGGTTGCCAAATTGGGTATGATATACACCCTACACATAGCGTACACAATGACTTACTTTCAATTTCAACCCTTTTGTCATAAAACCTGGCAACCCAAAACCCAAATAAGAAAGCGGGTGCACACTGCAGAGTATCGTAAGCAAGCAGGCTAGTTGAATAGCCTAGTTTGTCAAATTGTTAGAAGAAATGTTGTGATTAACACATCACATAATAACTGTTTTTGAGTGTTGTTGATACACAGTAGACACATTGTGTCCTCGGAACATAATCATTGAAGCAGCTTTGGAGTTTTGAAGGAAAGCTGCAGGCAGCAGGTGGATACAAAACTAGTATGCGTATACCAACACCCCCAATTATCACCACTTTTGTTCGGAAATTCTAAAACAACGGTGTTTTTTAACACTTCAAACATTTGCTAAATGAACCTTACATTTTTCAGTAGCCATAGGTGTTTAGATTTGAACAAAATCTGGTTTGGTTCTGAACGGGAGCATTTACTGCCTGAAATATCCGATTTTGTTTACCACGCTCAAAGTTCTAGTGCTGGCCTGATGGGTCGCCTATTTATGCCGTTTCAACGGCACATGAACGGTTAGTCCGAGAATTCTCGTCATGAAATTAAAATTCCACTGGAGCTCCAAGCGGATGTGTACACGCAGCTTTAGGCTACAACACTGTACAGCTCTTCGAGTCACGGTAAAATGTCATTTTTGGTACATAGCTAATTTAGATACATCTATTGTGTGGGTGCTTGCGTTTCTTTAGGAATCCGCTGTCTTGGTTTGTATAGAAATGGATATTAACAGAGCTGCCAACTTTCACACATTGAGAGTGAGATTCATTAATTTGATTGGCTCCACGCACTCTTACACCAATCAAATGCTTGAGGGTTGGCAGCTCTGTATTAAGTGACACATACACGCAAGACGGCGGAAATACGGGACCGACGGTAATAGGGGGAGTTCCGATATATATTTTGGTAAAAGCAACGACCGAAATGCAGATGCAGTGTTGCAAGAGTGTATGAAACATGTTAAAGGAACACGCCAGCGTTTTATCAAATGGGGTTATTCGCCGTCTCCCCTAGAGTTTTTTTGTCCGTGCATGCATTGTCGTAGTCCGGTAGCGCCCCCGCTAGTTAAGCATAGTGAATGGAATCCTTTGTATCCAGATAGTAGCCTAAAAAAACACATCAGTACTTTTCTCACTCGCTACAGCACGGACAATCTCTGCGGCCAAGTAGTAGTGCTCAGTAGTAGGCTAGTTCTCTAGGCAGGTATTGACTTGGGACTATATTGGGGCGATCACCTTGTCTTAATCTGCATTGCCATTTCTACTCGTTGTGAAGACGGAGGCCACAAGAAGTAATTAGGGATTTTTTTTTTTACAACAATGCATGCACGGAGAAAAAATGTTTTTGCTCACTTATCTAACTCTAGGGGAGACGGTGAATAAACCAATTTTATAAAATAAATGACACTTAAAAGAATGCACATGAATTGACACTTGTTAAACTCACCTCAACATGTCTTTTGCAATCATTTAACCCACCATGGGCAATGCTAAAGTCACTGTTACAAACAGTGCAGCGTGCAAGACTAGGCCTATCATTATTTATGACCGCCGCTAGCGTAGCTAGCGAAGCGGTCATATAAGGGATTGGTAGAATTTTTTTTTTTTTCCGTCATCTACTTCCTGAATTTTTGGTCAACGATACCCGGGACACCGAAACAACGGGGCACATCAAATTTTGTGGGTATGTAGCCCCACTAGACTTTTACTGAAACATTTTGTTTGGTCCCCGGGGGCCACTCCCCCACCGTGCTGGGCCCCCCGAAACCTAAAAAATGCAGCTTTTCCTAAATAACTACCTGAACCGTGGCACTGAGGATGAAGATTTTTTTATGGTATGTTGGTCTCAAGGGCCCACATCAACCTGGCCCATAATCACTCATTTGTGATTTTTCACCCCCGCAGTAAAAAATGAAAATGCAATATCATTCTGCTTTAATGTCTAAAGTCTAAAAAAAATAAGTTATGTGTGCATTTAGTGACTGTTCACTAATTGGCCTGTAGATGGCGGTGCACACATATACACATGCACACACACACAGGCACGCATATACTATCGGTATCGGCAATTAGAACGGCCGATACATAATTACAAATTCAGTAGGATTAAAGGAAAACCAAATATTCATCATCATCATCATGGCTGCATTTCCAGTATTGGCGATACGTAGTCGTTTGTCCACTAGATGGCGCATCGTTGCCGCGAGACGTAATTTTGTTGGAAGTTAATCTAAAGTGGGTTGGAAAAACAATGGACGCTTCCTACAAGGACTGTAGTTTACCGCAGAGAACGTCTAATAAGGATAGGACGATTTTCACATGAAATGTAATTCCCATTTCTTCTTGAAGCCGAAATAAATCTGAGAATGTTTATCGGACATGCTTGGTTTTTACTGCAGGTACGTTAATCTTATAATATCAATAGCTATAGGACCTAGGTACAATAATGTTACCGTTAGCATTGGTTGAGTGATGGAGGCCAATTTGATTGCATTTGTAGAAAACTATAAATGCGGTTATACCAAGCAAATTGATAGCAGCACTGTAATTGTATCTTTCGACTGTCATCTCATTCTGGCCTACTAACAAGCTAAGTAGGCCTAAGTTAGCCACAACGTTCCCTAACGCGATGGTTTTCTAATGGAAAATATACCTGAAAGATAACCTGTCTATCATGTAAACACCGGGCTGGGACATTTCTGCTTGCTAAATAGGTTTTTCTGCTGTTAATTTGCTCACAGTCCTTGGTGGCCCTGTCAGTGCTTTGTAAAGTCTTGCATTAAGACCACAAAAAGTCTCAAAAAGCATCTGAGCTAACGTTCAGTCCCAAACACCCACTAGGCTACTTCGATATGCTACTCTATTTTCAAAATTAACGCACCCGTGATGATCTACATCTAAACCAAATATTTTAGAGTGCACTTTGAGAGATGTATCCAAGGCAGGGCTGTACACATAATCGTAATACTATTTGTTGCACCTGCTACAAAAATCATTCTGTGCAATGGATGATTTACCAACGTTACACCGGTCCAATACAGTTTTGCCTATGGCTATACACGCAAGACTGAGACGCCTGTTTCTATTTGTTTTAAGTGCGTGCAGGGTGTGAGAGGGGAATCGATGTCAAAGTTTCCCGCAGCACTTTGCAGTCAAGGCGGCCGCCTTGGCAAAACAAGCCTGCCACCTTAACTACGTCGTCAAAAAAAAACATGTTACTTTGTCCTGTTTTCTCCCTTTCATTCCAAACCGTGACCAACGCCCTTCTCCGCAGAACGCATTCAAAAATAAGAAGAAACGTGTCATGAATCGAAAAATAATCAGATTTTATAATCTTTACATATGTGATATGCATCCGAATCAGAGCTAGTGAGCGGAGCTGAGTGGTGCATATATATTGCTCCTCGTTCTCAACAATCAGTCACATCGCGAACAGCCACAATTCCGTTTGTCAGGTGTGATGAAATGCGTTCATATTCCACTTTTTATGTCATAAACGTTGCAGGCCTATGGAAAGGTTTAGTGGTAGGGTTGTCCAATGATCAAGTTGTTGCTTCAATTTGTGTTTTAATTTATGCAACGCACCGATGCTGGGTTCATCTGTTTGGCGCAAGTTTAAAATATTTAGCCGACTGCGTGATTTGTCATTTTCGTTCTTTTGGCAATTAATCCCGACTGATCCCTTTAGTTAACGTTGCCAAGCTTGTTTTAAAAGACTGCAATCAGTGTTGCAGTCTTTTAAAATAAATGTTCTGAGTGAAATATATTGCCGTTGCTCTTAGTTCCGGGGAGCTAAATTGACCTGACGCGAATTTGACCGGAGAAGCGGCCGAGTAAACAGCCACCTGCTCTCTAGCCTGGGTGCCATTCCGAACTTAGTCCCGCCCCACGGGAAGTTCGGTCTGGCATTGCTCCATTGTGGGGCAAGTATGCTCGCCCTAAATCAGGCGGACCAATCAAATCAGGCTTTACGATGATGGACAGGTGAGCAACAGCGCTTGGTCTATCACGTCATCTGAGCACGCTTAGATTAGGCTTATGTTTGAAACAAAAACGCTGTGGCTAGAAGGATACATGGCTTTTAGGACCCCATATGGAAAATTCATATTATTTAATGAGTTTGTATCACTGAAAACGATTATTTCTGAAAACTTTGGCCAAAGTTGAGATGTGCGAAAACTGGTGGTTTCACTTTCATCAAGGGAAAACAGCGCTGTTGCATTGCGACATGTTCCCTCGTTCGTTTGAAATCTCTGATTGACCACCTGTTCGAGGGCTTTGCGACAGCCTTTCCCAGCTGTTTAACATGTTTGTAGCATATCACTGTTCAACAGAATTATTTTAAAAACGGAGGGGATATAGGAGCAGAAGGATGGTTTGTGTGTTTTCTTCCTACACCTCACGGTAAGCTATTTTGTTGCTCTGATTGGTTAGGTCTATCCAATTGAGTGCAGAGGCATTCCTCCCCTGTATCGGTTGAAGCACGCCCCATAATTACGTCCCAATGGAGCAGTATCAGACTCATATTCTGACTAGAATTTGAGTATGACAACGTCAGGCTACCTGCTCTCAGCACAGTGTTGACTTGCGCGTCTAATCGGACGCGCAAGACTGACAATAGACGGGCCTAGGCCCGTCCAGGCCCATCCGTGCCTATGCGTATGCTTTCTAAATTATTTAGCTAACTCCATCCCCATCAACGAACTTAGGATATATGGCCAATTTCTTTGAAATGTAACGGTCTTGGTTTTATTAGTTGGCATGTCTCAGACTCGTGATGGGAGCGGAACAGAGCGGCCACTCCGGCCTCTAAATTAAAAAGAGATTCAAATTCAAATTAAAAAATTTAAATTCCATACATATTACACAAAACTATAAAATGATCTAAACTTCATTCACTCTCGGTGTATAGATCAGGACAGACTTTCGGAACAGGCTGCAGGTCAACAGTCTGACAGCCTGCATGAAGATAAGCATTAATGGTCCAATAGTAAAACAGTGCAATTACCAAAGGGCCCTTGAAATGATCTTTTTAAAGCCAAGGAGGATGGCTTGTAACAATGCTAGTTGTCAGCTCTGCCATAAGTAGTGACTGATCACATTTGCACATTTTGTTGTTTTGCACTTTCTTTTGCACTTGTTCTATAGTTTGTAATAGTCTTTGTTAAAATTGCAGAAATTACACAAATATTTTGAAATATTTGCATACTGTTGTATAGTTTGTTTGGTGTTGTTACTTTGTTCTTTGTTAACTGTTATTTTGAGAAGCTGGTTATTTATTTATAATGTAGTGTTTAATAAATAATTGTTAAAGGGGAACTTGGCAACTATTTCAACGTAATAAACCCGTTTAGAAATCATTTGGATGGTTAAATGACCTGTTCCGGTGAAAATGGTGACTTTTCCCGCTGCCCCTAGCGTCCCCAGGCGGAAAACCAACCTTGCAACATTGAGACTACCGTCCCGGAAAGAGAAGTGAGAAACAAGAAACTCGTTTTAAATCGTGTTTCTTACCTTGTAACATCCACATTGTCTGCCGAACTTATGCTAACCGTTTTGCTAGCTTGTAAACAAATCCATGTGCTTTATCGTTACCTTTTTCCACAGTTTTGAAATAGCATAATGCACAATTTCTCCAGCAGAGGGGGAAATCCTGCCAAGTTTCCCTTTAAATATACAGTCTTAAAAGACGCCAACACCCACACCCCCCCCAACGACGGCAACCGATACAAGACCCCCCCACTCGGATGGCAACCGACACCAGACCCCCCGGGACCTACGATCTACCACCTTGACTAACACATTTCCTGCGGGAAACCCTGGATGTGAACCCAGCCTGATCTGCTGGCGATTTATTTTTTGATTTCTTAAAAGATTGAGCTTGGTCTGGTGAAAGCCAGACTAGCCATGGACCTCAGTTACACAATGCAAGGGAACATGAATAAGCCTATATTTGCATGAACAATAACGGACAACAGCTCTTCAACTTGGCCCGTTAAAATGTGTATGAACAGTCTAGCGACGCATTTCATGAAGGCCCATATGGACATAGTTATTATAGTCAGTTATTTGCACCACTGGTTAGATGTAAAACTGCATTTCGTTTCAGACTACTGTTACTTAATTTGTGCATTGACAATAAAGTATCACATGAATTAAAGATGACTAAAATCTTATGTAGAAGAAGAAACATTCACAAAAAATCCATCCATCCAAAAATGACCTTTCTTGTTGATAGCTGTTGAAAACTGCATGGAACTGACAGAGATGCTTTTGTTTATTAAATACATAAATGAATAAATAAAAGTATAACATTATACTGATACCTTCTGCTTTTCCCAAATACAATGTAGCCTACAGGTGTAAGTGACCTTTCATCAATCCAGTTGCAATGGATCAACTGTGATGAAATGCCCTACTTGTGATTGTTTAGAGATTTTAAAGGTTTTATAACAATGCTACAACTTTTTTGGCTATTCTACAATCTATTCACCTTTGCAGCGCCAGTAGACAAGCATACACAAAAGTTTCAAGAGTGGGGGATGGAGTAAAAGATGGAGACAAATTGATTAGTGTGATTTATTTTTGCGGAATGGATGTACAGGTGTCAGGATCCGGCCCAAGATCATTAGGTCCTGGCCATGCATTTTTTGTTTTCTGTAGTGATTGTATTTCTTGTGTGTTTTGCCTTGTCTTACAGTATATCTTCCTATGTCACTTCCTGTTGTGCTTTAATTTACTCCCCGTGTCCTGTACCATGTGTTCCTTGTTTTACCCTTGTCATGTGCTTTTGCTCCTTGACCATACCCCTCACCTGAGCCTTGTTCCCTGATTATTGCCTTGTTCCTTTCCACCTGTGTCTTGTTAGTCCTGTTTGGTTCTGTGTATTTAAACCCTGTCTCTTCTTGTGTTCTTTGCTGGATTATTTTGAGTCTTTCAGTCACATCATGTAAGTCCTTAGCTCCAGTGTACTCTGTGTCAAGCTTTGTTTTTTGTGATCTTCGATTTTGGATTTCGTGTTGCCTTTTGGAATTTAATCAGTTTTTTGAAGTTTTGAAATTTTCTGAGTGTTGGACTGTTTTTGCCCTGCCTTTTGTGGAGTTTGTTCCTGCCCTGTCAGGGTTTCCTTATTTTTGAACTGCCTTTTTGAAGTTAAGTTTTGACATTAAAGTCTTTTCCCTTCAATTCCTGATTTGGTGTCTGCTATTGGGTCCAATCCTGCGTGCCGGTCCTCAGACCGTGACCGAATAATCCAGCCCGAACATGGACCCAGCAGATTAACTGTTTATTGAACTGGAGGACATGGAGTCCATAAGAACTGAGTCCAGAAGAACTGGAGGACAAGTGAGACATCTCTCACTTTGGCCTATAGGACACTAACTAGATCTGCTCCTAGTTATTTTAATTCAATAATCAAGCCTTACATCCCCAACCGCCCACTGCGGTCTTCTGGTGAGCGTATGTTGTGTCGACCAGTCATGAAAACTGGGTCTAATTCCAGACTTTTCTTCAGTGGTTCCAGGTTGGTGGAATGAACTGCCCAGTGCTCTCCGTTCCTGTGGTAGTTTTGGGTCGTTTAAGAGGGGTCTAAAGACATTCCTATTCAACATATACTTAGCTGTTTAAGCGCTTATGTGTTATGGTTTATATAATGTTTTATTTTAATTGGGCTGTTAATTAATTTGACATTATTGTTTATTGATATTCTCCTTAATGTAGTCTTAGCATGTCATTGTTTTTATATTATTGATTGAATTGACATTATTGTTTTATTATTGCCTTTCCCCTTTTTTACATTGCTTTTTATTAGGCTATTGCTTGAATTGATATTATTGTGTACTACAACTATTCTCCTTACTATATTTGACCTACATTTTAATCTGTTCCCTGTTCAATTTTAAATATTATGTTGTTTTGTATTTATGTGTCGCTTTGGACAAAGGCGTCTGCTAAATCCATAACCATAATACCTTGGAGAATGTAAAAGGAATTGAAAGTAAAATCAAGTAATTTTCATCTTTTTACCATGTTGCCAGGGATAATATAAAATATGTATTTCAAATACATAGATCCTATTCCTACCCATCTTCTGAAGACTGCTCTCCCTTTCTTGGACAATGCTTTGCTCCAGATTATAAATAACTTACTGCTATCAGGGCATGTACCACAGTCGGTTAAGTTATCTGTTATTAAGCCATCCCTCAAAAAACCCTAACAACCTGGCCAACTATAGGCCTATATCTAATCTCCCTTTTTTTTCAAAAATACTACAAAAAAATAGTGTCCAAACAAATTGGTGCCTTCTTGCATATGAATAAAATCCAAGAATTATATCAGTCTGGTTTCAGAGCTCACCACAGTACTGAATCAGCCTTAGTTAAAGTTTTTAATGACCTCCTCATCGCTGCCGATAATGGACATATATCAATATTGGTCCTGCTGTGGTCCTGCCTCAGTGCTACCTTTGACACCATAGACCAAGACATACTACTCCACAGGCTTGAACATTTGATAGGCATTAAAGACGCACTCGCTTGGTTTAGATACCTTTCTAACCGCAGACAATTTGTACAGGTTCACAATAAACCGTCTACCCAGACTATGGTAAAATATGGGGTGCCTCAAGGCTCAGTACTAGGGCCCCGAATTAACTTAAGTCATTCCTTTCGAAGAAATGGTCGTAGCGCTGGCCTATTGCATGCCTAGGCAGTTTGAAAGACAATTCTCTGCCCGCCCCTTGGATTAAGCGAGGTGAATGGTTAGATTCCAGACTATACATTTCAATGATATAGGATGGCCCGCCAGGCTAGTTCATATGCAGTAAGCATTTGATTGCCAGTATGCCTTTTGGATAACCCAAAGTCCTATGGGGAGTTTTCATAGGGCATTTTACAAAATGCATGAGCATACAATGGTCTAAAGTACTCATGTTGTCATTCTATATTGATCTACTTTTGCACACAGCATGACAAGACCTAATGCTAGGACTCAAGTCATATCAAGTCAAGACCTAGAGGGCTGAAATGTGGTCAGTTCAAAGATGCTTGTTATCCGGTAGAACAAGAAAAGCCTTTGTAACTTTGTGTCAGTACATCACACAGTTATTATAGTGGATGGAATCCACTATCTTGAAATCTCCTGGCTTCTTCTTCTTCTTATAACCTTTTCTTTTTACCTTTTCAAGAATTAATGCGACTCTAAACGCTTAACGTACAGACATGTTGAAATAACCGTTCTGAAGGTCTGGAGTGGGGCAAGAGAGTTATTATTTCAGATTTTTTATAAAGTTTATACTTTTTAAGAAATAGGGGATTAAAAATGGTAAAAAGCTCATTTTCCCCCATAGACTTGAATGGCTGTGATGTCATAATGGCCTAAAGCCAGCTGCGCTCGTTAAGCTCCCAGAGTAGTTCCCGGGCTAATTAGAACACTGACACAGGTGTCACCTGTGAATTCAACCGTCTCAGCTTCTAATGCATACAATCTGGTGCTCCCTAAAACTACACATCCCGTAATTAACTTGTGCGCATGCGCAGTAGCGTTCTCCTTGCCTCATTGATTTCGATTCGTCAGGCACTGCTGCTGTCAAGCATCCTCTTGAAGAAAGTTTACGTTCTTGTTGTCTGGTTCGTCCAACAAACGACGACGAAACGGACGTTTTCCTACCACACCCAATGTAAGTTACAATTATTTGTGTTTTGTATTTGAATGGAGTGTGTGAAGTCTGTTTAAAACGACTCGGCTAATCAAGTAAGCAAACAAGCTGGCGTTAGCTTTAAACTTGTAGCAGAGAGGGTTAAAGCGGAGTAATCAAGGATCTTTGCTTGTAGCTTCTAGCTTAGCAACATAGTAAGTTCATGTTTCTAGGTTCGCGGTTGTGTGCAGTGGAGGCGGTAGCAGCTAGCTAAGCACTCAAATTGCCAGCCAGCCGCCTTTCGTAGCGATAGCTGGCCTGACGAGGGAAATGGCAAACAATCACTGGCTGAAACTTAGCCTTCGTTTTGAACTACGTTTGTATGAGTGGCTCAATGAGTTACATCTCCAGTTACAAGGCTAAGACAAGCACCTACCTCACCTAGCAGATCTAAGATTACTGCATTCACCAAAAAACTTGAGGTATGGGACAGGCGCCTCGATCGCGACAGTATTATGCCTTTGAGAATCTGAGTGAAATCACTGAAACGTCTGATTCGGGAGCCACTGTAGGCCTAGAAGCTACATCACATCCCTGCAAAGTTTATTTCAAAAATATTTCCTAACCAGCAGTGATCCATTTAATGCAGCATGTTGGTATTTCATTGAATATATTGTACAATATATTGTACAATGCTGTAAAATATTGGCCTATGCTTCCTAATATGTTGCTGGAAAACAGAAATATGTGTGTTTAATTTACAATGGCACATTATGTATTTATTTATTTATTATATCTGCAGCACCAGCTGATTTTAACTCTGCTGCCGAGGATATATTTGGAACTTGTCATTATTTCAATAAATTTGACAATTTTAAGTTTGACCTACCACTTTCTTAGAGCGATGAGGGACAGGTGGGGTTTAAAAATGCCCCCTTGATCTAAGTGGGGAATGAAAGAACAAGTTTGAGAACCACTGGCGTAAAATAACTTGATTGTAGGCTTAGCTGTTAGTTTGATGCTCAGTTGAACATATTTATCTAACAGCTGCCGCCCCCCTCCCCTCCTCCCTCCCCCCTCCCCCCTCCCTCTCCTCCCTCTCCTCCCTCCTCCCCTTCTATTTCTGTTAGGTGCCGCTTCACTCTGCTACTGAAGGATCAGGCTGACTGCAACTGCTATGGATGGCAGGAAAACACAGTACACGTGAATTTCTAGATGAAGAGTGAATAAATGCACTTGCTTAACAAGTTGTCAATGGTTATTTATGCAAGCTTGTGTAACCTAAACAAGACCTACCTAGGCCTAGCCAAATTTATCCTGGCTGTAGATAAAGCAGGATATGAATTTCCCAATATTTTGCCAGATTAGACTAATAGTGGTTTACTGAGGTTTAATATCAATTGAAATAACACTGAAATCATGTTGATCTTTAGTTTGGTTGTAATTTCAACATTGTTTCAATATTCATTTTAGTGGAAATACCATTGAAATCCCATTGATCTGTAGTTAGAATTTCAACGTTGCTTTAATATTAATGAAGGGTGCAAAAGTGATGTAGAATAAATGTTGCAGTGCGACGTTGATTCAATTATTTTAACGTTGACAAAGTAATTGTTAGCTGGCTGCAGAATGAGCAGTCATCAACACCAACTGAAAGCCCCGTTTTGCAGGTACAGTAGTCTTGCATTGCATACTCTGAATTACATTTTCCAAAGGCCAGCTTTCATGCTTGTCACAACTTCAGAACGGCTTGACGCACATGCTTCAAATTTGGTGTGAACATTTGTATGGACTCGATGATGACGTCAAATGTCAAGGCCAAACCCACCTTGAGTGTGATATCTCAAGAATGCCTGACGCACAAGGTTTTTTGGTACAAGGGTTTGTATGAACGCAAAGATTAAGTGATTCAATGTTTTTTTTTTTCAGGAATCTCCCCACCATTAACCCAGCAGCTTTCCATCCACTATTGTAATTCCTCTGGCATTACATTTCTAGTTCTAATTGTTTTCCAACAGTGTCTCAGCTTTCCGAAAGAGAGCAGGCATTTGATTATTGGCTACAGTATGTAGGAGAAATCCCCTCCTAAGTCAAAATCGGGCAAAAGTATAATTTATAATTGCTCAGATTTGCAAAAGAAAAGATTTGACACATGGCACTGACAATTCAATAATGGGCCTTTTCACCACCTCTGAGCATCCACTAACCTGGACCTTTTAGGGGGCTTTCCTCTCAGGGTGAATGAGAAGATGCTTAATTGCTTTTTACCCGACATTTTTGAATACAGATGCAATGATTAATGCATCCATGGCCGGGATATAATTATATAATATGACATGATTTTAAAAGTGACCTATAACAATAGGCTATGCAATACACTTTAATTTGTTTAGTGCTAATTTTGTTTAGCCTATTTGGAGAGAGAGATGTTAGAATGCGACAATATGTCAGTCATCGTGTGAACGAAAGTAGGCTATGACTAGGCATAGGCTACTTTATTCTGAGCAAGTGTTGTCAATGCAGGCTGTGGAACTGTTGGCTAAGTTACAGACAGTCATAGAATATTTCTATGACAGACAGTCATGAACAACTGATGCTAATTATCTGGGAAACATTCTCTAGCAGCAGTCACGTTGTCATTGTTTGTGTCAAACAAGTTGTGGATTTGTTGTAACATTAAAAGATGACTTACTCTGTGCTGAAACCATGAACTTATGCTCGAAGCTTCAAGGTGAACGAAACTTGGAAGAAGTAGGCCTGGGTAACAGGTTCACGTTCATTCACGTTCAACAATTCCAGGATACGCGTTTTTTCATTGGTTGTTGCGTTAAATCTTACCCAGATACAATAGTGCTATTTTCTGATTGGCTATTGCGTAGCCCCTCTCGTTATTTTTGATTGGCTGATGAAGTGGCAGGCTCAACTCCAGGGGAGACGCGCTTGATTCCTGCCCGTTCCATAGTGAGAGCGGCGCGGCAGCAGCATATTAAATATATAAACTATATATCGTTTTTCTGCGTGAGAAATACAAAGTGTGGCGGGAGAGCGTGACAAAAGACTGAAATGAGTGACTGTCACGCTCAATGCGTAACACTTGAGAGCCCTGTACGGTATATCATCACCAGTCATCAACCATCCATGTGTTGGCCCTCCTCTCACCCATTTCACCTATCAGAAAGTCCTTTAGGATTCCAATAGAGGAAATCCTGTAGGATTTCTATCAGATTTTGGAACAAGAATCCTATAGGATTTACAAAAAAAATAATCCAGTAGGATTATTGAATTCCTATAGGATTTCGGTTCCAAAATCTGATAGAAATCCTACAGGATTTCCTGTAGGATGGGATCCAATAGATATTATTCCTACAGGTTTTTGTCTTTTAAAAACACTTACAGGATTTTAAATCCTATAGGATGTTACTAAATTAAATCCTATAGGATTATATAAACAATATTGAATTTAAATAAACCAGTTCCCAATAACAGACATGAAGTAATTATATTTATTATTAAATATAAATAAATAAACAAAAAAACAAACAAACAAAGAAATAACAACAATAACAAAAATGATTACTGTTACAAATAATCAGTGTGTGTCAGTCAATGTGTCCGCCTCTTCTCCATCTTTTCCTGATCCGTACATTTCTCGGAGATGGCCTTCTTTACCTCCCCCTGGTCGACCCCAAACCGTTTAGTGATGTAATCTGTGGAAACAAACAAAGCGGGAAAGTGTAGGAATACGTTAGCATGTGCTTTATATTGCAAGTTAGCTGTTGTTATGATATGCTTTAATTGGACATAGGCTTTTTTTCAGCTTTTCAAATCTTATATTCATTCACGATAATGCAGAAACTAACAACAGGTGTGCCAATTACAGTGGAGGGTACTGTATATAATGTATAAACAGTTTAAAGTCAATATATCAACCATTACATTGTGAGGGAGAAATAAAGTTTTACTCACTTATAATGTCGCTCACTTTGACCGGGTTAAGCTGGGGTTTAGCTGCTTTAGTCCGGAAAGCATTGGACTGTTGGACTGTTGTATGGACTCGATGATGACGTCAAATGTCAAGGCCAAACCCACCTTGAGTGTGATATCTCAAGAATGCCTGACGCACAAGGTTTTTTGGTACAAGGGTTTGTATGAACGCAAAGATTAAGTGATTCAATGTTTTTTGTGTAGGAGTGTTTTCAGTGTAGGAGTGGCTGGCAAGTATGCTCCTCCCAAACACGGCCAGAAGAAGGTCCTTCGTGGCCTTTTTAGCATTAAACCACTTGATTGAACCATATTGATGCTGGGTTATTGAAGTGGAAGGTCCTATATGAACCTGTGGATATACACATGAATTTTGATTACAAAATAGTTATTACTCCTCACTTGTGTCAGCCACAACTGTTGTTAGATATGACTCAAAAACAATTCCACAGACCTCTACAAAAATTACATTTAGCAGGAGATAGCATCCCTAGTATTATGCTCCCTAAACCACAAAAAAAAACATAGTACAGTATGTAAACTTTGTATGTAAAGGGAGACATTATAATTAGGGCTGTCAATCGATTAAAACATTTAATCTAATTAATTACACACTCTGTGACATTAATCTAAATTATTTCCATGCATCCATTTTTGCTATGAACATATCTTAAAAACAAGTTTGGCAGATGAGTGAATCAATGAACAGCCAAACCAACATTATAGACCTTAAAGTTCAACGTGTCTCTCTTTTATTATAATTTCCCCTTTGATAGGCATCAGCATAGTGCCTGGTGTCAGATTTTTAGCATGATAAATGCAAATGACTGAAGTTACCACTCACTGTCAATGGTATGTGCAGAGTATAGGCTACCCTAACACCAAGGTAATGTGCAGAGTAGGCTACCCTAACACCAAGGTAATGTGTGGAAATACACCTATGATTTATCTTTTTTTTTGGCCATTCAAACGTGTAGATTTTAATTCACATAATTACTAGGTTACTGCCTTTTCTATCCAGTAGGTGGCAGTCCAGGATAAGAAATAGCAGTTCAATAGTAGGAACAAAGAAATTAATTGAAGCAGCATAGCCTACAAGTGCAAATGGAAATGTAATGTATGAAGTTATTGGAATGGAAATACATGTAACCACCTTCTACATACTTTTGAAGACTTTTTGTTTCAAATATGCAACAAATGTAGTCAATTTATTAAGGGAGTTTGTTGGTTAGTTAGTTAGTCGGTCATAGGGTAGGCTCAGCAAAACGTTAGCAAAGTTAACTTTGACAAGGCTGGCGGCTAGCATTATCATCATCAGTGTGCTAACTCGTAGGCCTAACTCTGGATTGTTTTGCATTGAGGTGCTACTTAAGACTTGGCAAACTCCTATGGTAAGCAATGGAAATTCCTTACTGAAGAAATAGTAGATTGATGCTCCTGTCGACAGTATATTGGTCTGAGCATTCTTTATAGGCCTAAGCTAAATGTTTCATTCAAAGCAGTGCTTTCTTGTCTGCCTCCTTCAGTCATGAAAGCTAGACTGCACTAGGTCAAATGTCACTATAAAATGCGATTAATCAGCGTTACATTTTTTAGCATATTAATATTTCTGTAATTAATTAATTGCAATTAACGTGTTATTTTGACAGCCCTAATTATAATCAATCCTAATGTTAATGAGCAGGTGATATTGTGATTCCTACTGCCCATACAGAAAAATCAAGGGAAAAAATATATTTGAATAGATGGCTACAATATATTTAATACATTATTTGGAAATATATTGATAAATACATGGAAATATATTTAACATAGATGGAAATATATGTATTTAACATAGATGTGCTTATACTGGAATATGTTCAAGCTGCATATATGTGGATATGTTATTTTTCTGTATGGGTGCCACCAACATGGCCATATTATCTTATCATATTAAGTGTACCACGCAAGCCCAATACATACATCTGTGTTGTTGGTGCTGCAGATGGTAGTTGCACTTGCTGATGGGGGTGGTGGTGCTGGTTGGCGCACTGGTGCTGGTTGGTGCACTGGTGCTGGTGGTGCTGGTTGGCGCACTGGTGTTGGTGGTGCTGGTTGGCGCACTGGTGCTGGTGGTGCTGGTTGGTGCACTGGTGTTGGTGGTGCTGGTTGGTGCACTGGTGCTGGTGGTGCTGGTTGGTGCACTGGTGTTGGTGGTCCTGGTTGGCGCACTGGTGTTGGTGGTGCTGGTTGGTGCACTGGTGTTGTTGGTGCAGCCAGTGGGTGTTGCACTGTTGGTGGTACTGACGCTCCTGCTGGCATAGGCGTTTTGTGGTCTGTACAATAACATGAAAAAATAATTAATTAATACCCACTTAGTTTTAAATTAGATATTCAAATTCCATCATAATACACTTGGAAATTAAACCAACCAACAATATAAAATATTAAGAAGAGCTCTTAAAAACAACAACTTGAGTACTTGTAACTTAACAACTTGAGAGTCTTACTTGTAATTATATGTTTCTCCAGCCTGCTAATTCTATGGTTCATATCAATTAATATATTGTAGATCTCATCAAGCTGGTGTGACATGCTATTGATTGTAGCTGAATCCTAGAGAGAGAAAAAAGGATGAGTTGGTCTGATGAGTAGGGCTGCACGATTTGCGCTGAAAACCATTACGAGTTCACTTACTGAATCGCCAGAGGACTTTCCCAGACCGGCCTGTGGGGTGGAGAGGAGGAAAGAACCACATACGTTAGAAAACACTGTAACCATATGACACAAATAATAGTCCACATACAGCTCTGAAAACCATTGCGAGTTCACTTACTGAATCGCCAGAGGACTTTGCCAGACCGGCCTGTGGGGTGGAGAGGAGGACAGAACCGCATACGTTAGAACAGGGGTTCCCAAACTTTTGAACCCGCGACCCCCAAAATAACCGTGCCAGAGACTGACCCCCACTTTGGGAATCCATGCGTTAGAAAACAGTGTAAAACCATATGACACAAATTATAGTCCACATAGGCTACAGCTCTGAAAAACCACAAACAAAATGTCTGTACACTTACGTAGTATTCCATTAGAATTTTTTTTGATGAGGACTCCCTTTCCTTCTTTTTGCGTTTCATGGGGACACACTGTAAGACATGAGAAAATATGATTATGTGTGACAAATAGACATTCTACTCTGAATCGGTCACCAAATGAATTGGGTTCTCTGGGTTCTCCTGTGAAACAAGTGTATAACCATCACATCTTGGCTGAGATACTGATTCAACCACCATCCTTTTATAAGCCTACCCTGGCATGGAATCAGCAACACCTTCCATCAATATGCCCATATCACTCCTTCAGCAGCATCTGTTTCCATACTGTTGAATTTCACGTATACTAACCTCATCGTTGTCACTGGTAGTGCCACCAGGTGAGTATGGTGCAGGGGGGCGCTTCTCCCTCTGACCACGGCCGCTTGGCCCGGATGTTGTTGTTGGGCCTCCTGCCCTGTCTCTCTCCAGTTTTCCCAGTGCTTTTAGCAATGTGTTTCTGCTCCCTGATAAAGACAACAACAAAAACAACATCAACAACAAAAAAACTCATTACAGTTCCTAGAGGTTTCTTAGCAAGACATTGTTCCTGAAAAGTGGCATCTGTGAACACAACATAACATTGCTCTTGGGTGCTCCTTGTTGGTGCCCCCCCAATTCCTATCCTCCCTCACCTTTCTTATGCAGCCCTTGCCACTTAATCTACTAAACCCCTCTTCTACTGCACTTTTTACCCCCCCCCCCCCCCACTTTGCACAAATAGGCTGACACCAGACATAATTTCACTGCATTTCTTACTTCCAGTAACTATATGCATGTGACAATAAACTTCCTCGTATCCTTGTATCCTTGTATAAAACGTTACTATTTTCTATATTGATTCGTAGTGTGTATAGACTTAAATACCAACCTAACTCTATAATTCTGGCTGGACTTGACTCCTCCAAATACTCCACATCGCATACATTACCAACCTCGATTTCGCCGTAAATTACCTTCTTTACAGGCAATACATCCCAGGTTGGGGGATCTTCAACCCATTCGATTAACATGAACATAGTTTTCTGGGAAAAGATGGGAGAAATGTGAAGGGAAAGACTGTTTAGACTAGGCTACGATATGATACATTGTCGCGTGCAATGCTATGAAACATTGTAACTTACTAGGCTACATCGCGTGACAATAACATTGGGCTAACTAACTTTAACACTATGCGTTAACATTACTAACGAAGCTGCAGTGCTACGGTTATGAATGAAAGCCGGAAAGTGCCCGACATTTAACTCAGGTAAATACTTTTAACATAACAGTCACTGCCATAACTGGGATTTTGTAATACCATTAACAGTTAGGGCTAGCTTTTAGCTAAACCTTTAACCAACATCGTTTATCCCAGATATAACGTTACATCTCTGATCTGGTCTATCCTAAACGTAGTTTTTGGGCTACTTTGTAAACTGAACTGTTAGAAGGCACATAGCTGGGGCTTAAAAACAGTGATTGTATTGTTTTAATCAAAACTATAGTGCTATTAGTAGCCTAACGTTACTTACTGTCATTTGGTCCTCTTGTCTCCTCCGACGACGTAGCTTCTACTTGAAGTCGACGACTTAACGGACTGTTTTTGACGTAGGCAGCTGCTGACCTACTTCGAACGCTGACCTACTTCGAACGCTGTCTGCAGAGCGCGCAGGTGAGCGCTCCGAGTTCAGACTGTAAAAAAAGCAGACATGCTAGCGCTTCTTCACCCCCTATAAGTCTACGTTTGTAAACAAACCATTGACAGGACTTCCTGTTCCCCATTGAGGCCCATTGTAATTATTGATAGTAATAGATAGATAGATTGATAGATAGATAGATAGATAGATACTTTATTGATTACTTTATAGGGGAAATTCAAAGAATTCAAATACACACTTTCTAAAACATTAGACCACATATGAACATTAAGTAAAACAATTCTGTCTTAAAATAGCAGACTAAATTTCTTATTCACAATGTATGTTATTATACTCTTACCATATCCACTTTCACATTAGTTTTCTTCCTAGAAGTATAGCCTAAGGCTTGCTCCAATGGAAACAGGAGCGGACAGGGCTCAATACAAGAGGGGCAAATATAAAAGGTAATTATGTAGGTCTATGCTCTGCTGTATTTTTGTCACAAAAAGTTATAATTGACCAATGCAACAACCTTATATTTAGATTTTTAGATCCTGACTATTTAAGTGAGGTGCCAAAGACCAGTAAATGGCGGACCAACCAATCAACTGAGGCTAATGTCAACACAGCTGATGAAGACGGAGATATAGCCCAAGAAAATTCGGATGATTATTCAGACATTAATTTTCAAACTAGATCTCTAAACCCAGATCTCAATATGCCCAATGTAGACACAGACCCACACAAATCTCCAATGGATTCCCCATTACACCCTGGTTCAGAGGTAACATTGGCACAGTGCATAGTTTTAATCCTGGCCTTTGCCCTGAGACACAGTTTGCCATCTAAAGCCATCGAAGATCTACTAAAATTGTTAAATGTTATTTTACCACCCATCAATATCTTGCCACACTCTCTACACATATTCAAGAAATGTATTCAAGACCCATCAGACGACATACGAGTCCATTTATTTTGCAAATGTTGTGGTGCAAATTTAGCTAAAGAAACGTCACTTTGTGAACACTGTGGTGATGACACAAACAAGGACAATGTCAAAGAGGGGGATTTCTTCATTAGTCTCTCTATAGAAAACCAAATCAGGGACATCCTCCAAAGAGAACGTCTTAGCGATTGTGCACCACCAGGCAATATCCTCAGAGAGACCAATTACAGACCCGGGGACATTTCTTTGTTGTGGAACTGTGATGGTGTGCCCATTTTTAATTCTTCATTTAACTCCCTATGGCCGATTCGTTGTGTGATTAATGAGCTGCCTGCTGAAGTCCGGTATAAAAATGTACTGCTTGCTGGTGTTTGGTTTGGGCGAGGGAAGCCAAATATGTTGACATTTCTCCACCAATTTGTGCAGGACATAAAAACAACAAATACAAATGGTATAACCTGGAAGCATCCACACACTGGGTTGAGACACATTTCAAGGGTTTTCCCTATTGCCTGTACATGTGATGCAGTGGCAAAATGTATGCTCCAAGGCATCCACCAATTCAATGGATCCTATGGCTGTGGATGCTGTCTTAATGAGGGATTAGTTGTAGCCAAAGGTCGTGGATTCACACGCGTCTATGACAATGTTCCAGCTCAGTTAAGAACTCATGAGCAAATAATTAATTGTGGAGAAGAAGCTGTTGAGAACAATGTTGAGCATGTCCTTGGTGTTAAAATGGTTTCCCCCTTAATATTACTCCATAGCTCTGGATTTGGCTTTGACATGGTTAAAAGTTTTCCCGTTGACTATATGCATGCTGTACTACTTGGAGTCACTAAACATTTTTTAGATCTTTGGTTTAATAGTAAATATCATGAGAGCCCTTGGTACATTGGAACAGCTAAAAACAAAATTGACAAAAAATTGCTATCCCTGACACCACCATCTGATGTCCCCAGAGTGCCACGCACTGTGGAGAGTGCACAAAAATGGAAGGCGGCTGAATGCGTGGTTGCTTTTTTACAGTTTGCCTGTTTTGAATTTAATCTTGCCCAACAAATATTTAAAACATTGGTCATGGCTTGTCAATTCCATATTCCTCCTTCTTAAAGATACAGTATCAGAAATAGACTTGGCCTGTGCATCCCAGAATATAGAAAAATTTGTTAACCAAGTCAAACAATTATATGGAATCTCCCACATGTCATACAACATACATCAATGGACCCACCTTGAATTTTCAGTTAAATTACATGGGCCCTTGTGGTGTAATTCAGCCTTTGTTTTCGAAGGCCACAACCAAAAACTAACACGTTTGTGCCATGGCACGCAATCAATACCGCAGCAGATAGCATTTCGATTTTCTCTGATACAGTCCTTACCCATTCTATTGGACAATTCAAACAATAAGCCAAACAAATAAACCCATTGGGGAAAAAAAAATCCTATTGGAAAGTCATGATGAAAATCCTATTGGAAAGTCCAAATCCCATAGAACCACCCTCCAGTCCTTTAGAATCCTATGGGACTTTAACAATCACAATGCACACTCTATTGGAATCCTGTTGGTATGACAATACATCCTTTAGGATTTCCACTATCCAATAGGATTGTAATGGAAAAAAACAAAATCCAATAGGACTTTCTGATAAGGATTAATGCATTATCATACCGGATACGTAATCATCCCACCTCTTGTAACTTTCTAGCCTGACGAACCAGACCCACATTGAAATGTAGGGTCTGGGCACTCACCATTCGCAGTGCTCAGTCCGAGGGGCGGGATAATCGGTTGTCTTTCAAATTCCCTCTGCACGCAATAGGACAGCGGCAGCGCTATGAGTCCCATGCGTTTCCCACCAGTGCTGAGTCCCATATGCGCTTTTACACCAGCGGAGCTAGTTGGCTAGTTCAAACTTTTGCCAACTTAAAACAAGCTTAACTCGTGTCACACTGTTGGCCAACAGCAACATCCATCTTCTTTGTTTTCAAGTAGCAGGGAATTCAAGCCAAACCGTTGCAACTCTGCCATCAATCATTATGTTAAGCCCGCCTAACGACTCTATACACGATTTGATTGGCCTGATAGAAGTTTAATTTTTCGAGCTCACAAGCCAACGGAGAGTTGCTAGACTAGCCCTGGAAGCCGCTAGGGTGCGTCTAGATTTCTAGGCTAGTAACTTTCATCTCAGGTGCCAACACCATGTCCTATTCTCTACACCTGACTATCATATGCATTTGTCATGTATACAGACCTTACTGTCCTGTATTGATACATGTGTAATGTTTTGTCGCTCTATAAGCACAATAAATTGAAATTGACTGGGTGCTCCCCAGTCTGACACTCTGCTGCCTGTCAATCAGTAAGCTGATGATCCACTGACAAGTGATGGCAGGCACTGAGAACTGGGTGAACTTCTGATGTAGTTCTTCTGAGTTCAGGGATGATGGTGTTGAACGCTGAGCTGAAGTCCACAAACAGGATCCTGGCAGACGTCCCTGGGGAATCAAGGTGGCGCAGGAGGTATTGCAGTCCCATATTGACGGCATCATCCACTGACCTGTTCACCCTGTAGGCAAACTTGTAGGCTGAAATCTTGATGGATATACACGGAGTTATTAACGTGGCTATAATCTTGAACATGGTGAAGTTATAATTATTCATAAGTATGCAGTGTCATAACTACATCTCTGACATTTATAACAAACCAAACCGTTTGAAAATCGGTAGAAAATTGAGCAAGTTATGATTATTTAAAAAGTATGCACCATTGAAACACAATGTTATGAGTGAGCGAGCTGACTGTGGCTAGACGCTAGCGCGTCGTGCCTAACAACGCCCCTTAGCTGTTGTAGAATCAGTGTAACCTACGGCTTCTCGGGGTTTATTGCTTAAATCTATGGCCTGAACACCTGGCACAGGATTCTAATTGCTTTATGGCCGTATTGTGATGTCATAATCGCCCATGTTAAGTCTATGGGGAAATGTTGAGTAGTTTTTAATTAATAGTAATTTAATAGTTCATTTACATCATATGTTTTGCATTTTCATGCACTGGTAATTCCCTGGAATTACATTTTCTAGTTATGACCGCCGCGCAGTGAAGCGCCGGTCATATAGGTTTAGTCAGATTTTTTTCTTTTCTCAAGAGCAATTTTTCGTCAAGGAGTCTCGGGACACTGGTGCACGAAACTTGGTGGGCATGTAGCCCCACAAGGATAGCATGGAACCATTATTTTTCGTTTTGATCTGTGGCCCCCCGCTGGACTGGACCCCCCGAAAGGAGGGTAGGGCGGACATGGTTTTCTGTGAATATCTCGAGAACCGTAGGGCCTAGGAGGACCACCTTTTTTTTTGTATGTTGGTCTTAAGAGGCCATGTCAACCCATCCCATAACCACTCATTTCATGTATAGCGCCACCTAGTTAAAAATGAAAAAGCAAAAAATTAGGTGTTGTAATCACAATATCTCATGGTCAAAACTGCACACAATTGAAAGTGTAGGATCATTATGACACCTTCTGAATGCATGCCTGTAGTGACCGTACACCAACAGTTTTCTGTGAATATCTTGAGAACCGTAAGGCATAGTATGACCAATTTTTTGCGTATGTTTGCCTCCAGGGGTCATGTTAATCCATTCCATATGCACACATGTGCATAAACAGATACACACGCACACACACATACATTCACAGTAATCCTACGTATGACACATATACACACAGTAGACATATGTACGCATGCATGCACATACACAGGCACACACACACACAAACACGCACACATGCACACAATTCAAGAATTTCACAGAATTATGAACAGGCAAGATGGGGGTGGGGTTGTATAAAATGTATTTTACATGTGAAATCTATGAACTAACCAAGTTTTGGTACTTGTCTGGCAGACACCAGTGAGAATTGAGTGCTGCAATTCAGTGAGAATTGGATTGAAATCATGCCTTTCACCTTTTGTTTTTTGCCAGAAGCCAGACCAGCAGATACCCTGACTTTGCTGAATTACTGAAGCTAAGCAGGCATAGTTAGTACTTTGATAAGAAACGTCCTTGGAAGAGTAGGTTCCTGCTGGAAGTGGTGTTGGTGGCTGGCCAGTAGGTGGCACTCTTCCCTGTGGCCAAAAGCCACCAAACAAACATCAGTCCCAATGGCCTATTGCAGTGACAGTACTGCAGGAGATGTTGTCCTTTGCATGAATGTTAAATTGAGGTCCTGACTCACCATGGTTGTTAGCATGCTAAATTACTAGCCACAGCCCGACAGGTGTCATAATACCAGTTTCGGCCATGGGAGGCGGTGTGCGGGCAACATAACGGCCAGCCAAACTGCAATACACGAATAACTCGCACAGCTTGTGGGCGTACTTGAACCAAAGAGTATACACCTGTCGGGCTGTGGCTAGTAATTTAGCATGCTAATTCAGGTTGATATCTCTGCAGCACTATACCTTGTAATTTTTTTAATGACATCATCGCCCTTATTTCTTCTCATTATTTTGATGCGTGTAGCTAATTTTTTTTATATATATTTTTATCTCAACACATGGCACCTTTAAGCTTAATTAAAACTTAATTTCACAAAATGTTGGCATGTTCTTTTTGAGTGTTTTTTGTGAATGGTTAAGTCATGAGATTTTTTCGTTATGTAATGGTTAAGATGACTTACGTGATTAAGCAAAGGAAGTCAGTAGGCTTATTGGCACCATCCTCTATTTTGCGTACAACATCTTTCATTATCTTCTCTGCCTCGGACATCCCTTTAGATCATTCAGGAACAGACAACATGGGGAAACATACAAGTTATAATAAATACTGTTATATTCTGCCAAACCTGCAGTGCCAGCAAACTAGTAGAATAGTAGAATAGAATACATATATGTTTGTCACTGGCATCTTCTCTCTTCTATTCCAGTGTTTCCCAAACTTTTTTTCTGGGGACCCACTTTTTAAAAATGACAGACCCTCGCGACCCATCTTCACTTCAGATCTAACATGCAACCTGAATGCAATCAAATTGTTTTAGGCCACAGGTTCTCAAACTTTTCTTGGGGGTATTCTTGCATGCTACGCAGTCGTCACTCTTCAGCATAGTAAGCTGTTCTTATATTTCTAAAGAGAGATGTTGTAGGCTACGTTGCGTTGCAGACAAATGGATCCATAACACCGTCAATTCCTATGTAAACATAGCAAGTAACTTGTAAGGCCCGTCTTTTGCCCAAACCTTATGCATTTCTAAAGAATGCCTTTTGCAGTCAATTTACATGTGTGGATGCCTGTGTTTGATCTGTATTGTCTTAGCTGGCCATGGCCAAAGATCCCCAACACCCGCTCATGCATAAAGTGACCATTTGCTCCTTGTTCTGACCCCTCTACTGAGAGATAACTCAGTCCTGGGCCTACTTGATGTCTTGGTGAAATAGGCCAACCTCATTATCATACAGTATTGCTCTGTAAATATGTGTTGTGAATAATACATTCATGTTTGGTCTTGAATTAATACTTGTAATGTGGGCAACAGTCTGATTATGGTTTTGGTACAATTGAATGTATCTGTGCATAGTTGTAGATTAAGAATTAAACTGCAGCATAAAGTTATGATATCCACCTGGGCCACACCCATCCACCTCAGACAACAAAGGCTCTGATGAGTCGGGGGTGGCCCAGGTGAATGATAAAAGTGGAGGCTCTGGTCCTCTGGGGCTCTTCTGCCTTCTGTCTTCTTTTCCCATCTTCTCTTCTTTTCCACCTTGGACCTCTTCTCTGGGTCTCTCTCTTTTCCCCCTCTCTCTCTCTTCCTCTCTCTCTGTCTCCCTTTGTCTTTCTCTCTCTCCCCCTTTCTCTATCTCTGGGTTTGTATTGTTTTATCTGGTGTATCAGTTATCTCTAACTTGTCAAGTTTACCTCTGTGAATTGGTTAAGTTTCCTTTGTTACCATTTGCTACTTTGTTACAGTAGACTATGTGAGTTTACTTATACATTCAACTGAAGTGATATGGGTTACATTTACCTTTAAGACTTAATGCCTATTAAATTGTTCATTTGCCTACCAATCGGATAACTTCAATTCTCGTAGTGTGCCATGCCATTCTCCTCCATAGCTGATAAACTAGTTACTTGGTAATTGATTGGTGATACAAATTATTAATCAAATGGAGTCGGATTAACGAGTATATAATAATATCATTGCCATTTAACTCTTCACCCTATTTGTCCACACAAGCTCTTTCAAGTGAGGATATAGCTCGATGTCTCTATGTTTCCGAGGCTATATATATAATTTATGAGCGTCTTCTTACAAACTCAAGTTGTTATATTGTAGCCTATTTGTGGAGGTTTCTTTATTTGGAAAGTTGAATCCGCATTTTCCTCTGGAGTTAAACGTTTGTTTGTAGGCCGTATACCAAGGCTGTGTATTGATATTGTGGCAAGCTATGTTGTAAGAATGTGAAATGAATAAATATCAGAACAAGAGGCTTTTGTGCAATAGTCAAAAGATAATGCGCCTTTATTGTAGCCTAGTAGAGTTTGCGAGGTGGAAAACGAGAGGAAAATGTTTAAAATGTCCATTTAAATAGTAGGCTAATATAATGCACTGTTGAGCGAGAGTGCATCTACAATTGAAACTATCTACAGCCTATGACGCATATTCAATAGCCATGTCTGGTATACGGATGTCTGCTTTAGTTGACTAGATTTTAATCGGTCAAGTTGAAGAGCTGGTGTCCGTTAATGTTCGTGCAAATAGGCTGATTCATGTCCCTTGCACTTTGTTACTGCGAGGTCCATGGCAGAAATGTTTAATTTTGCTAGTGAGATGTCCACGCTGTCCCTTCTGCGACGCGTTCGCCCCCCAGTTTCAGAGCTATTCTAAATGCAAAATTGCACATAGGGCCGTGACTGTGGTAAAGAAACTATATCCTAATAGAAAACTGATAGCTTTCCTGGCTAGGTTAGGCCTATTAGACAACATAAATTGTGCTGACGACCCAAATAAAATCTCCTGCGACCCACCCATGGGTCACGACCCAGTCTTCTATTCATCACATTCTTTGTGGTGGGATTGGAAATTGACTGCTGGTGACCATAGACACCCACACCCTCACACCCACTAATTACCAGTGCCGCTGCTACCACCACGTACATCATGCACGGTGGGTAAGGCACCAAGGGGCATCTGGGGGAATTAAATTCTGCCCATAAATATCTATACTAACTATACTTCAAACTGCTTTTCTTTCCTTTGGACGTTTACAATATCAAAATGCAAAAGCATGTCACATGCAAGGATGATATGGCTCCTCTCAATCTCCACTATGCAGCAGATCTAATGTTAACATTATGCTACTCCAGAGGAGCGCATCTTTTTAAATCTCCACTATGCAGCAGATCTAATGTTAACATTATGCTACTCCAGAGGAGCGCATCTTTTTAAATTACATCATGAAGGCAACAAAGACAAGGCTAAAGAAGATTTCAGAGTTATCCGGTTCCCACCATGGACCATTTATATAACTGTGAGAGGGAACCTTTAACAGACTGCACTTACTAGGCATTTTTCCACAGACCGCGAACCGGTTCTTCCGTTCAGAATTCTTTGAACCTTGGTGCAGACACCTGCACGGGTTTGGGTTTTTGCTGAAACGGGTGAAAAATATCCAACGGGTGCGGGTCGGACAAAGGGGAAACGGGTCTAAAGACGGTTTTAAAACAGTCACGTGCAAACATAAAAATATAGGCCTTTGCATATTTTAACACATCCACAAGAATATTTCTGTATTTCAAATTGATAAAATTATTTAAAATCCATATCAGTTTATTTATCCAGAACTCTCTAGGCCTACTTTCACTTTAAAAAAATCACAACCGCGCGATCTGCCTGCATTCGTCGAGATGGATCCTGACCCAGATAGGAATTACCTTTGGACCGGATCCGCATAAAAGCCTCTAGATCCGGGCGTAGCTTACACACGGGTTCTGGCTATGGACCAGATCTGTGCCAGTTAGACTTTTCATCTTAGCATTCCAATCCAAGCAGTGCTGTTTTTCTAACAGTCAGCAGATTTGGCCCAGATCCACTTACCACATCAGAACCAAAGCTTCCACAAAGACAGTTCACTGATGTGGCCCACATCTGTAATACGGACCCAGACCACCTCTAAACTTGGACTTGTTGCTAACGTTCTAGAATATGCATATTTCTCACGCTGGTTTACTGAACAGAGCCGAACGCGCCAAGTGAGTGAGGTCCGTCCGTTTGAGAAACATGATGCTGATTTGGCCCTCATCAGTAGCCTACCACGGATTACAGCCACAGGCACCAGAAACCGTTGGAAAAGAGCAAATAATTGTGGGGGTGCCCATTGCCAATTTCCTTATTAAATCCTGATTTGTTAAATCTTACAATTGAATACTCCCAAGTAAGTAGCCTACACAAAAATGGTTAATTCACTAACAAAGTATAGGCTTGTCTTAAAAAAAAAGATTCACCACATAACTAAAAAAAATACATTAGCAACTGTCCACTATCCAGGAGCAATGGTATTGCCATCGTGGGAAAAAAACGTCGTGGGGGGTAAAAAACCGACACTGGCGCACATAAGAAGATGGATGCCAACATGGGTACGTATATTGCTTTTTAATACTATATTTCGTTGTCAATTGTGTGATTATGGTGAATATAGTGTGAAATATGGGACTATGAAAGTTTCTGCTTTAAGTTTTTGTTTGCCCCATGCCACTATTTGCTGCTAGCAGCTATTGTAAACGTGCTGATTACCAATCATTTCGTTCGAAAATTCTTAAAACAACGATGTTTTTAATACTTCAAAAGAACATTTGCTAAATGAATCTTACAGTTTTCAGTAGCCATAGGTGTGTAGATTTGAACAAAATCTAGTTTGGTTCTTACCAGGACTTTTTACTGCCTGAAATATCCGATTTTGAAATCACGAAATCAGTTTTGTGGCCTGCTAAAATAGCCTACATTTCGTGAGTCACCAGTTTGCGGAATGAATTAGCCAGTGGGTCCATTTAGAAGTGACACTTCATTCACAGAGCTGCGTGAAATACATTGCAATTTTTCGCCACGAGGTGGCAGTTTAAGTCCGCTGTAGCATTGCCGGTAAACCGGGCTGCTGACTGCATTCAGAGGCTTTGCAACGGCAGTGATTGGCAATGAGTGCGCATTCAAAGTCTATGCGCGTCTGTGCAAGTGAAACTGACAAACTCGTGTGTAGGCTAAGCAACGATATTTAAAACAATGAATGAAGTGGATTCCTGTTATGTTCATGAAAACAGTATAGCGATTGGATAGCCTAATAAATCGCGACTTGTTGTAGGCCTAGCTCATATCACTCGCCTCGCTGGAGTGCGCGCATAGGCCTATGCCTACTTTCCCGTCCAAATAGAGGGCTTTCCTTCGTTTCACGGATCTCTGTGATTAACGGGAGGCGCGAATGAAGTGGCCACTTCTAAATGCTACCTACTGGCCAGTTAATTCCGCAAACTGCTGACTCAAGAAATATATTTTAGCAGGTCACAAAACTGATTTCGTGATCCTATAATGCATTTCGTGACACATAATTCATTAAGTAGCCTATAGCCTAGGCCTATGCTAGGTTACGAAAAATCAATCAATAATGCAATGATGATAACTGAGCTATAATTAAAACTAGTTTCCTAATCTATGTGTCGAGCGGGATCAATCAGTCAAAAGATTATCATTTAAACGTGATACTTTTCTATCCGGCTATAAAACGATCTCTGAATCTCGAGCAGGGAGTTTCTTGTAAATATCTCCTTTAATGTGCACTTGTGAATTAAGTATTACCATGGGAACCGCTCTATTAACACTTAGCCTGTGTTGTATGTTAGAATATTCCAGCCGAAAATGACTTGCGCCCGAGCTGTTGGATGATCTTTTTTTTTTTTTTACCGTTTAGGGCCTACCTGTGGTTTTTATACGATGTGACTATGCTTCATGATAGGGGTGTCATGTTTCATGGTCTAACAATAGCCTACAATTAGCCTATAGTTTAAGCCCACATTCGGTTTTTTTTTTACCGATCAACATTTCATCACTGATTGAAAATAAAGAAAGGGTGAATAATAAATGATATTTAGCGTAATGTAAACCGATATTGCCTGCCCATAGGATGCCCTACAGTACAGTGCACACTAACGTATAATCTTGTTCCATAGGAGCGGTACGCAAGTGTCCAGTGACGGCCCAGGCAACAGACACAGACATCGGGACAGCAGCTGGAGCTACTCTGCGAAAGATCTGCCGAGGCCGCCGAGCTGTTTCTGACCAGTGAGCTGCCATGCCAACTGCCTGGAGTCTGGATTGAGCAGACTAACGTTAACGTTGAATGACTCTGCATTACGGACCAACTACGTCGCTGTTAAAAGTCCACCGAGTTGCTGATCTACAAGATCGCCCATGACTTCGGACTGTTATGCTTCCAGTGATCTCCAGACTAACAAGGCCTAACGTTCATTATTTAATTAGTTATCTCCAGACTACCAGTGAGATGAAGAACTTTGTTGGCGTTGCATGCATCGGTTGTGGAGACACAGCTGTGCGCAGTTTCACGCGAGTCATAGATATAGATAGATAGATACTTTATTGATCCCCAGGGGAAATTCAAGGTCTCAGCAGCATACATACAACACAAACACATTCATCATTGCCCTTGGACATTTTCAGCCGGTTGGAAATTGGACTAATTTTTATTTTTAATTTTTATTTATTTATTAATTTGTTTGTTGTCTGTCTTGTATGTTTTGGTGCCACGGGTACGCTGGCGACTACGCCGCTCCGTCCGCTATTGTCTTTGTTAGTCTATGTGTCATGACAATGTCTTATATGTGGAGCGCTTTGGGTTGCACTCTGTGCACGTTAAATGTGCTATACAAATAAAACTGACTTGACTTGACTTGACTTGACATCCACCAGTGCGCCATACGCTGGTTCGCACTGGCGCATGACCGGGAGGGGGGCCGTAGCAAGCGCCAGCGCCAGCGTGAAGAACAAGAAGAAAGCCAGCTAAATTTTGGATTTTATGTTTTTTGTTCATGTTTTGAATGGAGGGGGGCGTAGCAAGCGCCAGCGCGATGAAAGAAGCCAGCTAAATGTTGGATTAATTGTTCTATGTTCATGTGATGTTTTAAATAAAGATTTTTTTTAATGTAAACATTTTCTTCGATTCTGATGGGGTATTGGGCTATGCAGCAAGCCTACAGCAAGCGACACGTGCTATGATTGTTATAGGGCAATTCCAAACCTTGGCATTTGTATGATGTGAATAATAACATTAATTTTTTTGTGCATTTTTTTCTCATTTACATTCTTCAGCCAAAAATAGCAAATGCTCAAATTTCATGCAATCATTCACATCATAGGCCTACCATCACATTTTATTGGCGTTATAGATGTTACAAAAAAATATTTTCTGTACGGGACTGGGCCGTGTCTGTTTAACGGATCAGACGCGGATGGAATGTTAGGTGTGGGCCAGCTCCACCCCAGTGTGGTTTTACTGTTTTGATACGAGAGTGGGCCAGCGCTGACCCATCTCCGGTGCAGAGCCATGAAACGAATCCTGACCACTTTTGGCCCGTTGTACGTTTGGACGCTGGACCATGTCCGTGAGATGGATCTGGGCCGAGTCGCATGGTAGGTGTGGGCCAGATCCACCCCAGTGTGGTTTTGCTATCTGGGGAGGAGTTAAAGAAAAGAATAGCTAGTGGAGATTGTAAAGTTGTCGACAATACGTCATCAAAAAGCAAGTCCAGTGTGTGGGAGAAATTTGAATCTCAGATGAGGAAAACAATATTGTGAAAGGCTTTGCTGCATGCAAAACCTGCCTTAAGGTTTTTATGTTCGATAGCCGCAAATGTGGAACTTCATCGCTGAGGAAGCACGCAGACAACTGTGGTAACAAACTAGGCAATTCTATTGAACAGTATTTTTCAAAGGGAACAGAACTTAACAGTGCCTCGTAGAGATGATAAGGACACCATAACCAGACTGTCTGTAAACGTGACAGTTCAGCTTGCGTTGCTCCAGTCCAACGTCATGCAATGTGAGCTGAATTGTCACGTGACTGTTTTCCCAAGATGGCGCCAGTCTGTATACTTGAACAGTACTGTTTCTAAAATATATTTTTAATAAACTGTCTGTACACTTTAATGCTTCAGTTTACATGTAGGGCCCTTTATTATGCTACTGTGGAAGTGTGGTGCTATTTTGAGCCTTGTTAGTGGTATGGAAATAGCGATTTCTTTGCGTGTGCCCCGAAGACTAGCGTTAAACGCTAATTAGCGGTTTGTGGTAAAACTGGTCACGTTCGATTAGCATGAAAACATATCCCAGAGAACGGACCAACTCGGTACACATGTGTTATTAACCCCTAGGTTAATTTTGCAACTTTAAAATGCAGTTGGGGAGGGGGGGGTAATGGAGCTGTGAACCTTGGACATGTGGACTGACGACTACAGAAAAATCGGCTACCTTTGTGTTACTCTGCACTACATAAACAATAAGTGGGAGCTGATCGAACGCTCTGTACCTCTGAGTGGGACTGTTCACTGTGTAAAACAACATTAAACCAGTCATCGTCAGCGCATTGCGCAAATTTGGCATTGATGAATTCTACTCCAAACTGGTCTACGTGACAGATAGGGGAGCAAATATAGTTGCGGACCTGCGTACAGTGACCAGATTGAGCTGTGCTGCCCATATTTTCAACACTGTCCTGTACACTACATTCAAACCATCCCAGGAGGATACGTATGGAGAAGAAGTAACAGCTATGACTTACTCGCCAAGCCACTGGTGACCTATTTCAAGCAGGCCAACCTTCAGGCTCACCTGAAAAAGACTCTTAAAAACTCTAGAGACACGGTGCAATTCCCTGCATACAATGCTAGAGTCTATCAGCAGTCAATATGAAGACATCCGCACACTTCTGGAAGAGCGAGGGGAAGTTGACCACCTGTTTACATTAGAGGTCTGCACTCACGCGGTTGACCCGCGGGTCCCGACGCAAAAGAGTGCGGCGCGGGACAACTTTTGAAAGCTCTTTGCGGGAGCGGGCGGGATGAGAGAGGTGCGGGAGCGGGTGCGGGACAAACCGATGATTCACTGCACTCCCGCAAATTAAATATGTGCGTAAAATTAAATATGGAAATGATTAAAGTAGTGTTCATAACTATAGTTCAGCTGGATGTTCTGTTAGGCAGCATTAAAAAACGGGGTTTAAGCATAACTGATAGCAGGCCTATAGCCTATATTGTCGTTTACGTGGGTTCAATTTGTTCCTGCTGCTCATTGTCAAAACTCGAAACCGAAAGCATGACAGAGGAAAAGGGCACCAGACTAGGCCTACTTCAGTTGTTAGCCTACATTCAGAACCAAGAAACTGACATCTGGAGTCTTTCTCAGGTGTGTGTGCTCCTTCCGTGAGACAGAAAGAAAAGCTGAGTAGGCTATCCCTCCTGCATGCGGGCTTTAGCGGGCGGGAGCGGGACATCATGTTACAGATGCGGGCAGGAGCGGGACTAAAAATGACACATTAATGCGGGAGCGGGCAGGAGCGGGACAGAATATTGCGGGAGCGGGCGGGAGCGGGACTGAAAAATCAGTCCTGCGCAGACCTCTAGTTTACATTTATCATAGACCTCAAGGATAAGCGTGGAAGTCCTGAGCAGCAGTGCCACCGCCCCCTACCGGAGAAGCGAGTTCGAGTGTCGGTGGACACTTTATCAGACATAGAAGATTTCAGTGACGAGGCCCCGCAATATCAGGACGAAGTGGCTGCTTACATCGATCACAAAACGCCAAAAGATGACCCTTTTCATGTTTTGTTATGGTGGAACGGAACCGGTTCTCTGTCGGTGGAAAAACCTATATGTGATTTGGAAAATGGACAAAAATATAAAGAGTAGCCATTGCCTTTGTGTAATTGGGGGGTCTTGATTGAGTACACTACATAGTCTAAATCAGGGAGACGTTGTTACTCGAATCAGAGGATTTGACATTAGCTAGGGCTGTTGCCATTGCATTCCAAATTGAAAGTGCAGCTGAATGTGCAGCTAAATTAGACAGAATCATCATTAAGCCACGCAGTATCCAGATAACAACTTCCTTTGGGCCGAATCCGCATGAAAGCCTTTAGATCCGCCTGTAGTGGACATACGGTATCTGACTGTGGGCCAGTTCTGCACCTGATAGAGGTTTCAGCTCTGCTAGCAATGCTGTTTTATCACCGGTTTACAGATTTGTCCCAGGTCCGTTTTCCACAACTCAACTGGAAGTCAGGAGATGCGTTTAAAATAGCCTACAAAACACTGATTTGGCCCAAACCTGTGATACGGATATGAGCTGAAGGACCATTTTTTCACAGCAGACCCAGGTGGTAATAAAGACATTAATTAAGGTGCTGATTCTGCTCATTTGAACAGTGACTTCAATAAGGTGTTTCGTAACTCCTGTCCTTCATTGTCAACTGGCTGCTGTAGAAAAAAAGGTATTTTGGAATGGCACAAATTGAGAAACCACGGGGTGCAGTGTGTGCCCATGGCCACTTCATTTCTAAACTAAGGCTGTATAGTTGGCTCAGTATTGATCAAATGCTTGTTACATTTTTTTGTATTACCTTACTAGCAGTGGTAAAAGTAGTCAATTGTTTGTGTCAGATCTAACAGTGCTATGAGACAACCCCATATTCTTGCTACACATGCAGAAGTCCGAGCAGTAACGTTAATGAAGGATCAATCTTTCAATCAATTTTTTGACATGATGATTGTCTATGCCAGTGGTTGGACTATGATGTAGCGCAACTTTTCAAGGTTTGTAGGCTGTCTGCTTTTTATCTCTTTGTTGGTTTATTCAGAGACAACAACAAGCAGCCAAGCAATTAATAACTTTACTGTAAGGTTTGCTATTAGTTTTCAACAATATACTAGCTTTTTAGCTTACAGTGGGCAAAACCGCCATCACAGTAACTATTTTGGAAAAACAGCGATTAACGCTAACAGGATCACTGATGATAAATACAAAGACAGGTGTAATTGTGAGTTACAGTACCCTCCAGAATTATTGGCACCTTGGGTAAAGTTGACTAAAAACAGGTATAAAAAATAATCTTTTGATGATTCATTGTATTCTCACAATGAAAACAATGAGGAAAAATCCACCCTTGAAGGGAAGAAAATTTATTCTGAGAAATAGGAAAATCTCATAAAGAAATAAATATTTTTAACGAAAAACACATTGCTCACAATTATTGGCACCCCTAAAAAAATCTTACATACAAAACCTAACAGAAGCATTTTCCCATCTAATTTGAACTTATTGAAGTTAATCAGAGTGTCTGTGAACTTTCAGAAATAGTTCATGACTTTCTTTTTCACTAAGGTATGGAAATAAAGTGACACAGAGGCTAAATCCTCTAGTCAATTTTCAACATCAGAAAGACAAGAGAATACACTAAATTTAAATAAAAAGAAAGTGTGTTGACATTTGTAAGTCAGGGAATGTCTATACAAACTAGGTACTTTATTGAAAATGCCTATATTTACAGTTAAAACAATGATTAAATGGTTCTAATCAACTGGAAATGTAACAAACATGCTTGGACAAAGACCCATGGTTATCTTGCCCCCACATACAGTATGGAGGATGGTAAGATAGGCAAACAAATTCCATAAGAACCACTAGAGTTACAGACAAAGGTGTCATCTTGGGGTCACCAAGTCCCCCTAAAAAATATTCAAAAGTGACCTCATTGCTAATAGCTTATTTAGAGGGCATGCTAGGTAAAAGCCTGTCCAGTCATTTAATTACCAATGTAAACGGCAGGAGTTACTAAATGGTACAGTGTGCTTTTTGGCTAGAAACACATTAGGTGTGTTTGGCATATATCGAATAATGACTATACTGAAAAGAATCACATACCTAATGAGAATTATGGTGGAGGCTATTGTGGGGCTGTTTTTAATCTAAAAGGCCTTGGGAATTTAATTAAGGTGCATGGTATCCTGAACAAGAAAAACCAGAACATTTTCAAAGGAAATCTGTCAATCTCTGACAAGACACTAAAAGTTGGTCATGATTGGATCATTCATCAGGTCAATAAACCAAAACAATCGTCCAGATCAAAACAAATATGGTTTGCTGAACCCAAAATTCAGCCATTGCCATCTCAGTCCCCTGATCTAAACTCCATAGAAAAAATAGTGGGGTGAGTCAAAGAGAAGAATGCACAAGTGTGGACCTAGGAATCTGGATGATCTGGGGAGATTTTGTAAAGACAAATGGTCTTAAATCTCTTGCTTTGTATTCTCCAACTTTATGGGCTGTCATAGGTAAATATTACAAGCTATTGTATTGGCAAAGGGAGGCTTAAAGGAGAATTCCGGTAACCTGACTCCGCCAGATGGATTGCTTCGCATTTGCTCCGCATATCCATCTGGGAACTTTCAGTTGGAGAACGTTTGGGAAGGGGCGAAAATACTGGTTAGCTAATTGGATAAACCATCTGTCTATCACCACCTATGTTGACGGTCCAAATCAACCAGTGTTCGAATTATACCGTGAGCTTCGGGGGGTACAGCTATTTCGACTAGTGACGTCACTCTCCATTTTATATAGGCTTACACACATGATTTCACACTTGTGGTTCACAGTCAATTTCCCTTCGAAATATAGGTCATATGACCGTGGCTGGCTGGCCGACAAGTTAAAAGAAACGAATCATACTAGCAAGCATAATATACCTTACACGTTATGGGAATGGTTGAATTTGGAAAACACTGTTTCAAGTTGCGCCCCGTGCATAAAATTGCGCGCCACAGTCCAAAAATATTTTTTGGTATAGCAGTGCAATGCAAACATGAAAATGCACAGACCAATAGCACGGAAATGGCAAACATACAACTTAAATTTAAGACCCAGAATTGTTTACAGTTACAGGTTAATTTGATTCGTTTTTCTTGGATAGCCTAAGCCTACCAAACATCAAGCAAATAAAAAAAAAATGACTTGTTCACGGTTGGAAAACAAATATCTTCACGTTGTCTAGCCTAGGTATTTCATATAATGTAGCCTAGTGCATTGTGCGCCTGGTGTTATATCACAAAATGTTTGTGCAGCAATATGCTTTTAAAAAAGGCTGATCTCTATAATGGCAACGAGGAAAGACGTTTCAGGTCCAATTGATTATTATATGTTCACATAGCGTTTCAAACAAACTGCAGGTAACATTGCAATTATGGTTGTATGGGCCATTGCTTAAAAAAGGTTGAGAACCACTAATCTACATGCAAAATTCCCTGAATATTAGTGCAGATTCCCTCTTGTTAAGACATTAAGAATGAAATTGCACAAAATGATAAATCGCCTCATTAAACCTCTCCCCGTGTCAGTACATCTATGGAACTCCTCCTATGGCGTGTGATTGTAGGCCTGATTTTTAAGCTATAAGCAGCAGTGATGGTCGTGGCCACTGAGTGGAAGGGAGACCTAAACCATAGCGATCTTGCTACTCAATGTTTTTCTAAGGTTGGCTATCACTATGTTACAAAGGCAGTGAAATATTTGACAAATGTATGGCCAGTTGGCCACCGCTTGTTAACCCATTCGTATATCAGGCTTTTGCAGCCTACACTGTGCATTTGCTTTAATTCGTCAGTATTATATCATAGCAAAGGACACAGTCTGAACATACCAGAGAAATGGTACAGCCCAATGGGGGTGAGGGTTTGGAAATCGTATTTCATTAGATTATATCCTGAATTCTTGGTATGTGATGGCAATGCTGCATTTAATTACATGCAATACTGGATAACATTACATTTTATTAGATTTTTTCAGTACCCCCCAAACTATTATTTTCATCCCTTTTGGGAGGGTCCAAGTCTCATCTAGGGGGGTCGGACCCCCCCAAAATCCCCCCAAATTCGAACCATGAAATCAACCAATCAGATAAATGAAGCGTTCTTGTAATGGCATCTTTTAACATACAAGTAAGTAGCCTAGCTAACGTTAACGTTTTTAAACTTACTATTTGTATGTGACATGAAACTCAACAATGACAATCCCCACCAAGTTTTCATTGTAGGCTACACGTCTGAAGAAAGCATATTCCTTCTCGTTAGGTAACTAAGATTCAGTGCTACCAAACACTAACTTGAATTGGCTGTGGATGATGTCTGTGTCCTTCATTCCTCCCAGCTACATTGCAGAGACTCCTAGCTTCCCCAGGAATACTCAAATATTCGGATAAAACTTCAGCGATAGCTATTCTCATCTCATCCGTGGAAGTCGTCATGTTGTTTAGATTGAACACTTCTCGTTGTGTCACACCTAAACCTGCCTCAAAACCAACACTGATTGGATGTTTGTTTGGTGAACTGCTCCAAATTTTCTCTATCGGAGAGATGCCAGACTGATCTGCGAGTGAAAATCTGAAGCTTGTGAGATCAGAATGGTCTCACGAGGCTAGAATTCCGGTGTGATATTGACCTAAAGTGTGTTGAAACATGATACCGAGTGTGAATGTATGTCTCAGCTCATCTCGGCTTGTCCCCAGCTACCAACAGTTATTTGATGGGGGTGCCTTGGGCATCGGCCTAGCCATGCAAATAAATCACTGTTTTACACCATTTATGAGGCTCAAAGTAGCTCCATACTTCATTGGTAGACTTCTGGGGGCCTTGACATTTAAAATGAGACATTGAGAACTTTGAAAAAGCACTGGTAGTTTATTTACAAGACGATTTATACAGACAGTACCTTCAGTAAGTTTAACGTTCGCCGCCATCTTGAATTTAGTCACGATAAGTACGAAATGAACGAGCGACAAGTACGAATGAACAGGTATGATAAGGGATCAGATTCCAAAAATAATTCTGTGGAAATGCATGGATTCCAGTTGCTTCCAGTATATAATATGTTAATATTGTGTTATAAATGTGGCACAAACAATGATAAGAGTTAGGATCAGCCATAGGCTATATTTAAAGAGCTGGAAAAAGGTAGATAGATAGATAGATAGATAGATAGATAGATAGATACTTTATTGATCCCCAGGGGAAATTCAAGGTTGTTATGTAGACTCAATGACCTTAAATTGACAGTGCACCATTTATTAATAAGTTAAACAGCATCACACTATTAGTATTTTAATAGTAGTATTTTTCTTAAAAATATAATATTCTAAACAAAAATCATTTTTGTGGGGAGGGGGGCACCACAAAGCAGTTCTGCTTAGGGCACCCAAATGGCCAGCAGCGACACTGCTAATTACCCACTTTTCTTACTGACAAATACTGACAAAACAAGATGCAAAATGCAGGTTAACTACACAGTAGCTGTAGATAGTTCAGATGTCAGAGAGAAAACAGTATTTTTTAACGGATAGATAGATAGATAGATAGATAGATAGATAGATAGATAGATAGATACTTTATTGATCCCCAGGGGAAATTCAAGATCCCCAGGGGAAATTCAAGCTGCATTTATGCAATTTCTTACCAGTAAGTGCCAGCTGCCTCTTTGCTTCTGAATGTTCCTCATCAGAGGTGGAATGCACTCTTTTTCTGTTCACATCTGAAGGCATTCAAAATAAATAAATACAGCATGTTTGCATGTGGATACTATACAGTAGACATCTGACATACAAAATATGACAAAAGATTAATCACATTACAAGTTTATCATGTCTGTCAAGTACCTTGATTATTCCTTTGTGCCATCTCTGTGGAGTGATGTGTCCTCTAATGAACAAAAACAAAAATCATGCTACAACATAATACATAAGACTCTTTCATACAATTATGATATTGAGAGGAGATTAGGTTAACAAAAACTCTAATTATTGTGTATACATACACTACACTCTTCAACATTTCCTTAATATCTATTGTTCCAAATACTAACCCTAACAACCACAGTGGGCATTACTTTGAAATGGCCACTTCATTCGCGCATTACGTGACGTGAAGCTGCGTGAAACTTTAGTACCACTTTCAGCCACTGTGCGTCGCTCTGCCACTGTACGTCGCTCTGTCAGTAGCCTGCCTTTAAACATATATTGTTGCCGAGAGGAATCCTAGCCTATGAATTCAATAACAAAATAAATCCTGCATAATTAAAAATGACCTCGATTTAGACTACTTGGGTATGGCATAAGGCTTGGCTACACAGTGGTTAACGCTTTTGATACCCAGTGCTGTTACACAAAACGAAAAATTATCTTAATTTGCTGTCTACGTTATTGTCCATGAAGGCATATCTGGCAAGTTGTTATTTTATGAACGTAAATGGTTGCTTTGCTTTCATTAATGGTTTCGCTATAGTCAAGTTTGCAAGAAGGAGACATAACGTGTGAGCATGCCACACTATCCAGGGACGCGCTCACACAGCTGTGGTAGCGGGGGCAGGAGGACAGGCTTTATATAAAATTCTTCAACAGAAGCCTTATGAAATAAAGGCCTGCCTCGAATGCGGGCTTGCCCAAAATAAAGGCCTGTGGTTTGCGCAGCCTACAGTAAGGCTAAATAACAGACCCGCCACAATATGCGGTAGCCTATGATGATTTTTTACAAGCAAGATGTTTTTGGTGCCCTACGCGCACTGCATGTTCTTAAATAACAATGAAATATCATCAGTTATATTCAACCATTATTTTGTGATTTGGGAATAATGGATGAATGAATAATCCAATGGAATGGATTAAGTAGAGAATCGCATGTCAGTCCCCTAATATTTGGCTGTATTAAAACATACACTCACTTATCCTAAATAAACAACTGTATTTGCTTAAAATATAGTGTAAGATGCTCGTGAAAGATATGCAGCTTTCAAGTGACAAAAACGGCAAATTCCCAAGTTCACATTAAAACTGTTGGACATGAAAGGCCACATGGACTACAAACGAACTACAACGTGACGACAAAAGTGATGACGAGCCCCTAACTGGGCAACTCTGTTAGCAAAATCTAGCCCCAGTTTCCGACCTCCGAGATGATGAATAACTGAATAAAAAGGCCTAGCCTAAATGAATCAAGAGTAAGGCAAAACAAATAGCCTAGTAGCCTAATGAAACATACGGTTTGATGCAGTAGGCCTATCTTTGTAACATTATTAAATTAATCTGTCACCATATCCTATGCCTAAGCCTAAGTTTGCCAATTCACAATGAAACGTTACATTTAATTTACATGTTGACAATGATTAGCCTAGTTTTGGTTGTTGTTGGTGGCGTTATTGCATCAGTTAGTTATGCCTACCATAGGCGTAGCCACGGACGGGCCTGGATGGGCCTAGGCCCGCTTGTCAGTCTTGCCCGTCCAATTAGAGGGCTTTCCTTCGCTCAAGTTCACCATCTAAAAAAGACGCGCAAGTCAGCACTCCAATGAAGGCTCAAGAATCAGTCGAATCACGAACAGCCGGCAGTTCCATTTCAAATGTTTCTGCATAATTGTCAGCTGACAATGATAAACAAATGGTTTGGTTTGGGCGGTGGCTGAGTTGAGGGGTGGGGCTATGTCGTCATAAAATTGCTGGCTGTGGCGTCTACACGGCAAAAGTTAGCCGGCGATTTAAAAAAAATCCCACTTCGGAACCCGGTTACAAAAACTACGGGTTACAGCCTCCTAAAATGCTGTGTCGTGTACACGTTAAGGCCTAACCGATAACAAATTAACCGGTTTAAAAAAAAAAAAAAAACAGCGTTGTGTAGACGGGCCCCTACTTTCTCTCTCTCTCACACACACACATTCTCTCTCAATCTCTCTTTCTCTCTAATATTTTTAAACGAGGAAATCAATTAATGTCGATACTTGTTTCTTGTTATTGTTATGATACACATTTTTGAAACAAGGTTGTTTGGGGGTCAACTGTAAAAAAAAAAAAAAACTCTTTAAATGGGTAAATGAAATATTGTTCATTATTATTGCTTGTTGTTATAATACCAGCTATTAAATAAAATCAGTGACATTAATAAAGTGTATGCATTGTTTATTATTATGATTATTATTATTATTATTATTAATAATAATAAAAAAGAGTAATTTCATAGATTAAAGAATAACTAAATGAATGGGTCAAATATCAACCTAACAAGGGGGTCGATTTAAATCAATACTGGGCTAGTGGGCCTGACCCAGTAATGAGTTGCATTAACCCAACATTTGTGTCAGAATGACCCATATTTGGTTTGGTGAAGCAACCCATAATACTGGGTTAAAATCCCAAACCAACTCATAGAGTCAAGTCAACCCAGTATGTGTTCTGTCCTATATTGAACCAGGAACTGGGTTGGGAATAAGCCAATTTGGGTTGTTTTCAACCCAGTATTTTTTTAGAGTTTTGCATCTGTGACAACAGTAAAATAACCTACAAAAACTGTATGAACATTAAAACTTACATTTGCTGTGCAAATGTGTGCAATATTAAGTATTTTCCTAACACACCACCTCTACTTCCAAACTCGATTGTCAGATTGGCTTTATTTCCCTTGTGTTCAACCAACTTGGCAGTCAGGAATGCTGATCAGCTCCTGTTTAGCTGGCCAGTCAGTGTAATCATCACCTGGTTGGGCTGATGTGTTTTATAGACATACCTTAAAGACATCAGTCTTCAGTTGCAGTCATCAGACTCTGTATATGCAGCACTGAGATTTATAACTTGTGCAAATTACTCTTTATGTACAAAGAGAAATGCACTGGTTGATTCTTGTGTACAAGGCAATTATTGGTCAGCTTCCTTTTTATATGTTTGCATATGTTTTAAAAACTGTGTTCTTCTACCCCGGTTAAATCGGTCAAATAAAAATAAAATACTGGTCACCCACCAACATCAGTGACAAGTCCGTTTCCCTAATCAGAAGGGCCCGGATGCCCAATTAGCCTACCAGTCAGGCATGAACCGGCCACCCTTCAGTGACAAGTCCGTTTCCCTAATCAGAAGGCCCCGGATGCCCAATTAGCCTACCGTATTTTCCTTCAAATATTTCAAGGGTAGCAAAGCAGTGTTGGCCAGTCCAGCCGTGGTTACACATGATCTTTGGTAAGTCGCTTCAGCTCACAGGGTGTGTCCAGTTTACCCTTGATGTATTGTACACCACCACTTAGACTCTTTCGAGTTAATGCCTGCTTAATGTTTCATATGTCTTTCCTTGCAAATAAGCCCTGTTTGACTTTTTATGTCTTTATTTGCAAATAAGCCCTGTTTGACTTTTATCGCATTGAAGCGATCATCCTGGTCCCCAAAAATTCATCACTATACAGTACAATATGTAAAATTGCACTGTGGGCAATTACTACAATGATTGTGGACCTCATCTATCAATATCTTCTTACAGAATGTTATTAAATTTATTCTAAAGAAGGTCCAAATTATGAGAGAAGCTGAAGCTGTAAATAAAAAAAAAATACGTAAAGGCGGAGGACTGGCCTCCAAAAATAAAATAATTAAACAGTAACAATTTTTACTTGTGGCTTAGTTTGTCCTTTGCTGTTTTCACTGAGACACCATGCTTTTGTTTCATCCATATGTGAACAATGTTTGATGGCCGCTCTGTTATTTGTTGTGTTCATGTATTTTAAAAGCCCTTAATGCTTTGTAAACTAGCGGATTTTCTATGAAAAAACAACATTTTATTTACAAATATCATAAATGATCAAATATATAGCTGTCATTTCAATTCTATTATGTTTTACACCTGGAGAAATGATGAAAAATGATGAAATAATAACCATTGATTTTGCGCAATCAAGTCAGCACTCAAATGTGTGCAAGAGTGCTCTTGTGTGTGTAGATTCTGTCCGGGCAAAGATATTAAACTGTTTTCACTGAAGTTTTTTTTTCTCTGTCTGGAAAAGAGACCTAAACGTGTTAACAGTTAACTATGTAGCCTACGAAGTTCATCTATCACCAAAACACTAATTCAAATAGAAATCTTACCTTACTTTGATGGCTGTTGTTGATGACAGGGAAGGTAAAAGTGGTGTAGTGAAGATCATGAAGTGTGCCAACTCTGTATCTTTCCAAACAGGGGTGTCAAGGGCGGGGGAGTGGGAGTGGTTAGCAGCCTATCGTGGTGTGATTTAGATTTAAAAGAGCTGTGTGGAATTTTAGATAATGTTTGTAAGTTGTCTTGAGACTTGAATCCGTGTTATGTAGCTAAGCTGCTAGCAGGTAAAACACGTTTAAATGGCTATATGTAAGGGATAACGGCCGCCGAGGTGTCACCTATTATGAATTATGATTTCTTGAGCATGATCATCATGATAACATGAATTTAAGGTCAATTGTGTAATCATCAGAGGTGGGACCAAGTCACTGTTTGGCAAGTCACAAGTAAGTCCCAAGTCTTAGCACTCAAGTCCAAGTCAAGTCCCAAGTAAATAGAGAGAAGGGCAAGTCGAGTCCAAGTCCAAGTCTCATCAAAGCCAAGTCGAGTCCAAGTCCAAGTCCCAATCTTTTTCAAGTCCTGAACAAGTCATCAGGTACTCTTCACTTAATAATGGCATTATTAGACTATCGATCATAATTTTAACACTTCCATCTAATCCACAGAATTTGAATGTCTTGAAATCTTTTACGATATATGCATGCGCATACAATATACACATGTGCATACCAGAGTAATCTGTACAAAACGGATATAGCTACATGACAAATATATATATTGTTTTTCCAAATTGCAGAGCCCACTTTGATTTGACTGATGGCATTTCACTGCGCTAGGCCACAGATTTGCCTGCAAACAATTTATTAGGCTGTCTGCCAGTGGCGACTCATAAGGGAAGCCAAGGTCAACACTTTTATATTATTTAAAAGATAATAATGACAGTCATTTTGTTTTAAAGTATTCATTTCTTAAGAAATACTACACATTTGATGCTGTTTATCTTTTTTGTAAATGGTGCACTGTCACTTTAAGCCCATTGTGTGCCACTGTCCACACATTCTCATAATGATCTTTTTTTTACCAGCTCCATTCAAATATAGCCTATGGCTAGTCCACAAACTCAAACATTGTTTGTGCCACATGTAAAGCACAATATTAACAATGATAAGCATGATATTAAGTTGGCACAAACAGCTTTCATTCCTTTGGAAATAGATGCATGTTTGACATGATGCTTGCTTGACATTTTCTGTTTGCAATTAAATGTGAATTATGAGCCTGGTAGCCAGTAGCCACCTAGCTAGCTGAGTGGAATGCGTTTCAATCGGCATATCAATGTGCTTCATGTAAACAAATTATTGAATAGGCCTACTTCAAGACTCACCATTTCCATTACACAAAGGCAAAGACAACTCTTCATATTCTTGTCCACTTTCCAAATCACAGTGAGTGCAGCCTATGTCATAGTGACCTGGATCTCATAGTTTATAACAGTAGTGAGAACCGGATAAATCCGCAATTTCCCCTAATCTCGTATTTGTTGCCTTCATGATTTCCTTTTATACGTTTCTTATATTTAAAAGAAAATATCAATCATCATCAACAATGACAAGCCAGCTGGAACCTGCCACTCGTTTTCTCTCCCTCTCGTGCGTGCTTAGATGGGGTTCTCAATTAAATGCAGTAGGCTAGCATAAGTTCAAGTTGGATCTTAATGGAGAGGACTCGAAAAGTATCATCTTTATGTAACATGCTGTTGGTGCATTTTGACATTGTAAACGTTCTCTAACAAGAGTGCAAATCAGTTTGCTGTAAAGCTACTAGTTATTGGCTAAATGTTGGTCGTTTGTCTGTCTCTTGGTGCCCTACACACAGTGCGTAACGCATGTGGGGGTAGCGACAGCACTGAACTGTGCTCTAGACTGGCCGCTTGTCTCCGCTATTTTTTTTTTTTTTTTTAGTCGCGGAGGGAAAGCATCTCTGGGATGACTGATCCACGATCAGGAAATGTAGTTTTTGACTCGAGACATGTCAAGTCGTCACAAGTCAAAGAGGCAAAGTCCGAGTCAAGTCTCGAGTGAATAGTATTCAAGTCCAAGTCGAGTCGCAAGTCATGCCGAATTTTATCAAGTCAAGTCTGAAGTCATTAAAATCATGACTCGAGTCTGACTCGAGTCCAAGTCATGTGACTCGAGTCCACATGTCTGGTAATCATGTCTGTGGCCTCTCAACTAAAGTTGTGAATAATGTTTAGATAACTGCACAAGTTGTGTTCAAATCAGAAATTGAGCAGTGATGAGCACCATGTAATTCAGGATAATTCATACCCGTACCGTAGTCTTAGTGGTACCCACCTGTCTGGACCCTGAGTTCTACCTGTCTGCACCTGAGCAGTGTGTTGACTTCTACCTGTCCACAGGTGGCTAATATGGATTGACTTCTGCGGATGGCTTTAGCCTGGGGTGTGGTTGCTTCTGTCTGTCTGTCTGTGTGTGTGGTGTGTGTGTGTGTACGTGTGTGTGTGTTGCAAAACCCTTTGAGCTGATATGAGGATCCTCTGTCAGCAACTCCATGTCTGAAGCAAGAGGTTGGGCTTCAGTCTGTGTGTGTGTTTGTGTTGTTGTTATATTTTTTAAGTTACAAAGCTATATTGTGCTGATCTTAACCGAGAAAAGAAAAGAAGATGTGCTACTATTTATGTGGCTGTTTGTGCTGCCAAGGATTCTAGTACACCAGTTGCTTGTGCATAACATCAGAATTACTGCAACCACTACCAGAATAAACCTGCTGGCCATTAGTCGGTGTGTGTTGCAAAACCCTTTGAGCTGATCTGAGGATCCTCTGTCAGCAACTCTATGTCTGAAGCAAGAGGTTGGGCTTCAGTCTGTGTGTGTGTGTGTGTGTGTGTGTGTGTTGCAAAACCCTTTGAGCTGATCTGAGGATCCTCTGTCAGCAACTCCATGTCTGAAGCAAGAGGTTGGGCTTCAGTCTGTGTGTGTGTGTGTGTGTGTGTGTGTCTGAAGCATAAGGTTGGGCTTCAGTCTGTGTGTGTGTGTCAGAGATTTGCCTGTCAAAACTACCTTCAGACAGACCAGATTTAAGCTGTTTGCAAGACACTGAAATAACAAAGTCCCCCCTCTCTCTCTCTCCCTCTCCCTCTCTCTCTCCTCTCACTCTCTCTTCTCTCTCCCCTCTCTCTCTCTCTCCCTCTCTCTCTCCCCTCTCTCCCTCTCTCTCGCTCTCCCCCCCCCCTCTCAAATTCAAATTCAAATTCAAATTAGCTTTATTGGCATGACAAAAAAACATTGTGTTGCCAAAGCTTACACATGTGGTATAATTGTACAGATTTAAATAATAAATATAACCGCAAGCGGTGATTTACGGGTCCGAGCAAAACGAACATGAGGTAGCATAGCTTTTTAGTTTTACATATGCTTTGATTGTTTGGGCCCAATTGTTCAAAAGAAACGTGATCGGATTTCAGTTACCAGATTGGATCAAATCTTGAAAATAGCTTGTTCAAAGGGAAACAAGGATCCTGAAATTGGATTAGATCACATAATCTATTCTTGGTTTTGATCTGGATAAAACCTTCACTTTGTGTTGTTCAAAACTTTTGAGTTAAATTGGAATAAATTTGATGCATAAAATTAGGATTACCCTGTGCTGTAACGTTATAGTGTGCTAACCAGGGTGCGATGTGTGTAAAAACCAGAGGGGGGGATGATTTTGAATAAGTTTGTAACCCCCCCCCCCTCCCCCAAAAAAATAAATAAAAATGAACGAACGATTCATAGCCTAGTAATGTCATGGCTAATAATAGCCTATATTAATTTTGCCACCTTTGTAACATTTTAGTTTTAGTTTACCGTGGTCTATGACTTTAAACAGCGAGTGTGCTTGGTATGATGATCAGCTCCTCTAATGCAGGGTAGGACTACGTTTGACAAGCATACAAATTCACCTTGTTCTTGCCCCATCTGAAATGACTTCTCTACTTTTGCTGCCTCCATCCTTTCTGTATTTGTTGTGCAAAAAACGTTGTATATGATGGCACTGAAGTCTTAAGTTAGTGAATTGGCTAACAGTGTTAGTTGTGTAGGCTACGTGCATTCTCTCTCCTGCTGATTTGCGTTCAGTAGCCAAGTGCGTAATATTGCAAAAGTTGAAAAAATAAATGTGTTTATTGTAGCCTACAGAAAATAAATAGCCTACTATCATACTGTCAGTTAATTGGCTACAGTGCAGTGAAGAGTTTGGAGAGTAAAGTTATAGGGAAACTTGAAGTTTTATGAAAATAATTTACGAACCAGAACATAAAGACCATGAAGCTTCTATTTCTTGCAGCTGTTAAAACACCCGCTAGATAGTTTAAATACCCACCAACATTCGTTTTTGCAGTACAGATTATTTCTGAAAGTTATTTGTCTACTGGGCCTAGCCTAGGCTACTGGCTGATTTATCAAACGAGTGCTTTCTCGTTTGTCCTCCGCAAACTACAGATGTTTCGATAGAGAGCCATTGAATAAGCGATGCCAAGCAATTTCTGTAACACTTTTTGTGACATTCAGCAAATATCTCCTCATTTAATGTAAGTTCTTTCGGACAATAGGCCTATACGTTCTACTCTACGTGCAGTTGTCCTCCATCTCAGTTGCATCAGTTTTCTAATTTTGAAAGTTCTAAAATATGACGATATGCTTCACTGAATCCTTCTCGTATTCTTTCATTTGTCCAGCTAACTTTTCCATTGAAACTAGCCATTTATGATGGATTACACACTCGACATTCTGAAATGTCCTGCACGATCAAGGCCAAATTAAGTTATCACGCAGCCACTGTGTCAGCATAGCAGCATGAGTGCTGACGGTGACGGTGCGTTTCTGATGTCAGATTATTATGTAGGCTAGCCTACTAGACTGTTCTCACGTTGCAGCGCTTTACTTATATGAAGTATCATTAATCAATATGAGGGGCATAGGGGGATAAATGTTGTCCCCACCAGGAATAAAAATAATTCTGCAGAGATCGGCTCCTCTAATGCAGGGTAGGACTACGTTTGACAAGCATACAAATTCACCTTGTTCTTGCCCCATCTGAAATGACTTCTCTACTTTTGCTGCCTCCATCCTTTCTGTATTTGTTGTGCAAAAAACGTTGTATATGATGGCACTGAAGTCTTAAGTTAGTGAATTGGCTAACAGTGTTAGTTGCGAGTTGGATAGGAAAACCAGAGGGGGGGGGGAATCCTCACCATCCCCCCCTACAAATCGTACTAACTTCCACAACCTAATAGTATTCTAACAATACCCTATTCTAGTTTAGTTTGCTAACCTCCACAACCCAACAGTATTTTAACAGTAGTATTCTAGTGCGCTAATCTCCACAACTCAATAGTATTCTAACAATACTCTATTCTACAGGACTATGCATTTGTCATGGATAAGATGAAGGGTCTGATAATGGAAGGCAGTGTTTCCCACAGAATGGAATTGTATTTGTGGTGGTAGGTGGGACATTTGGGTCAAATTGACATTTGAACAATAAACTGAAATCATATGGCTATATAAGGTACAACTAAACAATACTTGACATCCCAAGTCAACCAACATCACCTAATCATCTCTCACATGGGACTCCAACACACCAAACCAACAAACAAAGACCTTAACTTTACACATGATGGCAGAGCTACTCTACAAACTGATAAAAAAATAATGAACAAAGAAGTTCCCCTAAATGTCAGAGTGTCTCGGCTTTTGATTCTTGGCAACTAATGACTGTGTATGTTGATTGCCTGATGTCATTCAGGTGCTGTTCAATGGTGTGAATCTTCAATAACCAATAGCATGTGCAGCTTGATCCTGAAGTTCTAATGGGGATTCAAACACTCAACCTAAGAAACACCAGTACAAGGCATTATCCCACTGAGCCACTAACAATCATACACATTGGGCAGTCACATTCACATGTGAAAATGTGTGTTGGTAAACACGCAAGAAAAACTCCAAGCATACATTTGACAATAAAATGAAGGGCTTTCCTGAAAGAGTACACCTGAAATCTTTTTGAAATTCTGGGGCAATTAGACATTTGTAGAGAAGAACACTAATGGATGAAATATAAATATGATAGACTTAATGATGAAGGAAAAATAGTGAACAAAGAAGTTCCCCTAAATGTCAGAGTGTCTCGGCATTCTGATTCTTGGCAACTAATGAGCTAGAGCCTAAAGCACTACCAGGGATTCGAACTCTCAACCTAAAAAACATCAGCACTAGGCATTATCCCACTGAGCCACTGACAATCCTACATAATTGGCAGTCACATTCACATGGTGAAAATGTGTGTTGGCAAACACACAACATCAAGAAAATTCCTAACATACATTTGACAATAGAATTATGGGCTTTATAAAAAAGAGTACAGATCTGAAAATGTGCACTGTTAATGGTATCCACATAATGATGGTTGTATGGTTGTTCTAAAAAAATTACTCATATAGGAATATAGGTGATATAGGAGAAATGGGCTGAGTGGTCGAACTTTATTGGTCTATATCTCTGAAATGGAAAAACATATCCAAAGTCTTTTGATAACTTTTGTGAGGCTTTGTCTAAACATTGTCTGTGAGAATTTTGGTGAAGATTTGATAATTTTTGAAGCCTGTGAAACTTTTTATGATGTTTGGCTTTTCTATGAAATTGTGGCAAAAGTAAACATTTTTAGAGCATAAGACCAGGGTGAAAAAGATGCATCTGAATGTAGAGATTAATATGATGAAAGAATTTTGAGTCTAGGTCAATCTGTTAAGGAGAAATAAGCATTTTTGACAAGAGCGCCACCTTTAGGTACAGTACCCCAAATTTTGGGTTATGGGTAGTGGGGGGGTACTGGTAACAATACTTGAAAATGTGAAGTTTCTAGGACTTACGGTTTATAGGAATATAGGTGATCTAGGAAAAATGGCCTAAGTGGTCTAACTTTATTGGCCTATATCTCTGAAATGGAACAAAATATCAAAATTCTGACCGATAACTTTTGTGAGGCTTGGTCTAAACATTGTCTGTGAGAATTTTGGTGAAGATTTGATTATTTTTGAAGAGTGTGAAACTTTTTATAATGTTTGGCTTTTCCATGAAATTGTGTCAAAAGTAAACATTTTTAGACCATAAGACCAGGGCCAAAAAGATGCATCTGAGTTTAGAGATTAATATTATGAAAGAATTTTGAGTCTAGGTCAATCTGGTAAGGAGAAATTAGCATAATTAACTTTTTTTTCCAACAACGCCACCTTTGGGTGCAGTACCCCAAATTTTGGGTTATGGGCAGAGGGGGGTACTGGTAACCATACCTGAACATTTGAAAAGTTTTGGAGTTACGGTTTAGGCTGCAGTATGACTTTTACAGAATTTTGGCCAAAAATGAACGGTACAGAAACAATAGGGGTCCTGCAGCTACGCTGCTCGGACCCCTAACAAAACAATACAACAGAGACAAAGGCAGGGAAACACAATAACAAACAAACAAAACAATACAACAAATACAAGTTATCTGTAGGAACTATGTGTTGGGTGTGGAGGAGAAGTGATCATTAAACAGAAAGGTCTTGAGATGTGCTTTGAAGAAAGGAAGAGAAGGACAGGCACGAAGAGGTTGGGGGAGGGAGTTTGGGAGTTAAAGTTATGCCCTCTAATCCTCTGTGCAAACACATGTGTTTAAACACCCCTTAACTCTATAGAAACACTCATATGGAGCAACTCACCTGAACACACACACACACACACAGGAACACAAGAGAGAATAACACTTTCATTCACGTAGGAACACACATATGCACACACAAACACACACAGATACACACACACACACCTTACATTGGCTATTTGCACAGAGCTAGCTGGCTGGCTATTGGCGGACAGCATGAGAAACTGCTGAGTAAGCTGAAAAGCTTGCTGTGTTCTCTCGGCTCCAGGGAGGATCCTGCCGTGAGTTCACTCTGCACACTGGCACCCCTCCCTGACAAACACACACATGTTTACATACACACACACACACTCCACATACACTTCACCTTATTACAAGCACACAACTCCACTGAGAGTTATAAGGAACATCAAATAATGTCATCAAAGGCTGGTGACAGCGATTTAACTGCAAGCCTCGGCCAAAGTTATTGATGTCAGAGGTGAGTTATTGATGTCTTGTCCCTGTCTGGCGTGGCGTCGTAGGTAATGTTAAACACTGTGAGCTGAGACTGACTGACTGACTGTTAGGTAAGCCTGTCAGCCTAAAGGACCCCCCACCCCCCGACAAGCCCCATCCATCCAAACGTTAAGTGGTTGTTTGTGTAGCTGCTAGGCTGTACATTTCCTCCCGGCGTATCCAGGATGTAGGACATTACATGGCTGGCTGAGCAGAGGCACCTCGCACACACCTCGCACACACACCTGCTCACAGACATTCACATACACACACTCACACTCTCTCACATACACACACACACACACACACACACACACACACACACACACACACACACACACACACACACACCTGCTCTCACACATATACACACGCGCACACACACACACACACACACACACACACACACACACACACACACTCCCTCTCTCTCTCACACACACATACTGTACACACGCTCACACACACACATACACACCTGCTCACACACACATATACACACCTGCACACACACACACACACACACACACACACACACACACACACACACACACACTCTCCTGCTCACACACACACACACACACACACTCTCTTTCTCACACACACACACACACTCTCTCTCTCATACACACACACACATATACACACATACACACCTGCTCACACACCTGCTCACACACACACACACACACAAACACACACACACACGGCTGGCTGGGCATGGGCGCATCATCCAGCAGGTGCAGTCTGCTCTCTGATTACCATACATACAGTCGGTTAAGACGTTCGGAAAAGTTACCGCCCCCCATGCGGGGGAAAGCATGCTAACATCACACAATGGAAGTCAATGGGCGAACTCACTAGCATTTAGACGTTATACATTAGTTTTACATTCAGGTGGAGTTCTGCTTGTTTCTGAACACAATAATTTAAAGGAATTGTGTTTACTTAACTGCCCAGTGTATGCTAACAACCTAATTCACCCTCGATTGCCCAATGTTGACGACAAATTTCTCTGGAAGCTATATTCGATGGTAGCATCATTAGGTTGCTAACTGGCTAACTTTCAGTGGTGGAATGTAACGAAGTACAAATACTTCGTTACTGTACTTAAGTAAATTTTCCACGTATTTGTACTTTACTTAAGTAGAATTTATAGTGCATACTTTTGACTTTTACTTCGTTACATTTTACAGCAATTATCTGTACTTTTACTCCGCTACATTTCTACAACACCATCGTTCCTTTTTACGATACATTTTATGATCAGATTTTTTTTCTCTCTGACAAACACGTTTGTTTTACCAGGCGGCGGGGTTGCTACCACAGATTCTGGAGCGCTACGTGCCCAGCTTCTAAATCTTTAAAACATAAGCTTCTAATCTAGACCAGGCAAAGCGTGAGCTTGTAGCCATCTGCATTCGGTAGGCTATATTCACCAGACCCATGGCTACACTGGACATGCAACTGTGTTCTGTGCCTTTCTCTGTCTGTTATCTGAAGCGTTAGGGCCTCCTCTGCGATGAGATTGCTATCCGCGGATCAGCGAAGTTACAGGCTATGTCCATGCTTCTGTCACACGTCTGATCATTTGCGGCACAAATGAATGGTAGACTATTATAGAACCGCTGGCCGAAAAAAACGTAGCATTTTCCAGATTAGGAAATATTTCTTAATTGTGTGTGATCAAATAAAGAGGCATAGCCTACAATTCGGGGGTAGAAATGTGAGCGCTCATTCAATGTCTATGTGCGTCTGCGCAAGTGAAACTGAACCTAATCATAACACCTTTCTCAGCAACTTTTCTGTTCAATCAGCAGAATTGGCATTACGACCCATCCGACGTTTCCCTTGTCTACCCCGTTAAACTTCAGGCTCTCGTGTTTTGCTGAATGATATTTTACTCAGCAGATCACCCTAGTAGATAACCAGAATTACAGTCTCTAGAATTTTAGGTCAGAATGTAAACTGGGCCACAGATGGTAAGCACAATTGCATTAGCTTAAATCTAGTCGAGTATAACCTAAAACTAGCTTAATTAAAATGCCACAGCCCATACTAATCTTTCTTTTAGAATATAGATATTAAGAGAATAAATCATTATGCAAATACTTTTACTTTTAATACTTAAAGTACATTTAAAAGCAGGTACTTTTTACTTTTACTTAAGTAGGGTTGTCATTGTGGTACTTTTACTTTTACTAAAGTAAATATTTCTCTGTGTATTTGTACTTTTACTTAAGTACTGAAATTCAGTACTTCCTCCACCACTGGCAACTGATGAGTGTGAATGTTGATTGGCTGATGTCATTCAGGTGCGGTTCAATGGTGTGAATCTTCAATAACCAATAGCATGTGCAGCTTGATCCTAAAATTCTAACGGGGATTCGAACACTCAACCTAAGAAACACCAGTACAAGGCATTATCCCACTGAGCCACTAACAATCATACACATTGGGCAGTCACATTCACATGTGAAAATGTGTGTTGGTAAACACACAAGAAAAACTCCAAGCATACATTTGACAATAAAATGAAGGGCTTTCCTGAAAGAGTACACCTGAAATCTTTTTGAAATTCTGGGGCAATTAGACATTTGTAGAGAAGAACACTAATGGATGAAATATAAATATGATAGACTTAATGATGAAGGAAAAATAGTGAAAGTATTAGTTCATAGTCATGAGCCACTGACAATCCTACATAATTGGCAGTCACATTCACATGGTGAAAATGTGTGTTGGCAAACACACAACATCAAGAAAATTCCTAGCATACATTTGACAATAGAATTAAGGGCTTTATAAAAAAGAGTACAGATCTGAAAATGTGCACTGTTAATGGTATCCACATAATGATGGTTGTATGGTTGTTCTCCAAGGAAAAAAATTACTCATATAGGAATATAGGTGATATAGGAGAAATGGGCTGAGTGGTCGAACTTTATTGGTCTATATCTCTGAAATGGAAAAACATATCCAAATTCTTTTGATAACTTTTGTGAGGCTTTGTCTAAACATTGTCTGTGAGAATTTTGGTGAAGATTTGATAATTTTTGAAGCCTGTGAAACTTTTTATGATGTTTGGCTTTTCTATGAAATTGTGGCAAAAGTAAACATTTTTAGAGCATAAGACCAGGGTGAAAAAGATGCATCTGAATGTAGAGATTAATATGATGAAAGAATTTTGAGTCTAGGTCAATCTGTTAAGGAGAAATAAGCATTTTTGACAAGAGCGCCACCTTTAGGTGCAGTACCCCAAATTTTGGGTTATGGGTAGTGGGGGGTACTGGTAACAATACTTGAAAATGTGAAGTTTCTAGGACTTACGGTTTATAGGAATATAGGTGATCTAGGAAAAATGGCCTAAGTGGTCTAACTTTATTGGCTTATATCTCTGAAATGGAACAAAATATCAAAATTCTGACCGATAACTTTTGTGAGGCTTGGTCTAAACATTGTCTGTGAGAATTTTGGTGAAGATTTGATTATTTTTGAAGAGTGTGAAACTTTTTATAATGTTTGGCTTTTCCATGAAATTGTGTCAAAAGTAAACATTTTTAGACCATAAGACCAGGGCCAAAAAGATGCATCTGAGTTTAGAGATTAATATTATGAAAGAATTTTGAGTCTAGGTCAATCTGGTAAGGAGAAATTAACATAATTCACTTTTTTTTCCAACAGCGCCACCTTTGGGTGCAGTACCCCAAATTTTGGGTTATGGGCAGAGGGGGGTACTGGTAACCATACCTGAAAATGTGAAGAGTTTTGGAGTTACGGTTTAGGCTGCAGTATGACTTTTACAGAATTTTGGCCAAAAATGAACGGTACAGAAACAATAGGGGTCCTGCAGCTACGCTGCTCGGACCCCTAATTAGGCAAACTAATACAGTGGAATGTAAGAAGGAAAAGTAAAAGGACTCACTTTCTCAATCTTTGACACCCTGTCAGGAATTGTACTGCTATCGTAGCACAACTGTGCCCTCCCAACCAATATGGGAGCTGGTGTTCATTGGGTAGCACGGGGAATTGGGGAGCAATGTTGCCAATGTGGTCAAAGAATTCTCTCCTAACCAGGGTGTCATTTTTACATTCTGTGAGGAAGTGTAACTGGTCTGCTACTACTCCTTCGTGGCATTGTAGACATAGCCGTTCATCTATTGGTTTCCATGTCTGCCTGTGCCGACCCCTCTCAACTTCCAGAGTGTGCTCACTAATTCTGAAGGAAGTTAGAAGTTTCCTTTTTTTTATAATCTTTGGTATTTGTTAAATATGGTTCCAATTCATAATTTGTTTTTATTTTTTGATAACAGTTCAATTTGTTGGATTTTTTTAAATTTTGTCTAGCCAATATTTGTAATATTCATCTTTTGTTAATTTCTCGATATATTTTAACTTTGCTTGAGACATGTCAGGTGTATTCAAATTCAAGTTGTGTTTTGATATAAGATAATCAAAAGGATCTCTCTCTGGGTGGGTTCTCCTCTGTAGAAGGGCACTGTGATTACATTCCTCTGGTTTTGAGGACAGTACATGGTAATAAAATTTGCATGCTCTTTTTTGTATATCAACTAATAGTGGATATCTTCCAAGTTCTGCTCTGCATGCAATATTTGTTGCATTCCTGTGTACCTCCAAGATGTTCTTACAGAATTCCAGGTGTAGTGTTTCTGCTGGGCTTTTGTCCCATAGCTCATAATTATTTTGATGTTTTATGCCCCAAATTTCACTACCATATAAGATAATGGGCTTGATAACCGAATCAAAACTCTTTTGCCACAATTTGATAGGGGTGTTGTATTGGTATAGTGATTTTCTTATGCAATAGTATGTTCTCCGTGCTTTGTCAACCAGGTCTTTAATAGCCAGATTAAAATTGCCTGTGGAGGAAATATTTAGGCCCAAATAGTTATAATTTGTCACTTGTGAAAGTCTGTTTTCACCAAGGGTGAAATTATATTTATTCTCTGTTGAACGTGTCTTTTTTTGAAATATCATTATTTTTGTTTTTTCTTTATTTATGGGGAGATTCCAAATTTGAGAGTAATTTTCCAGGATTGACAGACTCTCTTGTAGCCCCTCCTCAGTTGGGGACAGAAGTAGGAGGTCATCCGCGAACAGGAGACACTTAATGTCTCTACCCCCGATTATGCCTCCTGATATTTTCGATTTTGCTATGTCTGATGTTAGATAATTTATATATCTCTCTAATATATATATATCCTCTCTCTCTCCTCTCCCTGTCTCTCTCCCTCTCTCTCTCCCTCTCTCTCCTCTCTCTCTCCCTCTCTCTCCTCTCCCTCTCTCTCTCCCTCTCTCTCTCTCTCCCTCTCTCTCCTCTCTCTCTCTCTCTCTCCCTCTCTCTTTCCCACCTCTCTCTCTCCTCTCTCTCCCTCTCTCTCCTCTCTCTCTCTCTCGGAGTGCATGCTGGGAAGGAGCGTCTGTGAGCGTGAGTTGTGCCCGCTTTTCTAACTTTCTTTCTATCCTTTTTGTGTATTAATTAATTGTTGGTAAGAATAGATCCTCCTAGTCTTGTGCTTCTGTTTTTCGTGGGTCGCCAGTGACCAGTGTTTAAACTGGGAGGCATGGCGGCTCCAGGTTTCAAAATGTTTGATACACTCACTCGTCGCCACGCAATTAAAGTGTTATCGTCTTTAAGCGTAGACGAGTGTAGTATTGCGGTAGGCAACATTGTTGGACACGATGATGTGGTTGCAGCTTCAAGAATGAACAATGCCATTGTTTTATTTCTGAGCTCTGTAGCTAAGGCAAATGAGGTAGTAGAGAAGGGGTTGTCTGTAAACGGCTTGTTTACTCCTGTCCTTCCTCTCTCTACACCTGCTAGAAAGGTGACAATATCTAATGTACCACCTTTTATAACTGATGACATGTTGAAAAGAGAATTGTGTCGATATGGAAAACTGGTATCGCCAATTAAGAAAATGCTGATTGGGACCAAATCTGAGCTCGTCAAACATGTTGTGTCATTCAGGCGCTATGTTTACGTGATCTTAAACAATCACAATATGGATTCAAATCTTTCGCTAAAGTTCAAAGTTGATGAGTTTGATTATACCGTGTTTGTGTCAACCGATTTAATGCGTTGTTTTGGTTGTGGAAAGACAGGACACACTGTTCGAGCTTGTCCCGTAAAGGGAACAAGTAAACCCAATGAGGGTACCAAAGCAAATTGCGACAGTCGCGCCGAGCCTAGTGCAGAAGCGCAAACCGCCACTGCTGCGGGAGAAGGTCCGGTTGGACCGACTCCGTCAGCAGAGGTAGGAGAGAAAAATGATGGTGCACAGGCCGAGGGCGAAATGCCAAGTGCTTCTAATGAATCATCGGAAAATCTGAACAACGAAGATTTTTTTCAAACTCACAACGAAGACTCTAGAACAGAAGCACAAGCCTCCACTGCTGAGGGAGCGGGTCCAGTTGGGCCGGCTCCGTTAGCAGTGGTAGGAGAACAAAATCATGATGAGGCAGAAGGTCAGGATAACTCTGACAATGAACCCCATGTAAACAACGAAACCACTTATATTGAAAGCGAAGAGGTTAATATAGGCCTACAAGTAAATCATGGCGTGAGCCTTGATGAGGATCTTTTTGTGTCAAATGTTGATCAAAATGTGTTTAAGAAACCCATTAAAAGAAAAAGAGCCTTAAGACAAAGCCTGCAAAAAAATCAGGACATGGGCCCGTAGACACTGATGTGGATGAGCCTGAATATGAGAGCGACTGCTCAGATTCGGGCGCTTCCATCTGCTCACAAGGAAGTGCGCCTTCTTTTGTGCCGATTCAATGGTCTATAGGTTACGGTGTGAGTGAAATTAAGCTATTTCTCAAGATCACCAAAAACGTGAAGAATGTTCAAGTTGCCGATTATTTTCCTGATCTTGAGAAATTTACTAAAGGCACGAGGTGCTTTATGAGTGAACGTAAATTTACTCAAAAAGAAGTGTACCGACTTAAAACGTTTCTGACAAAGGTCAATCCTATACTGACGAATAATGATGATGATATGGCCTCATAGACGAATGCGTTTTATTGAGCGCTTTTCCTTTTTTGTAACGTGCCTTTTCTTTTATTTCCTCGTGAATACAATCAATATTGCTACTCTTAATTTAAACGGAGCAAGGGGGAGACAAAAGAGGGCAGGACTTTTTGAATTGGTGAAACAGAGACGGATAGATGTTTTGCTCGCACAAGAAACACATAGTGACGAATTTAATGCAACTGAGTGGGAAAAAGAGTGGAATGGGCTTGCCATATTAAGTCATAATACCACCCTTAGTGGTGGTGTGGCCATTTTGTTCTCCCATCGTTTTATCCCACATTCTTATACAGTGGAAGAGGTCTTAAAAGGTAGAATTTTAAAAGTGAGAGCAATTTTTGAGAATTCTGTCTTTATTTTCATCTGTGTATATGCTCCAACGTCAACATTAGATAGGATGTGTTTTTTGGATGCATTTGATACAACTTTGGAGAAGTGCTGCAGTGAAGAATATTTATTTTTGGGTGGTGATTTTAATTGTACAGAGAAAGACATAGACAGGAATCACCTTGAACCTCACATGCCTTCACGCAGAAAATTAGTGCAACTTATTGAAGCGCAGGAGTTAAGTGATGTGTGGAGAAATTTGCATAGAAATGTGTCACAGTATACATGGACTCACATATATGCTAACTCTGTATCTCTTGCGAGACTGGATCGACTGTATGCTTTTAAACACCACTTAAATATTTTCAGGAATTGTTGTATTGTTCCAGTTAGTTTTTCAGACCACAGTTTAGTAACATGTTCCATCTTTATTAATTCTATTAGGTCTAAAAGTGCTTACTGGCACTTTAACACTTCTTTGCTGAGTGATAATTATTTTAAGAATGTGTTCAGTTTTTTTGGGTTTCTTTCAGAGCTGAAAAGAATACTTTTGAATCATTACAAAGTTGGTGGGAGTATGGGAAGATACAAATAAAACAACTATGTCAGCAATACACTTACAATGTCACTAAAGATACAGTCCAGGATATGAAAACTTTGGAAAATGACATTTTACATTTTCAGAATTTGGCACAGTCTTCTAATAACCAAGACCTATTGGATAAACTCTTTGAACAGAAAACTAAATTGTCTGACCTGCTAGGGCTGAAAACACAAGGGGCTTTGATCCGATCACGTTACCAAAGTGTGAATGAGATGGATGCACCCTCTAAGTATTTTTTTAATCTTGAGAAAAAGAATGGACAAAAACGTATGATTCACAATTTAAAATCTGAAACTGGTGCTTTGCTGTCAGATCCAGTTGACATTCGCAAGAGGGCCTTCAGCTTTTATGCCAAACTCTATACTAGTGAGTATAGAGAGGACATAGTTGCTGAACAGAGTTTTCTTGAGGGACTTCCTCAAGTATCAGATGGTTCTAATGAGATGCTCTGTGGGGTGATAACCCTGGAAGAAGTGCAAAAGGCGCTCCAAAGCATGGAGACTGGGAAAGCGCCTGGATTGGATGGACTCCCAATGGACTTTTATAAGTCATTTTGGACTGATTTGAAGGAGGATTTGCTTGAGGTGCTTAATGACAGCTTAGCCGGAGGGCTGATGCCAGTGAGCTGCCGAAGAGCTGTCCTTACCCTTCTGCCTAAAAAGGGAGATCTTAGTGACATAAAGTCGTGGCGTCCAGTCTCTTTGCTTGCCTCGGAGTACAAGCTTCTGTCTAAAGTGCTGGCCACCCGGTTGGGTAAGGTCATGGAAGAAGTTATTCACCCTGATCAGTCCTATTGTGTTCCTGGCAGGTCAATATTTGATAATATATCATTGATTCGAGACATTTTAGATGCATCCAAGGTCTTTGGTCTAAACACAGCTTTTATCGCTATTGACCAAGAGAAAGCTTTTGATAGAGTGGAGCATTCCTATCTTTGGAAGACTCTGAATGCATTTGGTTTTAGCTCAAATTTTATAGATAAAATAAAAGTACTGTATAAGGACATTGAAAGTATGCTCAAAATTAACGGTGGCTTATGCTCTCCCTTTAAGGTGTTTAGAGGGGTGAGACAAGGATGTTCTTTGTCAGGTATTCTTTATAGTTTTGCGATAGAGCCTTTATTGCAAAAACTTAGGAATACTTTAAAAGGGATATCCATTCCAAATTCCAATGATACCTTTTGCCTTTCAGCTTATGCTGATGATGTGATCTTGATGTTCAGTGGCCAGTGTGATGTTGATACTTTGGTTGAAGTGTCTAAGGTTTTTGAAACTGTCTCTTCAGCCAGAATTAACTGGTCAAAGAGTGATGCCTTTTATGTTGGGAAATGGGAGGAGGGATTACCAAGTTTGCCAGGTGGTTTAACATGGAAAAAGGATGGTCTTAAATATCTAGGGATTTTTCTTGGAGATGACTGTTATGTGCAAAAGAACTGGGAGGGGATTGTTGACTAAGTAAAAGGGCGGTTGGATAAATGGAGGTGGCTTAAACCCCAAATGTCATACAGAGGGCGCACACTAGTGATTAATAATTTGGTGGCCACTTGTTACGTGCCTTTTCTTTTGTTTGCTCATGAATACAATCAATATTGCTACTCTTCATTTAAACGGAGCAAGGGGGAGACAAAAGAGGGCAGGACTTTTTGAATTGGTGAAACAGAGACGGATAGATGTTTTGCTCGCACAAGAAACACATAGTGACGAATTTAATGCAACTGAGTGGGAAAAAGAGTGGAATGGGCTTGCCATATTAAGTCATAATACCACCCTTAGTGGTGGTGTGGCCATTTTGTTCTCCCATAGTTTTATCCCACATTCTTATACAGTGGAAGAGGTCTTAAAAGGTAGAATTTTAAAAGTGAGAGCAATTTTTGAGAATTCTGTCTTTATTTTCATCTGTGTATATGCTCCAACGTCAACATTAGATAGGATGTGTTTTTTGGATGCACTTGATACAACTTTGGAGAAGTGCTGCAGTGAAGAATATTTATTTTTGGGTGGTGATTTTAATTGTACAGAGAAAGACATAGACAGGAATCACCTTGAACCTCACATGCCTTCACGCAGAAAATTAGTGCAACTTATTGAAGCGCAGGAGTTAAGTGATGTGTGGAGAAATTTGCATAGAAATGTGTCACAGTATACATGGACTCACATATATGCTAACTCTGTATCTCTTGCGAGACTGGATCGACTGTATGCTTTTAAACACCACTTAAATATTTTCAGGAATTGTTGTATTGTTCCAGTTAGTTTTTCAGACCACAGTTTAGTAACATGTTCCATCTTTATTAATTCTATTAGGTCTAAAAGTGCTTACTGGCACTTTAACACTTCTTTGCTGAGTGATAATTATTTTAAGAATGTGTTCAGTTTTTTTTGGGTTTCTTTCAGAGCTGAAAAGAATACTTTTGAATCATTACAAAGTTGGTGGGAGTATGGGAAGATACAAATAAAACAACTATGTCAGCAATACACTTACAATGTCACTAAAGATACAGTCCAGGATATGAAAACTTTGGAAAATGACATTTTACATTTTCAGAATTTGGCACAGTCTTCTAATAACCAAGACCTATTGGATAAACTCTTTGAACAGAAAACTAAATTGTCTGACCTGCTAGGGCTGAAAACACAAGGGGCTTTGATCCGATCACGTTACCAAAGTGTGAATGAGATGGATGCACCCTCTAAGTATTTTTTTAATCTTGAGAAAAAGAATGGACAAAAACGTATGATTCACAATTTAAAATCTGAAACTGGTGCTTTGCTGTCAGATCCAGTTGACATTCGCAAGAGGGCCTTCAGCTTTTATGCCAAACTCTATACTAGTGAGTATAGAGAGGACATAGTTGCTGAACAGAGTTTTCTTGAGGGACTTCCTCAAGTATCAGATGGTTCTAATGAGATGCTCTGTGGGGTGATAACCCTGGAAGAAGTGCAAAAGGCGCTCCAAAGCATGGAGACTGGGAAAGCGCCTGGATTGGATGGACTCCCAATGGACTTTTATAAGTCATTTTGGACTGATTTGAAGGAGGATTTGCTTGAGGTGCTTAATGACAGCTTAGCCGGAGGGCTGATGCCAGTGAGCTGCCGAAGAGCTGTCCTTACCCTTCTGCCTAAAAAGGGAGATCTTAGTGACATAAAGTCGTGGCGTCCAGTCTCTTTGCTTGCCTCGGAGTACAAGCTTCTGTCTAAAGTACTGGCCACCCGGTTGGGTAAGGTCATGGAAGAAGTTATTCACCCTGATCAGTCCTATTGTGTTCCTGGCAGGTCAATATTTGATAATATATCATTGATTCGAGACATTTTAGATGCATCCAAGGTCTTTGGTCTAAACACAGCTTTTATCGCTATTGACCAAGAGAAAGCTTTTGATAGAGTGGAGCATTCCTATCTTTGGAAGACTCTGAATGCATTTGGTTTTAGCTCAAATTTTATAGATAAAATAAAAGCACTGTATAAGGACATTGAAAGTATGCTCAAAATTAACGGTGGCTTATGCTCTCCCTTTAAGGTGTTAAGAGGGGTGAGACAAGGATGTTCTTTGTCAGGTATTCTTTATAGTTTTGCGATAGAGCCTTTATTGCAAAAACTTAGGAATACTTTAAAAGGGATATCCATTCCAAATTCCAATGATACCTTTTGCCTTTCAGCTTATGCTGATGATGTGATCTTGATGTTCAGTGGCCAGTGTGATGTTGATACTTTGGTTGAAGTGTCTAAGGTTTTTGAAACTGTCTCTTCAGCCAGAATTAACTGGTCAAAGAGTGATGCATTTTATGTTGGGAAATGGGAGGAGGGATTACCAAGTTTGCCAGGTGGTTTAACATGGAAAAAGGATGGTCTTAAATATCTAGGGATTTTTCTTGGAGATGACTGTTATGTGCAAAAGAACTGGGAGGGGATTGTTGACTAAGTAAAAGGGCGGTTGGATAAATGGAGGTGGCTTAAACCCCAAATGTCATACAGAGGGCGCACACTAGTGATTAATAATTTGGTGGCCTCTTTTTTATGGCATAGATTAGCGTGTGTTGACCCACCTATACATTTACTTGCAAAAGTTCAATCATTGCTATTAGATTTTTTCTGGGATAAACTGCATTGGGTTCCACAAGGTCTTCTTTATCTGCCAAGAGAAGAAGGAGGACAAGGCCTAGTTCATGTACAAAGTAGAACAGCAGCCTTCCGCATGCAATTTCTTCAAAAACTACTAACTGACCAAAGAGACTTGAGATGGAAACCTGTGGCTATTGCGATTTTAAGAACTATTGGAGAATTGGACATGGATAAATCTCTGTTCTTCATGGATCCCAAGAGATTGAATACCTCACAACTGCCAATTTTCAATAAAAATCTGTTCAAAGTGTGGGGTTTATTTAAGGTGCAGAAAGTTGTAAGAACAACCTCTGTGTTTTGGCTTTTAAAAGAACCTCTGGTTTATGGAACACGGGTAGACCTAACATGTAACAGTACAGCAATGTCTGAAGTTCTCTTAAAGTCTCGCCTATTCACTTTTGGGCAATTACTAGATGTAGCTGGCGTTGATTTTAAAAAATGTGAAAATGTAGCAAGTGTTTTAAATATTAGGTCAAAGCGTGTTGTCTCTCAGTTGTTGCAGAGATGCTGTTCTTCACTTACAGCAGAGGAGAAGACGTTGTTAAAGGGTTACTTTGAAGGAAAAATTTGGGCAAATGAAAGTGACCCTTTTCCTAATCTCATGCTAACTCCAGAGTTTGGTGAGAATACTGGTCATTTCTTAGATGACATTGAACCTCTGTCTTTCTATGGGAATTGTGGTAGAGTGTTTTACAATGTTTTTGTTAAAAATTTTCATCAGAAAGGTTTAAAACAGAAGGTTGACACTCCTTGGCGCACTGTACTTGGGTTGGGTAATGAGGTAAAACCAGAGTGGAGAGCGCTGTACAAGCCACCGTTAGCTAAACGAATTGGGGACCTGCAATGGCGAATTATACATGGAATTATAGCTGTGAATGCATTTATTTTTGTTTTAAATCGTGAGACGAGTCAAAATTGTCCATTTTGTTTTGAGCGAGAAACTGTGTTTCATGCTTTTATGCATTGTTCAAGATTGGAGAGAGTTTTTTTTGGTTTCAATGAGACATTTTCAGATAAGATTTTCATTTTTGGTTTTCGTTATGTTAAAAAATGCAGAACTGTTTGCCAGTTGCTGAACTTCATTCTAGGTCAGTCTAAGATGGCCATCTATTTGAGCAGAAAGAACAAAGTTGAAAATGGGCAAAATCAGGATGTTGTAATGGTTTTTGCAGCTCTGATTAAATCTAGACTGCAAATAGACTTTCACTTTTACAAAGCAACTGAAAATGTAACAATGTTTGAAAGTATTTGGTGTGTAAATGGAGTCTTATGCTCAGTTGTAAATGATGAACTTAGCTTTTCACACTTGTAGTGTGGTTTTAATCTAGTGTGATTTATTCACACTCATGACACAATGTTTTTATGTTGAACTTTTGTAATAAACATTTTTTGAAAATTCAAAAAAAAAAAAAAAAATTCTCCTCTCTCTCTCCTCTCTCTCTCTCTCTCTCTCCTCTCCCTCTCTCTCTCTCCTCTCCCTCCCTCTCTCCTCTCCCTCTCTCTCTCTCCTCTCTCTCCCTCTCTCTCTCTCCTCTCTCTCCTCTCCCTCTCTCTCTCCTCTCCCTCTCTCTCTCTCCTCTCTCTCCCTCTCTCTCTCTCCTCTCTCTCCTCTCTCTCTCTCCTCTCTCTCCTCTCTCTCTCTCTCTCCCTCTCTCTCTTTTTGTCTTCATTCTCTTTTTCACTTTCCCCTTCCACTCTTTCATCTTATTCTCTCTCTATCTATTTATCTATCTCTATGTTTCTATCTCTTTCTCTATTTATCTCTCTATATATATATCTCTCTCTCTCTATCAATCTATCTATCTTCTCTTCTCTCTGCCAGACAGATGTGAAGATTAGTGTCATGCAGGGATAATTTGTTTTGAATATTTCCTGAACATGCCATCTCAAAACCAGCTTGCCAAGCTTAGGATTTGTTTCCCTAACGTAAAATACAAAGTAGGACCTAAAGTAGACTAAGGAAGTATAAGTGAAAAAAAAAGTTATAAGGTATAATTGATATAAGTATCTCATTAAATTAAATGTTTAGTTTAACCATGCATATGTGCTATGAGAATATGGTGCCCTTCATTCTTCTTAGTCCCTGAAGCCTCCTTCTGTGGGAATCATTAGTGAGAAGTACGTTATACATGTTTGTTGAAAACATGTATAAACATATCACTCTGTTCGTGAACACTCACAATATCTGTTCATGAATTTGCCAACCCCCCCTATGACTCTATGGCTACAGCCTTGGGATAGCACCTCTGACACGCACGCTCAACGATAAAGAACGTTCGCCAAAGCCTGGCAGATCCAAAAAAGGCTGCTCCCGAAGACGAGGACACGCTCGACGTGACCTCACACGCCTGCTTGCAGCACCTCAGGGAGTTTTTGGTGTTGTTCTCGCGTCCCCGTCTGCTCGCGGGCCTTCACCTCATGCACAAGCATGTCGGTTTCTTTGTGGGTGAACCGTTCCTGTCGTCCAGGTAACTGCACCGTTATAATAGCAATTCACCATTGTTCAAGCGCACCTGGCTTTTAAAGGGAATGGGAGATGAGGGTCTGATTGGTTTATTGCACGTCACGCTCAAACCTCTGGTTAATTAAAGTAACTAGTACAACCTTTTTGAACATTGCGCCCAATGAAATCAAGATGAATGTGGGCTGGCCACGCCTAAAAACAGCTTTGCGCCGGTGACCAAGCGACCAATTGGCAAAATGAAAAATCCTTTAACACAAAGCAAACATCAAACACACTTATGACATCCAGATTTGGCTTTCCTTTTTAATTGACTTTGTGTGAAATGTGTAGTGAGCCTAATCTAGCGCACTGTACTTGGGTTGGGTAATGAGGTAAAACCAGAGTGGAGAGCGCTGTACAAGCCACCGTTAGCTAAACGAATTGGGGACCTGCAATGGCGAATTATACATGGAATTATAGCTGTGAATGCATTTATTTTTGTTTTAAATCGTGAGACGAGTCAAAATTGTCCATTTTGTTTTGAGCGAGAAACTGTGTTTCATGCTTTTATGCATTGTTCAAGATTGGAGAGAGTTTTTTTTGGTTTCAATGAGACATTTTCAGATAAGATTTTCATTTTTGGTTTTCGTTATGTTAAAAAATGCAGAACTGTTTGCCAGTTGCTGAACTTCATTCTAGGTCAGCTTGCCAAGCTTAGGATTTGTTTCCCTAACGTAAAATACAAAGTAGGACCTAAAGTAGACTAAGGAAGTATAAGTGAAAAAAAAAGTTATAAGGTATAATTGATATAAGTATCTCATTAAATTAAATGTTTAGTTTAACCATGCATATGTGCTATGAGAATATGGTGCCCTTCATTCTTCTTAGTCCCTGAAGCCTCCTTCTGTGGGAATCATTAGTGAGAAGTACGTTATACATGTTTGTTGAAAACATGTATAAACATATCACTCTGTTCGTGAACACTCACATTATCTGTTCATGAATTTGCCAACCCCCCCTATGACTCTATGGCTACAGCCTTGGGATAGCACCTCTGACACGCACGCTCAACGATAAAGAACGTTCGCCAAAGCCTGGCAGATCCAAAAAAGGCTGCTCCCGAAGACGAGGACACGCTCGACGTGACCTCACACGCCTGCTTGCAGCACCTCAGGGAGTTTTTGGTGTTGTTCTCGCGTCCCCGTCTGCTCGCGGGCCTTCACCTCATGCACAAGCATGTCGGTTTCTTTGTGGGTGAACCGTTCCTGTCGTCCAGGTAACTGCACCGTTATAATAGCAATTCACCATTGTTCAAGCGCACCTGGCTTTTAAAGGGAATGGGAGATGAGGGTCTGATTGGTTTATTGCACGTCACGCTCAAACCTCTGGTTAATTAAAGTAACTAGTACAACCTTTTTGAACATTGCGCCCAATGAAATCAAGATGAATGTGGGCTGGCCACGCCTAAAAACAGCTTTGCGCCGGTGACCAAGCGACCAATTGGCAAAATGAAAAATCCTTTAACACAAAGCAAACATCAAACACACTTATGACATCCAGATTTGGCTTTCCTTTTTAATTGACTTTGTGTGAAATGTGTAGTGAGCCTAATCTAGTGTATTAGGTGCAATGTATAAAAGAAACCCAACTTTAGCATTGCCAGAGAGTAGCCTAGCCTATGCATATGGCTCACATCTTCACTCCACACACTGTACCAGGTTATGTTGGAACATTTCTTACAGATAATGATCATTACTTTGTCTTACTGCATGATGCCTTCAATTTCACAAACAGGGCACCCAAGTGCTGTTTTCCAAATTGTGGAAATTCTAACTGCTTTACAACAGAAGTTTCTGTCAGACTCATGCATTCAGAATGCAGGAGTTTAATTATCAGATTTTGTTTTCTCAGAAATGGCAACACCCAAGGCTTACTGTAAGTGTGTGTTTTATACAATGTTTACAACCTTGTGTGTTGTTACCTTTCTACCCACGTTCTTATTGAAGTGAGTATTAGTACTGGTATGATTAACTATTGAAGTGAGTATTAGTACTGGTATGATTAACTATTGAGGGTATGATAAACAAGTCCTACCCACGTTCTTATTGAAGTGAGTATTAGCAAAGTCCTTTTAGGCAAGTCCCTCCACTCTGCGGCCATATTGCAACGCTTTTTGGGCACTCATCGGGCATCCTATTCGGCAGAAATGCGCGTGCGCAAGGCTTCACCACACCAATCTTGCTCCAGCGGCGAGTTCACAACACATGATTGGCACGATGTCTTCACAACACACCATATGATTGGCTCAATGTATTCACATCATACCACATGATTGGCTCAATGTATTCACATGTCGACGTTTTGCCGAGGAAGGGGTGTGATATGTGTAGACAACGGCCATATTGGCGTTACAAACTAGCCCCATGCATTTCTATGGAGTATTTTTTGAGTGCTGTGTCTACACATTAGAAAGTCTCTGGTATTAGTACTGGTATGATTAACTATTGAAATGAGTATTAGTACTGGTATGATTAACTATTGAGGGTTTTTGATAAAAAAAAGTCCTGTCCCTCTGTGAAGATGTCAAGGCGTTGGTGCCCCCTGCTCTCCCTCCAGGACTTGTACTCTGGTAGGACCAAGAGAGAACATCACCAAAGACCCCACCATCCTGCACACACCCTCTTTAACCTTCTCCCCTCTGGCAGGCGCTACAGATCCCTGCACACAGAAACAACCAGACACAAGAACAGCTCTTTTCCCACTGCCGTCACTGTACTGAACTGCCATCACTGTACTGAACTGCCGTCACTGTACTGAACTGCCGTCACTGTACTGAACTGCCATCACTGTACTGAACTGCCATCACTGTACTGAACTGCGGATAAGTGGGGTCATCCCCACTTTGGCCATTCACCCACTTCTACGCATTACATACTTTATCATTCCAATATGCATCTTGCACACTACATTTACACTATTACTTTGCACTCTACATCACACTCCAGGTGTTCTTGTCTTGAATATTATGTCTTATTTGTATTTATATATTATGTTGTATGTGCCTATATTGTTGTCTCTATTGTATAGTATGTGTCTAAATTACTATTGTCTACTAAATGTATACCACTATATGTATATTTGTTGAATGTAGAGAGTTAAGTCAAATTCCTTGTAGTAAGCATTCTTGGCCAATAAACTGATTCTGATCTGATGTGTCCTGAGCTTGTTTCAGGATATTTGCATTAATACAGTTTGCATATTACTTTGTGCCTGGGGCCAGTAACCAGCAGGTGCATTTTACTTCCTGGTATCGTGTCAAAGCCTCGGTAGGAAAATTGAAAAAAGATTGGTGTAGGCAATTTTATGATAACATTTCACAGGCCCTTGCCATGTTTTTGTTCTTTTTGTGTGTGCCTACAAAAGCCGTATGAATATTAAAGCTTGCTTTTAGAAAGTTTGTGACACTGCTGAACATGCATGTGAAATTTTATCTCTACTTCCAAACTTGGCAGTCAGATTGTTTTTATATCTGTTGTGTTCAACCAAAATGAAAAGTCATGATGGTGGTAAAAAGTGACAGACTTAGTAAAACCTGAGGGAACAGAAAGAGGTTAGTTGCTCAAGGGCACTTCAGCTGTTCCTACTGGTCCGAAGTGCTAACCAGTAGGCCACGGCTGCCCAAATTAGGGATGATGGTCAGCTCCTGAATCACCTGAGGGAAGCATAAACATTGTGAGTAGCCAGACTAGTATCTCGTGGCAGTGAAATGAAAATGAGTTCGACAGGGACAGATGTGAAGATTAGTATCATGCAAAGAAATTTGTTTTAAATAATTCTTAAACACGCCAACCAGTTTGACTCGATTCCCTAACGTAAAATACAAAGTAGGACCTAAAGTAGCCTCCAAGGAAGTAGGCTACAAGTGAAAAAAAGAAGTCAAACATTGTTATGTTGTAATGCAGTAGGCTATATAAGAACTATACGTATATAAACTGTAAGTAAAGACGCAGCATAGAAGTACGTATAAGTATAGGTATATATACTCTTTTGATCCCGTGAGGGAAATTTGGTCTCTGCATTTATCCCAATTAGATAGATAGATAGATAGATAGATAGATAGATAGATACTTTATTGATCCCCAGGGGAAATTCAAGGTCTCAGTAGCATACAGACAACACACACACATTCACTAACAGCAGAAAAAGTAATTAAAAGTATATAATATAAAAACACAACTAAGCAATAAGGACAGTAGAAGATAAAGAATATACTAAATATACTAAAATACAAATTATACTAACTGTCACCCTTGTTGTCGGTGGGAGTGTGACCACCTTTTGCGTGAATGGTATAGCGTTCTTGACTACCCTTGTGTGTATTGTGTTCTTGACTACCCTTGTGTGTACGTATGTTTAGACATAACATGGCAATATAATGAGTTTTTAAACCATTTACCTCTATAGTAGGCAATATGGATAGCTGACACTATGATCACCTGTAGGCCTACCCTAATGACATGGCAAAATGTCTGATTTTCCATTATAATTCAGCCTACTTATAAGATATTACCTCTTATCAGCATTTCTGATTAGTCCTATATTTGAGGTAGAATTCTGTGTTGGCACAGGCACAGACGACACATCAAGCCCATAAGGACACATTTGCACAAACTTTTTTTTTTTATCAAATGTAAACATTATCATAGGGTTCCCAACCGTTCCGTATAATACGGAATTGTCCCATATTTGAAAGGAAAAAGATGTGTTCTTTTTTGAACTCATACGGAACGCATTTTGTTCCGTATTATTGAGAATCACCTCAGTGCATATCCATGACAGATCAGTATAATAAGTTAGACTATGAACGAAGATAAAGGGAAACCTTGCTGCTGTCATTTATCCCTCTCGGTTTGTCTGTCATCACTATCCCAACAGAGAATGCACTTTTCGTTTAAGCCACTGAGTCACGTAGGCCTATATTGCAAACCTATATTACGTTGATAGTAGTGTGATACGACATGTCTTGCTCAGAGTTTTACAGTGCATCTGTGCAGCATTGGCGCCGCCAGCCGTAATCCTGTACGCAGTGTGCATACAATTTTTCAACGCTTTATTCATTAAATCATTCAATATTACAACAACAAAAATATCTTGTGTATGCTACTGTCTTAACTGAAACATGCTTTGTGCACAAATGGTAGCCTATGATTAGGGCAAAGAGAATGGACATCTCAACATAAGGATACATTAGAAGATTATGATTGGTGTAAACTTTGTCACGACATGATAAGCAGTTCTGGCGTTTAAAAATGCAACATTCCATTCAGGTGTTGAACAGTAGGCCTAAAAGGCACACTGTTCTTAGTAGTTATGCTGAAGGCAGTGAGATTAGGCATGGCATCCTACAGTCACTCTGTTTGGAACATCATCTAAAAGTTTGTGACAACCAAACAGCAGTGTAAGCAAATGCCTATTGTTAGGTCACCGTAGTTGTTTTTTCTCTAGGCCTATCCTATCGCAAACATCGCGACATAAGCTCATTGGTTGCTCAATGGGGGGCGGGGGGTAATTAGTGTGTGTGTGTGTGTGTGTATGTGTACCGTATCTATTCAAGCCACAGAGTGAACAGAACAAAACCCGTTTCACCAGTTTCATAGATTTGATGTTCTCTCTGAAAAGC